>NW_012148797.1:2165994-2209059 GCF_000956105.1 Propithecus coquereli | reverse complement strand
TTAGATCTGTTGTTTCAGCTGAGAGGAGGCAGAAACCAAACTGCAGTGAGCTGAACAAAAAGTAAGTGATGAGAAAATTTGTCAGTTGACTTTATCTCTCATTTTGACAAACATTTATAAGCAATGGGAACGACACAGGAAATAAGACGAAGATCTTCCCTCAAGAGTTTATGGTTGCAAGAGACAAATGGAGGTATCATGATGATTTGGTGTGACCCATACTCTGTGGATAGAGTACTCTACACTGGTGGTTGAGTGTCTGGGCTTTGCACTTAGACAGCTATGGGCTGGATTCCTCACTCTAGAGCTGAAGGACTTTGGACAGATTTGCTTAGCCTTTCAGTTGCCGCATCTGTACAATGGGCATAATAATAGCATCAATCTTAGAGGGTTGTCATGAGGTTTAAATGGGTCATTACTGCATGATAAGGACTTAGCAAGATGGCTGGTACACAGAAGGTGTACACATACACACACTCACACACACTCACACACACAGATAGGGGTAAGCACAGGGTGCTCTGAGTACCCACAGGAGGTCCAGACAGAAGAGCCCAGAGAGCCCAGCAGAGGCCAGTTAGTTGCTCACTCGGGAAGTTTGGGAATGCAAAGAGGTAGAGTGGTAAGAAAGAGAAATCAGGACTGCTTGGTACACAAAAGGTGCCAAATAAAAGTCAACTTGCATCAGTCTGTAGATAATGTGTGACCCACAGAGCATGTATGCCATCTGCAAAAAGCAGCTTGCTTCACGTAAAATCTCCTACAGCAAATGATTTGTTGATAGGGCACTTTAAAGGCATCTTAGCTAAGAGTTTAAGGGTTTTGTCTTTATCATGGTGCACTTGAGTTTGTCATAGATGACTTACCACTGCTGCATTTCCATAGCACAGGAGGCCATCTCCTTCGTAGCCCTCTTGACAAACACAGCTCCAGACACCAGAAGTAAACTGACAGCTTGCCTGATAAAACCAAGATAAAAGAAATAGCTTGTTTTCCTAAACGAAGTGTTAGACCTGAGTTATATCTGTGAGACAACAGGCTCTATCTAAGGCGAGAGCTGCAAATTTGGGGCTGAAAGACGGTGGATGTAACCCATAGACCCTTTACATGTTTGGTGCAGCTCTTACTTAATCACAATTAAATTCTTTCTTTTCATCTCTGCCAGATATAGCACATAAAAATAAAGGACACACAGTTAAATATGAAATTCAGATAAATGATGAATAAGTTTTAGTATAAGTTTGTCCCATGCAATGATATTTGGCGAATAGTTGTGGTGAAAAATTATTCAGCACATACTTGTGTATCTGAAATTCAGATTCAGCTGGGGTCCTGTATTTTATCTGGCAATGCTAGTTCATTCTTCCAAGCTTTGGAATGGAATGAAAGTTGCAATAATTACTCACGTTTGGAATGTCAGGGCTTGGTTGGGCTTAAATTAAGCAGGAGTGTTGGAGCTCCTTCAGCTTTGCAAAATGCTCTTGTGATTCTTGGGGAACAGATACTTTGGGGGTATCTCTCCCCCTGATTTTTCATCTCTGAGAACTGTCCCCTGCCCCACACACATGTGGGGGTGGGCCCTGGAAACTGTGTTCATAACAAACCCACTCTCTGGCCGTAATTGACGGGCTCATATGAGGACACCAGGACCCAATTGGGCCAGCAGTATCCTTTCTCCTGTGATTTTCAGTTGGGATATAGGGTGCTGATAAGTTAGTGGGCATTGTTGGTGGTGGGGGAGCCATTTACCCCAAGATGTGCAGAGAAGCATTAAGAGTTAGGAGAGAGAGGGGAAGTAAATGCAGAGAAGTACAATGAGACATCACATCGTCTTGGAAGTTTGGGGAAAGAAGCTGCTGATCTTGGTGATTCCGGTGTCTTCACATCCTGGTCCTGGGCCCTTGGGAAGTCTAGCTGTACCTCCTGTCTCTTGATTTCCACAGTTACTTTAGGGCTACTTCCAACAAATTCCTTTTCTGCTTAAGTTGATTTGCATGGATTCTGTTACTTGTAACCCAAAGCACTGTGACTAAGGCGTCATTTTCATTGGTGCTGATGTTTGGTGCTTAGCGATGTTCTTCTGAAAACATGAACATGACCAGCTCTAATACCTCTCTCTACTCTTCCAAAATTTAGAAACAAGGCACAAGCTCCTCTTGAATGGGCATTTTCATCAATAATTTTGGTAAAACTATGTTATGACATTCAAGATAGGAGTACAGTTACCCTTTAAACTGGCCTGTTGGTTTGGAGTTGTCAGGTTTAGCAAATAAAAATATAGGGTACCCAGTTAAATTTCAATTTTAGGTAAATGAGGAGTAATTTTTAGTACAAATTTCTCTTCATGCAAAATGTGGGACTTGTGTTGAAAGATTATTTGTTATTTATTTAAATAAAAATTTAACCAGGAATCCTGTATTTTATCTGGCAATCACATGATGGTTCTTCCAAGCTTGGAATGAAGTGAAAGATGCAATAGCTACTCACATTCTGCTTAGAGACTCCCTTCGGAGGTAAAAGATTTTGTTTGTTACTGGGCCTGGACAAGAAATAACCTAATTTTCTTTCTTTCTTAAGCATTTTTTTTTTGGTTAGTAACCAAAAAAAAAAAAAAAAAAAAAAAAGTCAAGTAACTCACCAATGGATGACATTTTCCAGTTTGTTCCAGACATGTAGTTATTGGTTCACAGTCAATCCCATTTCCTCGAAATCCTTTCTTGCACTCACACTCATTCTGTAATTCCAAGAACAGAGTCAAAGGGGATTATCGAAAGCAAGTGCCCTCCATGCCTTGTCCTCACGTGGCACTGGAAAATGAACTATGGAAACCGTAGCTGCTTGGCCCTTTTAGAGAACAGTACTAATGTCTTTTGCTTGTGACACTCAGATTCCAGAGTTATTAGTCTCCATATTCTACATTACATTTTCCAGTCTGATAGCTTCTTGGTACTGTGTTTTTGAATTCCCAGAAGGACGTATGGAGATAGTCTCAGAGAAAACTTAGACCCTAAAAAGAGTCACATTGGAAAAGTTGGCCCCTCTACCGAAGCGAGGAAGGTTAAGCAAGCTGTGGGGTATGCACTTGGTGGAGATCCATGCATGAGGCCATTGCTAGCCTATGAGGCACTTAGTGCAATTTAGAAAAGGCATCCCCTCTGAGTGTGTGCACTTAAGGAAGGCATCACCTCTACATGGACAGCCCACAGGCACGTGGCTCAGCAGGTGGGCAGCCCCTTCACCCAACGAAAGAGGACCCCTTCCTCTGTGACAGTTTAGGCCCATAGCAGGGCACATACTTTGGTGAGCAGGGCGAAAGCTGGATTTGAGCCCCCCACCTTGCCCCATAGGCTAGGGGGCCGCTGTGAGTGATTTTAGTTTTTTTCCTACGATTTTATTTTCCAAAATGTTTTCTATTATTATGCAATATTTTGAAATTTAAAACATAATTTTAAAAGGGGTAATTTCTTCAATGGATTAAAAAAGTGGGTATTATGGAACTAGCAATGAGCTTAGAGAAAGACAAAGCATAAGACCATAAAAAGTAAATAAGAAGAGTCCAACCTTAAAAAACACTGGCAAACAAGAAATATAAGTTTTATGCATTAACTGGCTCATGAGATGCTTATGTGGTGAGGACTATTGTTGATCAGAGGAGTGGGATCAGCTGGGAATGTTCTGGGAACGGGGACTTGGCTGGACCTTGGGACAGGGCAGGAGAGGTGGGGAAGGCATTCGAGCCTAGGGCAAATGCCAGGCGAAATGAGCAGAGGTGGGAAAGCACGTGTGTTTGATTGGAGAAGGGTTATGTAAGGGCTGGTCTTGAAATGCACCCCAGATGTGATACAAGACAACCCATAAGGTTGTGGGAAGAAATGAATAGAACTTCTATTTATGGATTTTTATCTTTAAAAGCATAAGTATTATCTGCTCTTCTGCTTTATAAGGAAAATGTGTGTATCTTATATACGAGTATAGCATCCATCGAAGCACATTTCTACAACTGTATGTGTAGAGCAAGACCTTATCGACAAGGGAGTTTAATCTTTTCCTCCTGGTGTTGGGGTGTCACCTCCATGCACTTCCAACCCTGACCACCCCCTGGCATAGTTGGTCCAAACATGGTTTGTCTTTTTAAAGTAACACTCCTGGTAATCAGGATTTGTGCCTATTTGGAACGTCTAAATGTTTTCAAGACAATGAGTACCAGCTGAGGGCAATCCTAGATGTGGTCTGTTCTGTTTCTGACATAACACCACAGAGGGAAACTCCTCTTCCTCTACCTACCCCATCACGGTGTTTGTCAAGTCTATGCAGAAAAAAGGACAGAGCAGAGAGGGGATAGATATTGGCATAGGTTACATTGTATCCCTTCACCCCCAAATTCATATGTTGAAGTCCTGACCTCAAATACCTCAGAATGTGACCTTATTTGGAAATAGGGTTGCTATCATGTCATTAGTTAAGATGGGTGGGCCCTGAATCCAGTGTGACCAGTATCCTTATAAAAAGGGGAAATTTGGGGTAGATACACACACAGGGAGAACAGCATCTGAACATGAAGGCAGAATTCAGGGTGATGTGTCTACAAGCCAAGCAGCACCAAGGATAGCCAGCAAATTTCCCAAAACCGAGAAGGGGAGAAGCATGGGGTAGATTCTCCCTCACCGCCCTCAGTAGGAATCAATCCTGTCGACACACCTTGATCTCAGACCTCCAGCCTCCACAACTGTGAAGCAAAACATTTTCATTGTTCTGTGCCACCTAGTTTGCCCTAGAAAACTAATACAGATATCAGGACATTTTTTTTTTCCTTTTCTCAAATGCAATCTGCCAACTCAAGTGAGTCAAAATGAATGCAATCATTCACTAAATGCTTGGCAAGACTTAAGACTTCGATGAGCTCTTTCATGATTAGGACTCCTGGGGCCACGTTTTAAAGCTAAATTCCTCCAGACCCACAAGCAGGTTCTCTTGTCAGAGAAATCAGAAGGACAAATAGGAAAGTGGGTCTTAAATGCTGCGGAACAATGGTGCTTACTCTATGTGGCTTTTACACTCATCACTTTGCACTATGCATATGCCGTATGCTTGTCTGTCACCTTGCACAAGATCGCGTTTCTCCAAGGCTGGCTGAAGGCCCTGGCCATGGTAATCTCCTGTGTCCACCACTGAGCTCAGTGGCTGAGCCGGAGTGGGCACCTGAGAAGTGCTGGATGAATGAGCGGGTGAATGAACGGATATGTGAACATCTGTTTCATCTTGTCTGCCCAGCACCTGTTCTCTCTCACTGGAAACTGCACCCCCATTTGGCTTTAGGGAACACCATCATTCCCCCTCTCTTGGTGCACAAGATAACATGTGGCTGATTCCTCCACCCTAGGTTGGGGGCGCAGGGCCTTGGCCTGAGCTTATCGCTGCATTTCACACCCTTGGCCACCCTTGGCCTGATTTCTGTAACTGCTTACAGGGCTGATGGCAGGAAACGAGGATGGAGGTGAAAGTACCTCAATTTGAACGAGCAAAAGAGAATGAATCCTCAGTTTGTGGGGGAGTTACCAGAAAACTTTCTCTAGTCTGCTTAACTAAGTGTTGTGATGGTGTCAGTCTGAAGCTGGCGGATGCCATCCCTCGGCCCAAGAACCTGGAAGAAGCTGGGCCAAGAAGCAGACCCTTTATGCAGCCTTTTGAGCCCTGAATCCTGCTGTACCTGAGGCTGGATCCACATGTGGACTGTATAGGAATGTGAGCCCAAACATTCTCCTTTCTTTTTAAACTAATTTTAATTGGGTTTTCTTTCTTTTCTTTTTTTTTTTTTGAAGAATTGTGGTAAGTATATATGAGACAAAATTTGCCATTATAACAATTTAAAAATGTACAGTCCAATGGCACTAAGTACATTCACATTGTTGTACAACCATCACCACCACCCATCTCCAGAACACTTTTCATCCTCCCACACTGAAGCTCCATACCCACTTAAACCACTCCTCATTCCCCTGCCCCGAGCTCCTGGCAACCACATTCTGCTTGTTGTCTCTATGAGTCTGACTACTCTAGGGACCTCAGATAAGTGGAATCACACACTCTTTGTCCTTCTGTGTCTGGCTTCTTTCACTTAGCATAATGTCTCCAAGATCCACCCATGTAGCATATGTCAGAATTTTCTTCCTCTTGAAGGCTAATTAGTATTCTGTCGCGTTTATCCATTCATCTGTGGATGGACATTGGGTTGCTTCCACCTTTTGACTATCTCGTGAGCAATGCTGCTATGAACATGGGCATACATGTGTCTGTTTAAGTCCCTGCTTTCAGTTCTTTTGGGTATATATCCAGAAGTGGAATTGCTAGATCATACGGTAGTTCTATCTTCAATTTTTGCCATACTGTTTTCCATAGCAGCTGCCCATTTTATATTCCCACCAGCAGCACACAAGTAATTGGGTTTTCTGTTATAACCAAAAGATTTCTTCCCAATACAGATCCCACCCCCCATCCCTGCTCCACTGCCAACTGTCCCTCGCCAGGAAGCACCCACTGTGATCTATTAAAATAATTAACCCCCAGTGGTATATAAACATACAGAAAACTTGAGGCTTTGCCTGGGGGGGGTGCTTTAATCTCCTACCAATTTTCAGGAGTGGGAGGTGGGCTAGGGTGGTATCATGCCATGCTCTTGGCCAAGTATTAATCGTTCCATTTCTTTTAATCCTTGCTCCTAATCATGTTTACCACCCTTTAAACCTCTGTGGGGATCTCCTTGGAGAGATTATCACACAGGTCACCTTCTTTGGTAGTTATGGGCCCCAAGAGGCCCCAACACTTCTGATAGTCTGAGGTTGGCCACGCATTCATACCTGCACAAGTGTCCAGCCCTGCACTGGCCTCATGGGACAGAGGCTGCATTACTGATCCCTGACAGAGCGGAGGAGGAATGAATAGGACAGCCGCCCAAAGCAGCAGAGGGAGGTCCTAGAGACTTCTTTCTTGGATATTTTTAAACAGGCCAGATCTCCACTGTCTGGGTGAATTCCTCCCCAAAGGAAAGGGAAGGCATGAGGTGGGCTTTAATATCCCATCAAGTTCCATTCAAGCTCTGTGTTTGGGTAGTCATTAACACGTGCACAGAAATGAGAGGTCCAAGAACCAAAAGGCTCGGGACCAAAAGGGAGACGCCGTGGTGAGCAAGGCTAGGCCTTACACAAACAGCACCCTCGTCAAGGGAAGAAATGTGTTTCTCAAAGAGCACAAAATAACTTGGAGGTTTTAAAAAAAGTCCAGCCTTAAAACGTGAAAATGAAAAGTTACATCAAGATTCAAAAGATAGGGGATGATTCAAATCCTGGTTCCCATCTTCCATGTCTTCTGACCTCCTTAGCCTTCTAGAACACACCTGTTTGTCCCACCTGCGGCAAGAGGTGGAAGCAGGAGGGATGGATGGGAAGGGGTCCCTGTTAGTCACCTCTTCTTGTCCATGGCCAGAATCCCCGTGTAGTTGGGATCACCTCCCCTGGAGCTGATTAATTTCCAAGCAGTAGCCTCTCTGCCTTGGTCTCCACTAAATGGGGGTAAGTGAAAGTGACCAATGAGATATAGAGCCCTACAGAAATACAAGGTGTGGTCCTGGGTGGTGACTAAGAAGGAATCATCCTGGGTGTGAATCTTGAATCACAACTTATTTTCTACGTCACATGAGCAAGTTATTTAACTTTTCAGTGCCTCAGTTTCCTCTTCCGTAAGATGGTATAATAATAATACCTCATCATAGGTTCATTGTGACAATGAACCCATTCTCACTGCTACAAGTGGCAAAAACACTGCAGTAAGTTCTAGCCAAAGTAGTTCTGTGTCCTGGAGAAAGAAAAGTCACCGCAGGAATCCTGCTTTTCTCTTTGCCCTCTACCACGTCCAACCTACCTGCCCGGGGCCTACGTACAAACAGGTCGCGTTGTCGTGGCAGCCGCCTGCGCCGGGCAGCAGGCAGTTGTTGATCTCCACGCAGTCCCTCCCGTTCCCTGTCCACCCCTGCTGACACACGCAGGTGTGGGTGCCCGCGCCAGTCTTGATGCACGCTGCCTGCAGGAGGGGAAAGAGAAAAAGCAAAGCCTCTGAAATCTCAGTCCAGCCACATGATTCCAAAAGCAAAACAGAATTTCCAGAGGTTTGTTCTAGAAACACATACTTTCACTGGGTGCAGCGGAAATGATTGAAATGCCTAATTTGCATTGAGATCAATGACAATATCAGGTGGTTTAAAGAGCAAAATTGCTTGGAGCTGGCCAGCTAATGGCTACCACCACTAACGTCACTATGCTATTTAATAAGCCAGGGACTGTTTTTATTGTTTTGCAGGTATAAACAATCATCTTGAGGAAGAAACTGCTATTATCTCTATTTACAGATAAGGAAACAGGTGTTGCCCAAGGTCATGCAGTTGCAAAGAGGCATGGACCCAGGTCTCTAAAATGTGGGGTGAGGAGCCTAACCCCTATACCAGCTCCCAGGCTCTCAGGAGGACCACAGCAGGAGGCTGAAGGGCAGGCAGGCAGATAAGGACAGAGAGGTACAAGCTGTGTTGTTGAGATGAGGCTGAGGGGGCGTGGGGCTTGCCCAAGGGAAATCTGGTGGGCTGGGGCAAGGCAGTTGTTCCTAGATTTTATCCTCAGAACCACAGGGAGCTCCCCAAGGGGGTTATGCCTCGGAGAAGCACGATCTGACTTGCTTCAAGCCACTCTGGCTGTGAGTGGACAATGCACTGTGGGTAGGCAAGAGAGGAAGCAAGGGGACCCGTCATTAAACCCAGAGGTAAGAAAGGAAAATGACTGGGGGCAGGTGGTGGTGGTGACATTTGAAAGGCATTAGTGAGAGCAATAGTGTGTTCTGGCTACATCCCTAATAACAACAGAAATTAGGACAATTCATTTAACTTCCCCAAAGCTTTGTTTCCTAATCAGTAAAATGAGGATGACAATATTGACTTCATCAGGTTGATGGGAGGAACAAATGAGATCTGGTACATTAAAGTCCCTCGTAAGCTGTAAAGTTTGAATCAAGAGGTATTACTTTTGATCTCAATGTCTGATTCTCATGCTGTGTTTTTTCAAGCCCCCTGCGTGTTTGGATTTAGAAAGTGGAGGCTCATAGAAAGTACCTGGCAGCTGTCTTTGAAATTCAAGGTTCAGACGCAAGTGCTTCATGCATATGAAATGTGATCAGACACTGCCTTTTGGAACGCCTTCTCTCAGGATTTCTTAAACAAACAAACAAATAAAACCGCGAAAACAAACAAAAAACAACCCAGGCAGCTTGGAAATAAAGACCAACACTCACATTGCGGCTACAGCCTCCTGGGGTTAATCCTGAGCAAGGACCCATCTCAGAACACACAGTTCCATCTCCTTCATAGCCTGCTTTGCAAATGCAGCTGCAAAGAGAAGTGTACAAAATCAGCCCCAGAAATGTAAGCACCACTCACCCAGCAGAGGACCAGCCAGCCAGAGGTGAAGCGGTTCACGGCCAGGTGGCTGGACAGTTTGCTCGTGTGGAGGAAGCCAGTGTTCAGATGTGGTCAGGGGGACTTCTGGGGTCTGCAGTCAGACACACCTGGCTGGGAACCCAGGCCCCACTGCTTAGCAGTTGTGTGTGACCCTGCACAAATCCCTTAACAACCGGGGAACTTTGTTTCCTCATCTGGAAAATGGGTACAACACCTTCCCCATAAGGCCGTGAAGATGAAATGAGGGGATGCGTGTGGAGTGCTTAGCTGAGCACCTGCATTCTGTAAAGCTCAACACCTGGCGGCATTTCCGCTCTTATTGGACCAGAACCTGCCTCTTTGTAAATCTTTCTGCTCAATGCTAGTTATGAACAGCTCTGCCCTTTCTTCTATGTGACAACTCTTAAAATATTTGAAAATGGCAGGTGAGACTTCTCTGTTCTCTGGTCCCTCAGATATATTTTTCCCCCCAACACAACATCCTAAGGTGCCTTATTCCGTGAGCTGACGTAAATTCCTGACCCATCACACTTTGAGACACTCCTCTCAGAATGTCCCATGGTGATGTTTCACTACTCAATGTGAGCCATTCGTTCATTGATTTATTTAACCAATGCTTATTGAGTGCCCTGTGATAGATGCGGGGGACACCGTGTGGCCCCATCATGTCCCCATGTCCTATTGCAATTCAGTCATGTGCTTCACAAAAATTAACACAAACATTTTTCATGCATCAAGTTTCCTAGAGGAACTAAACACTTCGGCTGGCATCCAAACGAAGAAACAGCTTGATCTGTTGCGATACTGTTTGACTTACCCAGGGTAATATAGAACATACGGACCCATATCCACAGGCCTCTGTGGGCCATTTAGGAAGTTGTGAGGGTGATTTTGATTACATGTCGTTTTTGCCTTATGCACGGGTGTAGATCCTGACTCCTTAGGAAAACGCATTTCTATCGTAAACTATGGAAAAGAAAAGACAGTCTATGGCCTCGCGTAGTCTGCAGTCTAGTCAAGGAGGCAGACCAAAACAAGCAAACAAATAACCAGATATTCCCAGAGAGGAAAATTTCCTCTGGCATTCCCCTCCCCAAACCCACTGCAGATGTTAGCATTAAGAAAACAAAATGTCGATCTGTTGCCTAAAGACCCAATTTCCTGCAAGATGCCTTTAACAGGGGAGCTATTTATTAACAGTCTTAGGAAGCTAAGGCATTTTCAAAGGTTGGAAAGTTGGTGGACAAATCTCATTTCTTTCACGTGTGTGATGATAGCAATTATAGCTTCCATGAAGGAATACCTACAACGTGCTAGCCCTGGTGCTGGTGCTTTTCCATTCGGTTCTTCTACACTTCATGATTGCCCTGCTAGGCAGATATCATCATCCTTATTGGTCTAACGAGGAAAATGAGGCTCAGAGAGGTTAAGTAATTTGCCCAAGGTCGCGCAGCTGGTAAGTTTCAAAGCAGCGGGTGCTGCAATTTGAGGTTCTGTCCACAAAAGCCACACTGTCAGCTGGAGAGAATAGGCCTTAGTTTACAGAATTGAGATATGGGTTGGCTCCATCTGCAGGTAACACGGTGGCTTTGAGTGGTTAAGGGCCTTCTCCTCACAGACCCACCTGGCTGTCCCATTGCTGTATGCACAGGTGGCATGGATGTGACAGAACTGAACGTAGGGCCCACAGGCTGAGGTCTGCTTGTCACAGAGTCTCCCGGCGGAGCCGTCTCTGCATGTGCCGGTGAGGCAGGCCCCGTCGCTGTCTATCCTGTTATCACATGTTCCGTGAACACACAGACATTCTGGAAGAGAAGGACGAGGGACGTCAGGGCTTGGGGAACAAGCTGAGCGGGGAGGCAGAGCATCCTGGGGGACAGTGACCGCCTCCTCCCCCCACCACTACTCCTGTCAAAGCCGAGCCTGGACATTGCACTCGGGGGCGGCTTGGGCCGCTGTTTCTTATGGTCTCGGCCATTTCTCAGAGTGCCTGGGACGACCCTTGGTGACTTCCCCACCCAGAAGGAGAAGAATGTGGCCCTGGGCTACTTTACATGCGTGTGTGAGGGAATGTCGGGGAGGGGGTGGGTGAGATGCTGTGAAAGAGGCCGAGGAACTCAATTTTCAACTACTTCGTTGTCGGACAGGTTAGCCTGGGAATGCCTCACCTTTCATGAGCTATTCTGGCACAAATAGAAATGATTTCTCACGCTGGCCGGGCCCCTGACGTGCAGCTCATCACTCTACCACGGCAGGCCAGTGATAACTAAGGGGCGATATGTGGGCGACTGACTCCATTTAAGGCGCTGGGTCAGCCTTTCACATGCACCATTTCATTAATAGTCACCGGTCCCAGGAGATAGGCATCAATACTTTTATAATCCCCATTTTTCAGATGAGGAAACTGAGGCCCAGGGAGGTGAGGCAAATTCCCAGGTGCTGTGAAGTTCCCAAGCAGAGATTTGAACCTGGGCTTCAAAGTCCATTTCTATTAAGGACTACGTGTAAACACAGTAGATCATTATATTAACTGACGTTTCCACTTCCCTCCTATCATTTTAACTTTTAGCTGCTTAATTTGCTTTTGATTACAGGTATTTAAAAACTGCAGCATGAGCCGGCTCGTCCAATTCAGGCTCCTACGCACGTGGGAGCGAAAAGAAAGATAGGGAACTTCTCAAAGGAAGGTGGCAAGGATTTTGAGTCCTGAGATAGGATCGGAAGTGAAGGAGTCCAGGGTCTAGCCCCAGGAGGGACTGATGGGAGAGGAATTAGCGTGTGTGGGTGGAGCCACCATCCAGGAAAGAGAAGACAGACACAAGTGAGGGGGGCTGGAAAATCACAGCTGGATTTGAAACAAAAAAGAATTTTTATACAATTTTAAGTAAGTCAGGGCTTATTTTCCAAGGAGCAAACCCATGCATGAGATCCTGGGCAGCCTCAGGCCTGGGATGAGAGGCGCAAGACCCCCCCGCCCCCGCCTGCCTCAGCATCCTGTCCCGCTAGCCTCAGACAAATGCCAATGTTGTCAGGTCTTGGAATAAACCCCTATTTTTTTCTTTTCCCTCAGAAATCTAATTTGGCAAAAAGAACACTGGAATAGGATTCAGCGGCCTGGACCCTGCTGTGCTCTGGCTTCCTGTCCATCTTGAGAGGGAACCGGGAGATCAAATGAGGTAGGAGCGGGGAAGAGTGTGTGTTTTGTGACAGTAACAAGAGCGGCTTTGTTTACTGATTACGAGCTGGGTGCAAGCTCTGTGATGAAAGCCCCAAATTATGGTCTAACTTAATCCTGCCAATAGCCCATAAAGTAAGTGCCAACATGATCTTCATTTTATAGATGGAGAAATTGAGAGACTTTTTCTAAGATCATATAGTCAGTAGGTTGCAGAGTGGGGACTTAAATTCAGGTTGGTCGGACTCCATAGCAAGCTTTTATCCATTCCTTTGACTCTATCATTAAATTCTAATCTTAGAAATATACATCCAAAATATACACATTTATTTAAACATACACAGGGAATCATTTTAAAGAATAAAATGCACGTTCTAAGACTGTGTAAGTGCATTTTTTTCCATACCTATTGTTGTGGAACTTTCTACATGTTCTATAAACTTCTTGATATTATGTCGCTGTACTTAGAATAATAGCAACAACAATGATAAATAATAGCTAGCATATTTGTGGCACATACTATGTGCTAGGCGTTGTTCTAAGGCAAGTGCTTTCCATTAATAACTTGTACTAACCCTACAAGGCACTTACTATTATTATCACTCCCATTTTACAGATGAAGAAACTGAGGCCTAGAGAGGTGTAGTGACTTGCCCAAGGTCACGCATCTTGCACATGGAGGAGCTGATGGAAGAGGTCTGCTTGAAAGGTAGGGAGTGAATCTGTTCTTGATACTGAGCCCACTATCACTTCTGGTATGAGGAAAAACCTTGAGAGAGTGGTTTTCCAAGTGTGGTCCCTGGACCAGCAGTGTTGGCATTCCCTGAGAACTTGTTAGAAATGCAAATTCTTAGGCCCCACCCAGGCCTACTGAATCAGAAACTCTGCAAGTGGGACCCAGCCCTCTGGCCATGCTCTAGCTTGAGAATCAGAGCTTAAGAAATGCCCTGGGATGATGGCAACCCCCAAGCAAAGGGGTCCCAAGACACCCGGCCTGCTCCAGCAGCCTGCACCAGTGCAGGGGGACCCTTGCTTAGGAGTGGAAGGAACCTCTGGAAGCACCACTTACTTTTGTCACACTGAGGTCCATATTTATTGGGATCGGAGCAGAACTGACACTGGGAGCCTTGGAAGCCATCCTTGCAAATGCACGTCCCATTGCCACCGAGGCTGTCTGCGCACTGGGAGCAAAGGCAGGCCCATGGGCTGTTAGGACACGTGCCGGCGAGGAAACATTCATCTAGATTTTTGTTTCATGGCCTGACTTCTTTGAACTCAGGTTCAATCTCACTTGAAATGACCCTTTGGAACTCCTTGTGGAAAGTGGAGTCGTGCTGGGATCAGGTTGGATGCTAAAACAGTGACCAGCTTGGGGATCCTGAGCCAGGACTTAAACTTTAAGGGAAGTCACTGAAGGGGGGTCTTGATGGCGAACCGGGAACCTTCAAGCAACGCTTATGGAGTAAGTGGTAAGACAGGGCCCTTCAGCGAGAGTGACTGGCCTTTCTCTCTCTACAATCTCACTTAGCTCTGTGCCTCCACACTGCGGTGTTTTCTCTCTTCAGTGGTAAACATACGTTCCTCCCACCTCCCCAGCCCAGGCAACGCCAGGTTTGTACTGACTGACGTGCATGAGAGTTGGGCACCACTGCCTCCCACCCTGTGGCCACAGTCATTAGACTGGCGTCCCCCTTGTCTGCATGGTGTCCCCACTCACGACTGTACAGGTTTTCTTTCCCCTTGAAAGAACCATATTTTAGATGTGGATTTATTAAATACACAGATCTATAATTTCCCCATATGAATCACAGCTACTTTTACCTTTGTTTGTTTAGCTTTGGCCTCCAAGCTAGATGAGTTAAGTTTTGGCCTCATCATTTCACCAGCTTTTGCAGATAATTAAAAAGGCAATCACTGGGCAGTGCTTTTTTTAAAAACTTTTTTTAAGTATCTTAAAATCTTAGTCCTGGATGGAGTCTTAGAGACAAATGCAGGTCAATCCTGGTATCTCCCACAAGGAAAGTGGGAGTTGCCAAGGTCCCGCCATCGGCAATGGGAAAGCAGAGACTAGAAGCAACATCACAGGACCCTTCCCCTTCCATCCTCCCATTCCCAAGACCAGGTGCCTTCTACTGCAGACACCTTCTGTTCTTTAGTAAATGATTGGTTTCTTTTATTTCCTGGGAATAGTGGCCAGCATTGTATCACTCTTTGGTTTAGCAGTTTTAAAAATTATTATTTGACTTGACTTAAGAAAGGCCAGCCTTCAGCATTCATGAAAAAGTGTGCATTGTGGGCTGTCCTTCTCACCTGCCCATTTCCCGAGCATGGATTCGAGAAGCCTCCTGGACACTGGCTGCAGTCGGGCCCATAGAAACCTTTGCAGCACTTTGGTATCTGAGAAACAAAATGCATGTTGCCCTTTGAAACCCCAAGCAGAGCTCCAATTCCTCAAAGGGGATGTATTAATTTCCATTATTGTGATAAACCATATTGGCCCTTCCTTATCAGCGTGGCTTTTTCTTGGCCAATGATGGCACGGCTAGTACTCAGCCATCTGGTCATCACTAGTCTACCGAACACCTCCCGTGGCTGCCAGCCTGGCCCTAACCCTGTGCAAACAAGACAGATGATGGCTCGAGCTCTCATGGGGCCAAGGGTCTAAGTCAGGGAACAGACAATAAGTAAATGAACAAATGAAAAATGTGAGAGAAGATCATTTCGGAGGATGGTAAGTGCTGGGAAAACAAAGTACCATAATACAGTGGTGCAGGTAGGGCCAGGGGTTGGAAGGTGGGGCTGGGGAGGCCACTGTGGATTGAGTGGGGACAGAGGCAGTGACAGTTAGTGGAGGCTTGGAAGGTGAGTCAGCCCCAGGGCAATCTGGGAGCATGCCCTGAGGGAGGTGATGGCAAGTGTGCACACTCCAAGTAGGAATGAGGGTGAGAGGCAATTGAGAGCCACAGGCAGAGGGTAGGCCATGCGGGGAAGTATTGGCAGGGTGGGCTCTGTGTTAAGGGCGTTGGGAACCATGGCGGGGAGGTTGCCTGGCCACCATGTGGAGAATCCACCCTTCGGTTCCCCTGCAGGAAGACATTGCCAAGGCTCCACAGGCCCCCTGTGACCATGCAGACAGGGGCCCAAGAGCATGGCCCTGGGGTTGCCTTGCCCTGCTGGCCTGGCCACACGCTCCTTACCTTCATGGTGGCATTACAGTACCGGGCACAGCCACTCTTTAGGCTCCTTTTCCTGTAGACACATCTGTGTGTGAAGAGTGCCTGGAAGAAAGCCAAGAAAGTGAGGCAGTCTGCATGTCAAGGTCCTCTGGGCATCATTCAGCTTTTACACACACTTTCCACTCACGAGGAGAGAGCGCTGGACCGCACCCGCACGCCTGGGTCCAGTTAGAGCTTGGGGACTCTCTAGGCCTGTTTCCTTGTTGGTAGGATACAGGGTTTGCACATCCCATGGCTCATGTACCTTCATGCCCTGTCTCATGCCACGACAGACATCTCTAATTGACCAGGAATCATTTTCTGTTCATCCTGGATGTGGCCTAGCCTCTCCTTCCAATCTACAGCCGTCGCTAACCTGCTCCTATATAGAAATGTTGGAGCCAGTAAAAAGTCTATCTATACTTTGTGGAACAATCCACCAAATAAAATAGCAATAGTCTGAGTTTTTCTTTTAGGTGTGGGGGCAGATTAAAATGCACCTGTCCATTCTCTAACGTCTGGTGCCCAGTCATAACTGTCTAGAGCTACCATTTCTGAGAACTTACTGTGGGCCAGGCACATTGCACATATGAGTTCATCAATCTTCAACTCCATCTGGATGTTTTCCATGCCTTTTTTATAGATAAGGAAACCAAAACCAACGCCCAGACAGGTTAAATCACTTTCCTAAGAAACACTGCAAGTATAAGGTCCAGAGAATGAGTCTCATCATCTACTGACTTTAGGATCATAGGCAAGTCATGTGGTCTCTGTGGGCCTAATCTGTGAAATGGGACAATAATGCTGATAACAAGTTTTCATAAGAATTTAGTCCCTGGCTCAAATTTTGTGTTAGATAAATGTTTATGTCACGCTTACCCCTTCATCTTAGGCTCTTGCTCAAGAAGAGAGAAAAAATGAGATCTTCCCAGAGTATAAAATCCTAAAATCTTAGCTATATGAAGAAATTCCGAGGTCACCGAGGAGGGAACATTACAGTCCTCTTGTTGGATCTCAGGATAATTACCAGGTGTGGATCATGGGATCATGGGGAGGAGTGAGTGCAGGCCTCTTTTGACTCCTACGGAATCTAGGATGGTGGTTCTACATGCAGAACAAACCAGGGCTCTGCCACATGTCAGCTGTGTGACCTTGTGCAAGGTATTTTGCTTCCTTGCCTTAGTCCCAATCATGCATTGGTGACAATGACAATATACCTACCTCAAGGGATTGCTGCACAGAGCATAAAGCATTGAGAACAATCGCTGGCACCCAGCATTCACTGTGCTATTAGCCAACACCACTTCCTCTTCTCCTCCCTCTCGTATTCCCTGGCTGGTAGCATCCCGAAGGACTCGGGGGTGATGGCTTCACCAAGCACAGTAAATACATGAACACCTGTGCCTATTTAATTTTAATGTTTTGCTTTATTAAATTCTTCACAATAGGATTACATTAAAGAGCTCATCACGTTCTGTAACCATCTAGTCTAGTGTTTAATGAAACTTCTGGTTGGGAAATTCTTTCTTATGATGAACTCGCAGGCAGAAATTTCTATCATCATTTTTACCTTAGAACGCTTTGCTTTTTGCAACCAGTAGAGTACTTGGCATAGAAAGTATAGATTGTTGTATGATGGTCTGTTTTCCTTTTTAAATGGAGCTTCCCAAGAGCAAAACAAACAAACAAAAACCTCTATCTCATCCATCCTGTGCCTCTGGAACCAAGCACTATGTAATACATGAATGATCCCCAATAAATGTACGGAATTCAATCAAACATGAAAGCTTTTGATAGTCCCAATAGTATTTTCCTGAGTTTCTTCTGTTTTTTTTTTCAGAATTATGCTTAGGAAGAGCAAATGCAAACATTGGATTTTATCTAAGAGGGAAAAATAGAGAGGAACTGAGTGGCTACTTCACTTAGGAATTGTGCTTGGGTTTTTTAAAAAAATCTATGCTAATCCTATTGTTGTTGTCATTGTTAGTTACAGATGAAGAAAATCAGAGCAAAAAGGTTAAACAACTCACCTAGGGTCAGTGAACAAGGACTCAAACACAGGTCTGAGGGTTCTCTTTCTACCATCCCTTCATATAATGGGCTAAGAGCTAATCTTATTAGCAATAGATATCTTTTAAAGAAGAAAGGTAGAAAAGCTGAGAAACAACACCAGTGGGGTTGCTTGGGTGATGTGTGGTTTCACGAAGCTGTCACACTCACTGTGGGCTCCGAGTTAGCAGGACATTTGCTCCAGTGCACCAGGGAACAGCTCACGCAGGTGCCCTGGAAGGAAAGACAGTAGGTCAGTACATGTGTCCCCATCCCAGGCTTCATGCGTCCCTCCTTGTGAAGGGAGCTCCACTAGAGCCACACTCCAGGTCTCTCTCCTAGCCCCCAGGGAAAGGAGCAAAGTAAATCCTGGGAGTTGGGGGGAAGTTGGGAGAAGGAGCTGAGCCTACTCAGAGCAACCCCTTCCTTTCCCTCTTCCAGAGCCAACCTGTCCACAGACCACAGGCTGCTGATCAACTCTCAGCAGGCTGGGAGGCACCTGTCCCAGAGGGGACACTGCAGTTGTCCATCTGTGCCAGGGACGAAGTGTTGACTTTGGCCACAGACTTAAGTCCTTGTTCTCCAATTCACTTAGCAGTAATAAAGCTGAGCATTGAATCTCTGCCTTTCAGTCTCCTGGATTCTCCTGCATTGGTTCTGAAGTCAGGAGGGCAGGAACCTATAAAGCTCTCCACATCCATTCTTTGACCATCTCTACCTGGCTCTGTGCCCCAGCAGGTGGACCATAAAGGATGGTTTCTGGACTCCCTTGCCAGCTGGTTTTGGCCATCGTAAGTCACCAGCAGGATTTCAATGGGTAGGAGAAGAGCAAAATCAAGGATTTCTTCCCTGCTCCCTCTCTGCTTTGGCACTGTCCCTACAGCTCCTGCTGGATGTCACCTCTTCCACTCTTCTTGCTCTCACTGGGTTCGGGTAACTCCATGCACTGCCCTAGGCACTTTGGTACTCAGTGGCAGTGGTCTCCTGCCATCGCTTCTCCCTGGATGCTCTGGTAGACTGTGTTTGCTTCCTTAGCCCTGCTTAGCCCACACACCTCTACGGTAGCTGCTTCATTAATGTCTCTTCATTTGGACCATCTTAGATAAATTCTGTTTCCTGCAGGGACCCTAACTAATACAGAGTGTTATTATTAAACCTTTAAAATCCAAACCTACACGCCGAGAGGCAGCTATGGGTTCAGCCTGGTGAAAACTGAGACTTCCAGAAGGTGCCAGTTGCTCCTATTCTTTGCTAGTCCTGAATACTTTCCAGAGAATGTATTTGGACTTTTAATGGACTCAATCACGACCATCCCAAACCATGCAGAGCAGATAGATTTGACTGTAAATTTAGAGAAAATAGTAAAGAAAGAGTTCATTCTAAGGCAGCTATTGGGAAGTTGTTTTTCCAAAGAACTTTTCTTTATAACCAAAATTCTTTGAGTGGCAGCTCGAACACGTTTCTTGAATCTGTCCTTCAGGGAGGTGGAGAATAAACTTTTGAACAGTTTAAAACAGAACAACCCTGCAACATGGCAGGCAGTTAGGGCTGCCCTTGTCCCTCCACAGACTCCCTTCCCTGAACTTGGACAGCAGCTGCTTGGGCCAGGGGAGCTCTGAAGAACACATTTCATTATGGACTCTTAGTCCCTTCTTTTCTGAAGAGGTCCTACTTCCTAATATTTTCACCTTTGGGCTAGAAAATGAGACTCTGGCCTGTTCTGTTCCTCACCCTGGTCTAAGCCAGGAGATGCACCTGCTGGTGCTTGTTTCCAAAGAATGAACCAAACATAAATCGATGCCGAGGACTGGCTATGAAAGTGACCATGTTTCTGTCCCTCTTAAAAAGGGGTGCTCAGACTGGAATCAAATCCCCAGATGGTATCTGACTGGTGCAGAGGACTGGTACCATCCTCAATAGCTTAAAACATATCAGAGTCATTACATCAATTAAGACATCTAGAATCAAAAGCATAAGCCACAGTCTTGTGCCAGGTGCTTAGCTAGCTATTTCCAGCCTTCATGACAAGGAGAGGGACAAATAAAATAAAATAAAATAATTAATAAAATGAGGCCATATTTCCGTGTCCAATGTTCATGTTCCAAGGACATTGTGAGAAAAATCATTGATGTATTCTTGAAGTGTGCTGAAAAGAGAAACACAGAGATCTTATTGCTACAATTTGGGGTTATAGTTTTTGTGGGCACTGAAAGATTGCTTGTACAGCAGTACTGGAACTTGGGGTGCTTTGATTAAAACTGGCTGAACCAAAATGTCTCTACGGAAATAGGAAAGGCCATTACAGGTACAGAAGTTCATAGGGAAACAGAAAGTCTGATTTTTGAAAAGAACCACAGAAAGATGGTTGATTGGCCAGGCCGGAGCATCTACCTGGGAAGGGATTCTATTTTAAGTCCCTCTAAGAGAGAGAAAAGCTATGGGCCTGGAGCAGGGTAGTCCCAAGTGACAGGGGCAGGGGAAGGAAGTGGTAGGAGACTGATCCTAAATCCCAGAGGGAAGAAAACCCTGATCTGGTCATGGAGCTCTGGTATAGTGGGTTAAATAGTGTATCTCCAAAAATGCATGTTCCCCAGAACCTCAGAATGTGATCATATTTGGAAATGGGGTCTTTGAAGATGTAATTAGCTAAGCTAAGATGGGGTTCTACTGAACTAGGCTGGGCCCTGAATCCAATGACTGGTGTCCTTATGAAAAGAGGAGAGGACACATAGAGACACACTCAGGGACAAAGGCCTTGTGAAGAGGCAGAGATTGGAGTCCTACAGCTACTGCCAAGGGCTGCCAGGCACTGTTGGGAGCCATTGGAAGCCAGGAAGAGGCAAGGAAGGATTCCTCCCTGGAGCCCTCAGAGGCAGTATGGCTCCAGAGCTGTGAAGAGTAAATTACTCTTGTGTTAAGCCACTCAGTTTGTGATAATTTGTCATGGCAGCCCTAGGAAGCTAATATTCTTGGGCAACATCTTTCACTGCAGAAATTCCTCAAGGAAGTTTGGTTCACGGTTTATGAGACAGAACTTCCGTGGCAAAACTCTCTGTCAGCTTTCTCCGAATTGTGAGGGTTGGGACACTGTCTGCTCTGAGGGACTGTGGGGGGCCTTATTTATTTTCCTAGTTTTCTTACCAGTTTCATTTCTCTCTTTGTTTCATCACACCGATGGGGCAGAATTGGCACAATGGACGGGGGAATGAGAACTCCGGCCAGTGTGTAGATTCGGCCATTTTTGGCAGCAACCTCAATTTCCTCCATGGCCACGCCATTTGCCAGAAGCTGTCCCTGGAAAGAAGCAACCACATCTTTCGTTCTGTCCTGCAGGAGCACCAGCGATCCTCAGGCAGCTTGGAATGGTGGTGGTTCGCTAAAAAGTCCTCAACGTCACTCAACTTTTCATTGGAGGGAAGGTTCCTATCAGAAGGATTTGGCTGACAGAGAAAGATTGAATCTGTTAAATGAATTCTTGGCTAACACCAGGCAAGAATGTCCTTGCAGAAATGGTCCTTGCAGGCATGGGGCTGTGGGGGGAGGTATAATTATTCCAGCTCTGCAATGTGTTTGCTGTGAGACCTTGGGCAAATTGTTTTGCCTCTCTGTAGTGAAATGGGGATCGATTCATTCAAATACATTTATTGACCTTGAATTATGCTCTGCCTTAGGTGCTGGGGATACATCAGTGAAAAGACAGAAAAGTTCCTGCTTGGTTCCAGTGGAGGGAGAGCAAACGGACCCATTAGCAAAGGTCTCTGATCTCCATTTCCTCCCCAGACCTGCCCGCCCTGTGCTATTAATGGCAACTTCATCCTGGTTGCTCAAGTCAAAACCCCAGGAGTCTTCCTAGCTTATCTGTCTTGACCCGCACCCAGTCCATCAGCAAATTCTGCTGGGCCTACCTTCAAAATACATTCAGAATTCAGCTACTTCTCCCCACATCCCTGCTACCACCCTGGGCTGTGTCACTATCATTCTTTTCCAGATTACTGCAATCAAATCAAAACAAATCTCCTAACCAGCCTTTTAAAACATGCGTCTGATCATGTCATTCCTCGGCTCAAAGTCTTCCAGTTGCTTCTCATCTCATTTGACATAAGAGCCTGCATTCTTTCCCTGACTTCCTAGGTCTCTGTGACCTGCCCCCACATCCCCTCCTCCCTCTTGCTGCCTGGACTCCTCTCTCTCTCCCTTTTGCACCCTCTGTTCCAGTCACACCAGCCTTGCTGTTCCTCACACAGCTCAGGCACACTCCTTGCCCTGTGCCTTTGCACTCGCTGCTTCCTGTCTCTGGAATATCCTTTCCACGGATATTCGCACTGCTCGTTCCCCCATTTCCTTCTGGTCTTTGCTCCAATGTTTTCTTCTCCACAAGGACTTCTTGGGAACTTTAGTTAAGATGTCAGCTCCTCCCCATTCTCCATTACCCTTCTCTGCTTTGCTCTTTTTCTTCTTAGCACTCACTACTCTCTAATATATGATATATTTTACTCATTTAACTTGTCTATCCCCCTACTTACTAAAATGGAAATTCCATGCAACCAGGGACTTTTGCTATTTGTTCATTCGTCTGTCTTCAGGACCTAGAATGGTGCCTGGCACACAGCAGGCACTCAAGAGATACCTGTTGAAAGGATGAGATCACCATCATCACCATCAACTGTGATTCAATGGAAGACACCATCTTTGTGCTGCCAGACTTTTGCTGATATTACAACCCCAGGGAGTTAGCTGAATATCATTGTCTTCTTTGAGTTTTTAAAATAAGTCACATTCCCTCCTAACTCAGGGTCTTTGCACATGCTCTCCTTTTTGCCTGGAGCTCTCTTCTGTTCCCCTCTGCCCAAGTTCACTCCACTCATCCTGCAAAGTGTGGCCAAGTTCTCACCTCTTTACTGAGGACGTCTTGACCTCTAGGCTTTCCCAGACTCCTCTCATAGGTGCTTTCACAGGTCCATGAACTCCCCCTTGGGGGAAATCATTACAATTGTAATTAAATAATTAACTGATTGCCTACTGCGTTGTTTAAAGTCTGTTTTCTCTGCTGGGGTATGTCTGTGTTTTTCATTGCTTTATCCCTGGCATATAGTGCGGACTCTCACACTTGTGGTTGCTCAGCAGATATTTGCTGAAGGAAGTGACAAATGAATGAAATAATCATAAAGATTTTAAGACTTTTAAAGATTTTAAGCCTGTGAGTTAGTGTAGAGGCAGGATGACCTGATGACTAGTCATCATCAGAGCAAAAGTGCACATGAGTAAGGACAGCGGTGGTGGCGCTTTCACTCACGTTGTCAGTGGTGTTGAACTGTATGACCTGGTTGGCCATGCTCCGAACGCGAGGGGTTGAGATGAGAGTGGCCACTTCAAGCTACAAGAAGAAAACAATGAACAGAGACATTTAGGGCCACACACAGAGCCCTCAGTTCTTAATGTCCTCCCTGGAAAAAATAGCCTTAAAAGTTTATGAAATAAACAATGGAAATTTCGATGTTATGAGTTTTTGTGACTTTGCAGATCTCTCTGATAACACACTCCTTATTTGTGGCTGAGGGCTCCCTCAGAGCTACAGAAAAAGAACAAATGTCACAATTTTTTTAGCACCAAAATATTGGAATTCAGGTGAGATATCTTGAAAGCAGAGAAAAAGTAGTGGCAGGAAAACTAGGGCCCACCTGGGTAAATGGGACAATGTGGTATCTGACAAGTTCCAGGAGCTTCCGAGATCCCTGCAAAGGAATCAAAATACTTCTTTAGCCAATGAGGAAAACACAACACTCCCCCTCTTGTGAGAGCCTCTTCAAAGGACTTTGGACATGTAATCAAGAAAAATAAATGACCCGTAATCTCTTTATTGGGAAATCCAGGGTGAGAAAAATCCCATCTCCAAAGTAGCTAACGTTCTAAAGTAGCTAAATTCCCACTCTTAGGAAGAGGCTGTTCTGCAAACATAATATGCACATTCCATTTAATTCTCCCAACAGCCCTGTGAGCTAGCAACTACTGTTGACCCATTTTAGCTGTGCTAACACAGAGATTCAAAGACATGTCCAAGGTCACGAAGCTACACAAGACGTGAGCCTTGTGTAAAATTAGCCCTGACTCTCATCACTCTGAACATCTAAGGCTCCATTCTGGATTTTCTAAGACAGCCTCCATTTATAATTCTGTTTCTCTTGCTCCATAAATAAATGTGTGGTTGTCAGACCACACACCTGTCACTTAGGAATATACAGTCACAGGGATCCTGACCACCTTTCCCTTCCACAAGAAGCTCATCCCTCCATTAAAGCCCTTTCCAAGGTTTCTCCTGCTTTGGAAAACTGACGCAGCAGTGGAGAAAAAGAGGGTCCTGGCCCCACAGTAGAGACGGTGGATGGGACAGGCAGTCCCTGTAGGGTTCCCTGGAGGGAGGCTGCAGAGTGGAGGAGCCTGGTGACCACTCTCTTTGGGAAAGAAGGCAGCGGCCGCAGGGGTCTCCCGTAGTATGCCTGCAATCTCCTAGCTGAGTCAGAGCTGTGAGTTACAAGCTTCAAAGCCCTTAAGTGGCACGGCCACAGTCCCTCTGCCTTGGAAAGGTGAAGGATCACAAATCAAGATCCTAGTAACCACCCAAGGGGCTGACCATTCTAGGCACAAATTCCAACAGTGTGAGTCCCAGGCTGAAAGAAAGCCCTGCTGAACCTTAGTTCCCCTCACCCAGCCTCCTCTCTGCATCTGACCTTGGTCACTATGCCAGAGGAGATACCTGTACGCAGGGGGACCCTTCATTCTGGCTTGTCTGATACAACCTTGGCTTATGCCTATTGTCCTGGTATGGATAATAAATTACATGAACACCATATCTATAAGCCAATAGCCTTATGTGCAGGGCAGGGTTATCAATAAGAATGTTGAAGTTGACCACCAGTTAGCTAGCCCTGGAAGGGATGGTTTCTATAGCCCTGGTTCTGTTCCTATTAATACATAACCTTGAGCAAGTTACCTGGACTCTGGGTCTCAGCTTCCCCTGGGAGCTACTCCATGGTATTCAGAAGTGGGGACTTACAGGCAGAAGCAATGTTATTACACATGCCTGTGCTTAGAGGCAGAAGGGTGGGACAAAGAGGGAACCGTTGGGAAGTGTCAGAGCAAACTAGACTGCAAACTCTCGGAAGGCAGGGGCTGGGTCTGTCTGGCTGATTAATCACCACGTCCCCAGCCAGCACCGTATGGCACACAGTAGGCTCTCTGTAAACATTTGCGCCAATACATTCAAAGGAGTTGGGGAAGGGTCCTTGGGTGAGCGCTGAGGTGGACCTCAGGAACCGGACCTCTGGTCCTGCTCTACTTGTGTGTGACCTTGAGCAAGTCACTTAACTCTGGAGTCGTAGTTTTTGCCTGTTATGGGGCTGCTATGGAGCCCATCCAGCCCTCTAATTCTACAGGAAAGCATTTATCAACTGGATAATCCGCTTCTAAAGCTCCAAGAATTAATTGGTGTTGAATCCTGTTGACAAGGAACAGGAGAATGAGAGGGACAAAGGGACTGATTAGCATCACTTCCGCCACTGTGTGTGCCTGGAGCCTTATTTGGCTAGGCAGCGGTCCCCAACCTTTTTGGCACCAGGGACCAATTTCATGGAAGACAATTTTTCCAAGGACTTGGGGGTGGGGTGGGGTGTTGTTGGGGAGTGGTGTGGTGTGGAGCTCAAGCAGTGATGCATGGCCCGTCTTCTAACAGGCCACAGACAAATACCAGGCCATGCCGGTGTGGCTAGGGGGTGGGCGCCATCGTTCAGTTAGAATTCACTCCACTATGACTCAGATCAACAGGATGTGCTCCCAGATGCTGCTGTTGTTGAAGAGACGTCTTTCCTTTATGAGGACACTTAACGTCCCCCCTACTGTTTTAGATTCAACAAACAAACAAAGAAAATACTCAAATCCTTTGGTGTCTGAGGCAGCAAGAGAGTTTTTCTACCACATTGTTAGAATGACGCTGAGCTCTGTAAATCTACCTCCCTTGCCCCGTTGCACTTGCAAGGTATGTGTGACCCGGCACGGGCAAGTCTCTCGCTCTCTTTGCTCTGATTTCTGTCTAGTTCAGCAATGAAGCCAGAAAATGGGGTCTGTAGTCAGAGGCTGCGGTCTCTGCAGGAATGGGATGATTTCCGGCCTGAAATTTTGCTTCAGGGAAAAGTAAAAAGATACACTGGAAAGGAAACACCGCATTCCAAAATTGGAGTTAGAAACTTGTCTTCTAATGAACTAGTTTATTTTCCATTTCATTGGCGTAGCCCATGGGGACTTTCCTGTCTCCAGCCAAGGTTCTTCCCTGAAGATAAAGCTAAAGGATGCTATTAAGAAAGATGGAAAGGGGAAGAGCTTTCTCTAGGCTGAGAAATTTTAACCTGCACAGACTCTGTATCTGAGAAAGAGGCAGAAATGATCATTCTACTTCTCACCTAGAAATCGAAGTGGAAAAGCAATTTTTAACTCAGAATGAAGAGACCTGAAGTTTTATATTCTTTGTAGGCAGAAAGATATTGCCTTCGAGAGAAACAAGATTGAGAGCCAGGGGTGGTGTCATGGTTGGCCAGTTTCTGTGGTATAAATAGTCTTCCCAAAGGCTAATTTCCAGCTACAAGATCTCGCTGAACAGAGTTGGGAAGAGATATACACAGTCTGAGAGCCTGAATGAGCCATCTCCAGCCGCCACTGGAAACAGTTACAAGGGAGGAGAAAGGGAAGAGTTTTCTGAACAAAAGTGTCTGACAAAAGAGCAGGGAGGTTGATTTTTCCCCCTTCTTTAATTAAAAAGTTTTATTGTAATTTTAAGCATACCTGATTAGTGCCTGCAAACTCCTTTATTATTATTTTAAAAAATCTTTATCAAATTAGAAGCTATGTACTCAGGGAGGATGTATAATCTCAGGATTTTAATAATTTCCCAGGGGAGCAATATTACTTTTTTAGCTGACTTGAAGTATGAATGTGAGTTCTAAAGAGAGATTTAACAGCTAGGTTTCAGAAAATTGGAGTGTGAATCATATTTTTAAAATAATATCCTATTTTGGATGACCCTGGGAGATCTGGCATTTTCTATAGAAATGTGCAGCAAATCCTTTCACACACTGAACATCTGTTTGCAGGGTAAGAGATTACTACCTTCTGATTTATCTTCTTGATACGTTTTTTTTTTTAATACAAAGTTTTTTGAAAGCAAGATATCCCTGTAAATACCTGACAGTATTCTGGAAAGGGATGTATCCATGTGAACCCCAAAACCAAACAGGTAACAAGTTTTAGGGTCCCCAAACAGTGTGGCTTAGTACTACCTGAGTTAGAAAGTTGGTGCTGACCATCATAGCTATTTCTGGGCCTTATTCCAGCACCACTAAATCAGAGTGCTTGGGGCAGGGCTTTGGAATCTGCCTATTTAACAAGCTCCATGGTTGATTCCTGACCACAATGAAGTTTGAGAATCAATATCCTAAAAGATTTGGACATTCCACCCATTCTGTGTAATCAACACTGATCTACAGGAAGTCATAGGCAATCTTGCTGTATTGCCAAGATGGTGGCATGATTTCAGGGCACTGGAAGAAAGCTGGTGGCCCTTCATGTAATTCCACCATTTGATGTTCTAAGAACAAAATTTCATAATTAGCTCTCTTCTTCAGATTAAGACTGTTATTTCTGGAAGAGGAAACACTTTAAATGGTTTCAGTCACTTATAGCCTGGTATGAAGGAGTCAATAATCCCTTTTTTAGAGGGGAAAGTGAAAGAATTGAAGGCACATGGTAGATAAGAAAAGGGTTATTGTGGAGAGGGATGAAAAAAATAGAAAGGAAAGGCTGGAGCACCTAAAAATAACATTTATTACTTTCAAAGTTTAGCCTAGGCCTGGCCCTGGATGGCCTAGTTTAGGCTTCATTCTATAGGTGGTTTTAGAGTTGTAGGAAACTTAAAATGTAAATGTTAATTTTATTACTGAAAAATATTAGAAGAGCCAGGACAAATCAAACCAACCATTTAGACCTGGGGTTGCAAATAGATTTTATTTCCTGTGACATCTAATTGACTGATCATAGCTACTTGGAACTCTATTGAGGAGACTGAAGCCACATGGAGGCTTGGTTTCAGAATGCTGTGATTGATTAGTGATGTCTGCCTTGGTTGTGGGAGGATAGGTGATGATACATGTGCTACTTATTTGCTCTCCTTAGTTTAGTAAAAGCTTGTATGGACATAGACTGAGACAGTAAAGCTGATACGATGCCATCACAGTAAACAGGGTACAGTACCTCTGGAGAAAGGAGGTAATCGAGAGTGCTGTCCATGTTATTCAATGCTTCATTACTTGGAACAAAAATGGTGTATGGTCCACCAACTCCATCCTCATCTAAGGCATGTCCCACATTGGTTTCCTGCATTTGACAAATGAAACTTTGTATCTGCAACATACTTTGGACAAATATTTGAAGTAATTTCCCAGAAAGTGTTTATAATGGACACTCCTGATAATTTTGTAAAGGACTTGACATAAAATTTTTTCAAAAATTCATGAAAAGTACATACCTCTAACAAAGATCTGAACTTGTTGTATCTTGGTTGTAGCATTGTCATGACAGTTTGCTAAAAGAGATATTTTGCTTAAAAATCAGTAAAAAAATAACAAGGTGGTTTAAGAAATACAAACTCTAACATTAAAAGACTGATGACAGAGTATATGTATAAGTGTGGATATATATAAAAGAACCTGGTCAACAGTAATGCATTATACAAATGTTTGCTGTTATTTAAATGGTAGCTCAGACCCGCATATTCTGAATTGCCTTTGGCCCTCATCATATAGGTCAGAGGGAATAAATTTTATTGCAGCAACAACTGCTCTCCTCCATAAAGCACGATGAATAAATTTTCATGACAATTGGTCACTGGACTCGATCCGCTGATGTAGTAAAAAAAAAAAAAAAGAGGTAAAAATATCCAGATCTTTCCCACGCACGTACTGTATGCCTTTCCTTCTTTCTGCAGAGATACCCAGAATTCTATGAAAAATGGAAAAATCGTCCCATCTTCTCTCTGCTTGAGCACCTCGTATAAATCAGGGACAAGCACAGAGTGACAGCACGCACTTTCTTCTTGGATGTGATGCTCCAGGGAACAAAGGAAGATGGATTTGGGTTGACATCATTTTTATCTGGAATTTCTCACCTCAGTGTTGCTCTCAAACGTGGGCGCTATCTTGTCCATGGCTCTGTCCAGGATGTGCAGGAGCCCATTGGAAGCAATTATGTCCCCCTGCATAATTTTTACCATCTTGTTGCCTCCATAGAGTTTAAGCTTTAGTTGATTATCCTAAAACACCAAAGAAAGGTAAAATAAAATTAATGTGTTGTCCCAAAAGGGGCAAGCACTGGACTGTAAGCCAGAAGCCCTGAGTTCTTGGGTCCTGCTACTTATTGGCTATGGGATTTTTGGATGTCACTTAATCTAAGATGGGGATGAAGGTATCTGCTTGGTTAACCTCACAGGGTTTTCATTTTTAGCAAATGAGATAATGTGTGAAATCACTGACAACTATCATATGCTAGATGTGGATAAGGTATAAATAAAGCTCTCCTCTAAGAGACTGCAAGCTCCATAAGGGCAACACTATTCAATTTTCTGTAAATTCATCACTTACTTTAGTGTCTTGCACAGAGAAGACACACAATGAAAAATAGCTGCTGAATGAATAACCAAAGCTGGTTCCCTTTTCCTCCCATGTGACTCCTATAAGTTATAGACTTAGTAATATTTGTTGAATGAATGAACAAGTGAATACATGCATGTCCTTATGAGAAAGGAAGCCACATCTCCATATCTGTCATCCATCCATCCATCCATCCATCCATTCATCCATCCTCATACACACAGTACAGCAGACTGGTTAAGGATGTGGGCTTTGGAGTCAGGCAGGCCCATATTTGAATCCTGGGTCTGGCACTTACTGTGGGACCTCTCTGCTTTCCCATTGGAACAACAGGAACGGTGACAGTACCTCCCTCACAGGGTTGTGGTGAGTTTTATATGACACCAATAAAGATTAATCCCAGTACTTTGCATAGAACAAGTACTCAATGATCTATTAACTACTGATATTTGGTGAAATGCGACAGTCAAGGCCATATCCCATACACATGCACACTCAGTTGATTAATCACCTGCCCTCCAGCTCAGTAAAGTCACAATAGAGTTATTTGTGAAAGGGGGGTGGTGGTTTTATTTAAGAAACAAACAGAACCAATGGCATTAGGAGAAATGGAATGTTAAGTTGGAGAAGATGGACCAACTCCAGCAATCTAAAACAAACATAACCCATTTCCTTTTGTAAGAGGAATGCTGATCTGGCTTTGTGCTGATGCTTCCAGGAAACAGGTTTATAGCAAAGTTTCTCCTTCCTGCTGGCAGTTGAACAATGGTTGCCTTGAAAACTAAGTCAGACCAGACCAAAATCAAATGCTTTGCAACCCTCTTTACATAACAGTCCAGCCCTCCTCCCTGGCCCTCCTCCCTAGCTCTTCCTGGTGGTGCTCTCTGCTTCTCCCTGTAGCAGGTGTTTAGCAAACAAGAAATAAGGAAAGAAGTTCTTAGTGACCTTTCACAAACCCCAACCACAAGAAGGCTACAGGCATTGGCTTGGCAGACAACTTTGTTCTGGGAGTGAAAACCAGATAGGTTCCTACCTTATCATTGTTGAAGATTTCCCCGGACTTTCCAGTCAAGGTGTAGAAGGTGTCTGTGTTATTCATACGCTCGATGTTCATCTGCCCCGCAATTATGTGGAGTTTCACAAAGTATTGAGCAGCTTTGTTATCCATCAAAAGCTCATTTACCTAAGAAACAGTAGAGCCAATTTGACTGCTGTTTGAAGGAGAAAATGCGTTTTGTAATGCACGCTGTGCCTTACTTAGTATTAAAGACATCAACGCCAGGGCACCCTAACTTGGGTTTGGGCTCTTTCAGACACAGAAGACTTTCACCAGTGCAATGGATGTGGGCTGGGCCTTTGAGGGAGTAGAAATCTGGAGAGTTGGAGGCGACGCATGGTCCACTCTCAAACCACAGGCGGCTGCTCTAGCACTGAGACTGACACAGTGGGGAAAGCATAGCATAGTAATGGCGCCAGAAGGAGCAAGGAACAAGAAATCTATCTTGAACCCAGGAAGTGGACGGGAATGAAATAGGAAGTTTTGTGATAAAAGCAGGTAAAGTGAGTGGACTGATGGTGCTTTTGAATAGAAAAGTTAAGATTTTTGAAATCCATTGGATCAAATTTGTATTTTGCCGCTATTATACAGTCAACAATCAATAGATACTTTTTAACTCCGTGTGAACTTAATCTATATATTAAACAAGAGAGCACATGCAAAATGCCTAGCCCAGAGTTAGTCAGTATTTGTTAGTTCTCCCCAGCAGGAGAGGTGTAAGGACATCTCTGAAGGTTAACAACAGGCAGATGGATCTCAGACAGATTAGTGATGGTGGGATGTTAGGGTAAGAGAGCCTGGAATTTACTGGGTTTTGATTCAAAACCCAAAAATTATTATCACAAAATATCTTGGATTAAGATAACTCGATTTTATAGAAATCAATATGTCCATCATTTATGTTAAATCACATTTAACACAAATTTTAACATAAATTCACATTTAACATTTAATTATTTCATTGATACCGTCGTGATAGGACACCTCCGCCAGGCCCTACAGGTTTCACTCCCACTGGATGACATTATCTCAGACAACAGCTGCTTACATTGGGGACTGAAATTTTCTTCTTGTTTAACCTATTACTGTTACCATTTCTAATGATTTTAAGGAAACAAATACCTACCTATTAGTTTAATTCTTTTTGTGGGAAGTGAGCAGATTTACATTATGCAAATCTTATTTATCACATGACTGTGTGTTAAGAACCCTCAGGGGTTACCTTAGCGGGTGATGATTGGAGAGGGGCACGAGGGGGCTGGTAACAGACTTGCTGGATACACAAGTGCATTCACTTTGGGAAAATCCATTGAGTTGTACATCAACAATTTGGGTACTTTCTGTAAGAATGTTATATTTCACTAAAAGAAGTTTATCAAAAAATGACCATCAGTAGGTTTAATTTTAATGGGGGGTTTCCTACTTTAAATAAAAGAAGGTACTGCCTACTAAGCCTTCTCACATCAGCCCCTCGGTGTAGGGTTATTTCAGATACTCACATCAAATCCTTTCAATCCCTTGTCTGTGGGCAACAGCACCGTGAATGGTCCCAGGTTACTTAGTGGCCAGGCATAAGCTTTGTCTTAGGAGTCAAAATACACAAAGAAAGAAAACACCAACTGGGTCAGTGGCACATGGGGAATAAAATCAGGTAATGACTGGTCCTTTCATGCCCTTCTCTGTTCTAATGGGTCTGGGCAGGCCCTATGTCAGCTGGGAAGCACTCTGAGCATGCAGTGTATCCTAAAGCCATGGCCCCAGGAGGTTCTGCATACAAGGCTGTGAGAGTTTCCCTGCAGCCGCAGCCTTGACTTCGAGGCTCCCCTGCGATGAGCCATTCAGGCATGACAAAGTCCTCTGACAACCCCCCAGTCCCTGACCTGTGCTTGACTTTCTGAACTGTCACCATCTCAGTGAGCAAAGATGCAGCCCTCGTTTCCATCCAAGGCCAGCTCAGAAGAGCCCCCTGGTTGGTTTCATGCTCTGCTGTTACCATCTTGAAATGCTTAATAATTTTTGAACAAAGCACCCCACATTTTCATCTTGCACTGGGCCCCACAAAGTACGTAGCCAGTTCTGTTTCCATCATCCTGGGGAAAATGGGACGGCAGGACAGGCTCTGTGTTCTTGTGCAGGAGGCAACGTGTACCAGGATTTTGTGATGGGGATGGTAAAAGGTCAACAGAACTCTGTTCAGGAAAGCATTTGAGGGCCCAGTCTGCCCAAGACACCCCCTCACTACCATCGCTCCCATTTGATATTCTGAGAGTTCTTGGAGGAAGGCTATGAGAGCCTGGCAGATTGCCCCCGAGACCAAGGCATGCCAGTAATGCTTGACTCCCCATGGGATGCCTTGGGAAGAGCGGGGTATTCATGCAGGATGTGTGTTAAGATTCATGTGGAGAACACAGCATTGACCCATCAATGACACTTACTTCTTTGTGTTCTTTCTGGGAAATCATTTTTGGTGACTGCTAAATTCTAATATAAATGCTGATATTTTAAGGCTTCTCTTGATTGGCCAAATCTGTGTTTTATTTTTTGAAGATTGGCCAAATTTGTGTTTCATTAGAAGTCCTGTCCAATACTGTGATCAGTTATAATATTTCATTCTCAAGGGGGTGTGGAGTAATGGCCTCTAGAGGTGTTTGCAAATGTATGAGGGTGTTTTAGGCTGTCACCCTGCCTGGAGGTTGGGGGAGGATGTGTCATCACAGGCAGTTAGTGGCTAGCAGACCAAGGGTGCTGAGATGGTTGCACACAACAAAAAGTAGCCCAAAATTCAAACGACACCTCCTCTGAAGAACATGGATGCTGCCTTGGGGTCTCAGTCACACTTTATTTACAGTATTACCTGCTAAGCTTTGTTCATACCTGAAGGACCTGTAAGGTCAAGGGGAAGGGGCATGGTCTCCATCCTCACATCAATAGCTGTCCTTGTCTTACTGCTATTGCGGGTCCGTTAATCCAGGGTGACCCCAGGACCCTGTCCTCAGCTCTCTGCCTACTAATTCTTGCACTGCTAAATCTCTTGGCACTAACTCCTGCTTGTCTTCTTGGAAACAGCTGCCCGCCCTTTCCCTCTCACTTGTGTGGCCTCTCCCTAAAAGGGCTGATCCCAATAGACAAGCCCTTCCCTTTCCAAATAATTGTGCCTTGCAGTTGCCGTTGCATGGAAGAGGGCTGCCTTTTATGCAGAAATCTGTACCCGTAGCTGCGTACCCAGGAGCGAGATGAAAGAGGTCAGCCTCCCTTGCCATTGTCCTCCGGGTTCAGTGTTTAATTCTCTGAGTCGCTCCATGATGTTCCCATAACATGTTGAGCCATCGCCCACATAACCTTTCTGGCAAGTGCATCTACAGAGAGAGTGAAAACACATTCTCAGGGGCTCAGAGCCGTTGAACATTGAGATCATACAGTCCGATGTCATCATTTAACAGATGAAGCAAAAGATGCCCACGATAAAACAGAAGAGAGGCACAAACACAAGTAAGCATTCCTAGAATAGCACCTGACATCTCGTAGGCTCTCAAGAAATGGATATCTAATAAACCGTGTGTCTCTATAAACACTGGATATCTCTGTATGCTCTTTGTCTCAGTACTTTTCAAAGTGTGATCTAGAGACGATGCATATCAGAATCACCTGGAGCGCTTAGTATGTATAAATGCAGATTCTAAGGCTCCACTGCTGAATGACTAATCAGAACAAGCTGCTGAAACCGGCCCACAGCACAGTGAAGAGTCAGAATTGTGCATCTACTTGGAATACTTTTCTCCTCCCTTCCCCTGCCTATCTGTGATCTCTGCTCAACTGCTGTTTCCTTCGGGAAGTCTTCCTTGATTGCATGCCTCCTTCTCTGTTCCCTCACTGTAAATCATGTCCTGTTATGTGTACTCTCACGGTGTCTGCAGCTCTTCTCTATGGCAGCTATCATGGCTGTAATTTTATCCTGACCTGTGTGGTTATTTGATTAATATCTGCTTCCCTATCAAATTTGAGAAAAGAGTGAGGGCAAGGGGGCTATGTGTGTGTTTGCTCACTGCTGGAACCCGAGAATCTAGCACAGGACTCAGTGCGTAGGAGGTGCTTAATTAATAGTTGTGCAATAAGTAGTAATTAAATTAAATAATATAAACAATGAAATAAATGTATAAACAATACAATAAATATGTAAACAATGAAAGTCACAGAAATTTTATGCAATAGTTTAGTTTCATAAGAGAGGAACAGAGGTGCACTAGTAGTGGTGTGCTGGTAAAGGTTTAACAACCAGCTCTCCAGGGGGGAAGATAACGTCCTAATTCGTAGTATTTGCCAATTTCTGTGGTTCATACTCTCACTGTGGCTAATTTCAAGCTGATCAACATGATGCCGACTCGCTTGCAAAATTCCTGAAAATTCACCACTTAGAGCTTGTGAGTCAGTAAGCCCTGGCTGTAGCAGCCCGTGACTACCCGGCACAGAGTTGACAGCTGGCAGAAATTGACAAGGCGATTAGGAAGGTGACATTCACCAGGATCCTGGAGATGAGCGAGGCACCAAAAGGAGGTAGGGGAAGGAAACTTCAGAGAGGAGAGACGTCGGGAGCCGCCCTCACCCCGTGCCACAGCTGTGACTCACCTTGCGGGGAGCTTTCCAAAGAGTAACTATACACTCATTAATCCAGTTGTGTTTCTAAACACGGCCCCACCGCAAATAGATATATTTTCAACAAGTTTGTTGCACAGACCTCTCAGGGCGCCATCACCCTCTGCCTGGGTTGCCGCAGTGGCTTCCTCCTGTCTTTGTCCCTCAGATCGGTCCTTCACATAATCTCCTGAGTGATCCTCCAAGAGGGAAATCTGGCACCTGTGTGCTGACGGCTCTCACCGACTCCTTTCACCTGCACGGTAACGGGTAAGCAGCGGGGTCCTGCTCTGTCTTCTTCCTGCCGCCCGCTGAAATTCCAGCAGCACCAAACTCTTCTTTTTCTTTAGCGTGGTATGCGTTTCTCAGGCCGTCTGCCCTGCCAGGAGTGCTCTCCCACCCTCGCCTTATCTCTCAGGTGTGACCTGCTCCCGGGATCCCTGGCTGACCTCCTGACTTTCCCCCGGCTGCGTTGAGCGCTGCCGGAAGTCATCCTGTCGGTACCGCCATCACAACCCGACTCACCGGAGTTGCATCTTGAGACATTGTCTCTTCTGCTAGATGGGTGCTCTCCTAGAACACGGACCTCACCTCATTCATCAGCGTATCCCAGCAGCTGGGACAGTGCCGAATTGTTTAGCTGATGACTTTCCGAGTACCTACTTAATTCTAGGAAACGTCTAGGTAAGAGAGCTATAAAGATGATAGTAACAGACGCTTTGCCCTTTAGAGTCTCACATCGAGATGAATCTGAAAACAAATAACTATAGCAACATGATAAGGCCATTTAACCTCCTTAAATCCCAGTTTCCCCATCTATAACATGAGTTTAATAGCACCTTTAGGACTGTTGCTGGAAGAGATAACGAAAGAAAAACAGCGTAGTGACAGACACATAGGAAAAGCTCAATGCTTGGCAGATGATGATGATGACAAGGACAAGGCTTTTGCCATGATGATGGAGGTGGTGACCTCTAGTGTCCTAGAGATGCTGGGATATAGAAGGACAGTCCGTTAATAGGTAATTGAAGCTCCATAGTAAGTGCCGTGATAGAAGAATAGGATGCTCTGGGGCATGAAGGAGGAAATGACTAATTATTCCTGGAGAAATGGGGGACAGCTTCTAGGAGAAAGCAACATTTTAGCTAATACTAGAAGGATACATATGAGTTTTGCTGCCAGACAAATGACTGGAAGATCATTTACTGATGGAGCCTTTGGGTTTCTTATAAAACAATGGCTCTCAACTGGGGGCAATTTTGTCCCCTAGGGGACATTTGGCAATGTCTAGAGACATCTTGGGTTGTCTTAACTGGGATGGGGATCTACTAGCATCTAGTAAGTAGAAGCCCGTGATGCTGCTAAACATCTCCAGTGCACAGGCCAGCTCCCCCCAACGACAAAGAACTGTTTGCCCCAAAATGCCAGCAGAGCTGAGGGTGAGAAACCTTGTTATAAGGAATCACTAAGATAGATCTAACCACGAAACAATAGTCTATTTAATGCAATCAAATAACACTTTCCTACTTAACTGTCGACTTCTGCAAGTACAGTGCTCTGCTAATTTAAGGAGGGAGAGGGGGAGATTGGTGACTCTGGAAAGTGATACAATAGTCGTTGCTGAAAATTAATCCTGCTATAACTTACACAAGTTTCATCTAAAGAGAACTGCTGACAGCAAGACAGGTAACCTTTACAAACCACTAAGTATGTTTCTCTTTAAAATTTCCTTAAGTTGGTAGGAGGCCAATGGTCTGTTTTGTGTAAAGCGACTAGGCCTATCTTTCCCAAGGGTTGCAGGAGAATTGTATTTTAATAGCCTCAGTGCTGAGTGGAATATATGAGACATCAGTATTTTTAACTTTCATTACAAATCTTGGTCCAAAGTCTGAGACTTTATGAAAACATTCTGACTTAACTGTTCTCAGTTGAGCCATGGTACATTCACAGGATTGCATTTTTTGTAAATTGGTTTTTTATTAGGAGTAAAGGTCTCTTGCTGACTTAATGCTTTAAAAACACCTATAAGCCATTTGCAATTCATAATTTTTGTGTTCAAATTAATTATATTTAGAGCTGGATGAGATTTAGTTAGTTTATAGGGTGTCCATAAATTCTTAGTATAGTTGCTTCCTTCATTCCTTCACCGATTCGTATCATTCCTTCATTGATACATTTATTCCTCCAAATTCTCACTCATTTCACCATTTTCATTGGTGACAGGAGCTGTTGCAACAAAGATGAATAAGATGTGGACCTCAGAGAACTTTCTATTCTAGTTGGGGATTGAGGTCAGTAATGATAATAATAGCTGGCATTTATTAATAGCTCTTATGACAGGTATTCTTGTAAGAACCTTGCTATGGTATCTCGTTTAATACAACAACCCTATGAAGGGGGTCCTGTTATTAACCCATTTTAGAAACTGAGCCACAGAGAGGTTAAGTATCTTACTGAAGATCACACAGTCTGTAAGTGGCAATGCCCGTGCTCACCACCACTGTGCTATGTACTCATCACAGTTCTGGGCCATAAATCCTCAGAGAAGCATTCAGGGTGCTCTAGGAGCCCAGAGGGAGGGTCATCAGAGTGGCCTGGGAGGACAGGGGAGGCAATAGTTGAACTGAGCATTGAAGGATCAGGGTGTTATCCTGACTCAGAAGAGGTGGATGGAGGCCAGGGGGAGGGGGCAGGGATGTTCTAAGTAGAAGGAAGAGCATCTGTGAAGTCCCAGAGTTGGTAATACCCTGGCATGTTTGAAGAGCAGTGCAATGGACTGAATGTTTGTGTGCCCCCCAAATTCATTTGTTGAAGTCCTAACACCCAAGGTGATGGTATTTGGAGATGGGGTCTTTGGGAAGTGGTTATTAGGTCCTCATGTTGGAGCCCTCGTGAATGGCATTCGTGCCCTTATAAAAGAGACCCTAGAGAGCTCTCTAGTCCTCTTTCTGCCACATGAGGATACAACAAGAAGGCAGTTCTCTGCAACCCGGAAGACAGCCCTCACCAGAACCTGACCATGCTGGCACCTTGATCTCAGACTTCTGGCCTCCAGAACTGTGAGAAACAAATTTTTGTTGTTTGTAAGCTACCCGGGTCAAGGTACTTTGTTATAGCAGCCCAAATGGACTAAGACAAACAGTAAGTAGTTCAGTAGAACCTGAGCCAAAGATGCGTTCGTGAGTGGGGTAGAGGTGGCTCATCCTCCACCTGCTGTGAGCAGCCACATCGTGGCCATACCCTGGCGGGGGTGGTCCAGGCCCTGGAAGCTGGTTTGGAGCCATTCGGGCAGGAAATTATGGGGTTCTCAATACTATTAATGTACTCTAATTGCTTTAAGGCTCTGGGAGGGCATGTCCTTTGGTCCTTCAGACTCTTTACCCTGGTGTAGCCAGGAGAGGGCCAGAGTGAGATTCTCTGAAATGCTGTGCCCAGGGCAGGGGCCTCTGTTAAAGGAAACTAAGGGTCTAAAGGTTGAATTGCTGGAAACACATCTGGCAGTGGCTGACCTGGGATTTAAAACTAGATCCATCTGGGAAAGCCTCTTGCTACTGCACCGAGTTGCCTTAGACAGGATTCTTGGAAAGATAACTCACATAAAGGACATCCTAACCTGTACAAGTCTTATACAAACACTGAGTATCATCGATGTCACTGGTGTTCCAAGAGTCTCTACAATTTACTGTTGTTTATTGTACTTTTGTGGAATGTAAACCATGTGTTTTCCAACATGCCTGCTTAGTCATGGCTGGTCTCTTTTTCAGCCGAGTTGAATTAAATAAGAGAGAAATGCTCTTCTCTTCCTCCTTACTTTCTACATCTACTAATAAGTAAAAATAAAAAGGCATAACTTTAATAGGCATGAAGCTATTTTTTCCTCTTAGCAAGAATCAAAATGGAGCTTAGAGTTTAAAAGCATGTTTATGTACATCAGCTCCCAGCCTTTCACAGGGAGATATTCTTGGTCTCCAGTTCCCTTAACAGGTGAGGGAACTGTGGATCAGAAAAGTGTAGACTTGTCCAAGGTCACCCCAGCGGTGAGTGGCAGAGCCCACATTTGAGCTCATCCTTCTCAATCAGGTGGCCTTCTGTGACTAATGCAGCACGATTTCGAAGAATCTGCATAAACTACTAACCACACTGAAGAGACATAAACGAAATAAATCTTTATCCTAGATAAACTGAATTATATGAGGATCAATGGCTTCGTATTTTATCAATGTAATGTAGCCAACTTTTATACCTATTCTTCTTTCCAACTGAAAACAGTCAATATGACGGGGGAGGAAAGAAGGTGTGTGAGTGATACATGTAGCCCTAAAATCCACTGTTAGTTTCACGGCCATTCTAAACCCAAGTGTGGATATAGCTATACTATTCTGATGTTCCCGTTTCATTTTTAGATTTTTATCTTCTCAAACACAAAGGAAAGAAATTGCTTAAGGTACTCTACTCAGACTTACTCAGAGGATGTTAAAAAATGTGTACCCTGGCTTGTTTGGTTATCAGTATTACCAGAATCTATGTTTGAGGAGAGGACATGCCTATATGCATGTGTGTGTTAGGTGCCTATGTGCCTAAACGCATGGCTGTGGTGTGTCTGTGTGTGTACTCACATGCATCGCGTGATTTCTGTATATCAGGTTCTGCTCATGGATTAACAAACATATCCATTTAATCCTCATCACAACCCCGGTGGAAGGTGCAACTCTCAGCCTCAGTTCAGAGCAGGTAAGGTAAGTGGCAGACCCAGGATTTGAACTTGTGTGTTCTGATACCCAAGCTCTTTCCACTCCATCCACAGTGAGTACAGATCTACGTATTTGTCCCAATAGAACATTATGATCATAAAACCCATCTGGGCAAATCTATACCCTGAAAACCTAACACTAAAGGGCACGCACTTCAAAAATATAGAAGGGTGCTCTGTAAGCACAGAAACTGCTTTATAATTGCATGGTTCAATGCTGATCATGGGTTTGAGCTCGCGGCGGCAGTATGAGTCCTTTGCAGATGCTGATGACAAGAGAACGGCAAGTAGCACACAGATAAAAACTTTGCCTTGGGAGTCAAAAGACTTGGGTTCTAGGTTCAATTTGGTCACTAATGAACATAGAGTACATCTGCACAGCAGTTTCTAGAAAAACTCTCTCACGTAATTGTCACAACAACCTTATCATCATGCTCATTTTGTATGTGGAGAAACAGGCTGGCAAGACGGTGCCGCTTTCCCAAGGTCATGTATCTGGTAGGTCAACCCACGTCTCTAAACTCCAAATCCGTCTCCTTCCTAGCAAGAGAGCTGCCTCTGTCTCAGGAGTTTTCACACACATGTTTTTGTTCACAGTGAGCCCCTTCTTTTTTCACCTGGAGTCAAAGGAAACACCCCTAGTGCTTACTCGCTTTCCTGAGTCTTGTTTTGCACCAACAAGTAATATTTCACGAGTGAGGAAACAGGCCTGTACATCAGAGGTTACACCCCTGTAATCTCAACAACCATTTGTTTTCCCAGTCGCAGTGGTTTCCTTTCCCACATTCTGACCACTTCACACCAAGCTATCAGGCAAATCAATGTTCCAGAATGTTCTAATGATCATTATGTAGGAAATGATTGTTGAGTGGTTTGCTGATTAAAGAAAGATTTGTCCAGTACCCACTATGATCCTTGCTCCTACTTTGTCAGGTGGTGGTGGATACAGGGCTGAATGAGACACATTTCCTCCCCTTCAAGGAACTTACAGCACTGACTGGCCACCACTTTCATCCCCTGGACAAGTAGGCAGTGGAATGGAAAAGACTTACTCGGTTTGTCCTGGTGCGATGGTGGTACAGTTTGCGTTCCTGTGACACGGGTTATTTGATTCACAGATATTGGTTAAACTGCACCCCACTCCAGGTACGAAATTGTGGTAGTGATCCTTACACTCACAGTGAGACTTCAGTAGACAGGGAAAGAAAAACAAATAGGATGCTAGTTAGTCACTTCTGCTGGCTTTCTTCTTTCACTCATGTTTTTATTCTCCAATAAAACTAGCTCAGAATAAGTCTGAAGTGTGGGCTTAAACTGAAAATTTGTCGAAGTATCCAGAAGAGGACATCATGTTCATATATCTCACCTGTTGGGACGCTCATAACCCTTGTTTGTCAAGTTTAGCTTTTAAGTTTTCTTGTTTCCTAAACCTTGACCTCTCTGGCTCCATAATCCTGGTTTTAGATTGTCTATAGGGAAGCAGAGATTGGTGTTCAGATGAAAGGTAGTATGGCCCTAGAATAGTGGTTTTCAACTGGGGGTCCCAGCCCAGGGGACACTAGACAATATCTGGAGATAATTTTGGTTGTCACAGTGGGAGAAGGGAGGCGCTACTACAGGCCAAGGGTGCTGTTAAACATCCACAGTGCACAGGACAGCTCCCTCCTCCAACAAAGAATTATCCAGTCCAAATGTTTATAATGCCAAGGTGGAGAATCTGCTCTGGAATAATGCAATGCCCTGCTTCTGTGTGAACAATGGAGGGTTTCTAAGACTTGAAAATCTGCTGTGGGATCCATTTTTGATGAGACAAAGTGTATTTAAATTTTTCTCTCAAGGCCCTGGCATTCATGGCATAATGTATTTTCCCACAAAGACCCTCATTTTGAGATTGGGGATTTAGCCCCTCGAATTTGTCTACACACCTGCCTCAGAAATTGATAGCAGAAATGTTGCATGATATACTCTTTCTCCTTGGAGGTGAGACTGGGCAGATTTTCAGCAGGGAATTCCAGGAACATTCCCATCAGGGTGCTGATAAGACTGCAGGGACCCACAGCTATTTGGGTTGGGCACTGAGCCTTTCCTCCTATCCGTGCTGCAATATCCTACTGTATGGATAGATTCCCTCCACTGAAGACTTGCTGTGCAGTCATGGACAGGGTAGGCATCCACTAAACACTTGATGGATGAAGGCAATATTAGGGATGGGCTCTTTCAACCTAACTCCTTAGCATGGGTCTCTGACCAGACTGATTTTTATCAATCAAGGTCATGATGTGATTCAGATGGGCAGTGTCTCACCCTAGGATGTTCTCACAATTCCCTACAATCTCTCAGTGCTGCCCGACATAGTCTCAGTTTTCATCCCCTTGGAATGGGGTATTTTTTGTTCTAAAAGCCCCTCTTAACTTAAAAAGACATTATAGAGAATGGAGGATTTGGGGTGAAAGTCAATCATATATTCACCCAAGACTGGGTTAACAGTGCATTTGTTAATCTAATTTTGAATTACCAGTTATCATACAGGACTGTGATAGGAGAGAACATAAGACAGTTAAGTTTTGACGGGGGAGCTGGGAAAGTGTGAGTTCAGAGGACAGACGGGGTGGGCGTGGGCACTGCAGTCAGGCCCTGAGCACCTGGAGGCCTGTCTAGAGAGGAAGCCCAAACCGAGCACTGGAAAGGCAAATTGGGATGGTATAGAAGACTGATGATACCTATGGTATGATTTTATCTTCGATGGGCTGTTTAGCTTCTAGATACATCAGTTCCCTGCATCATTTGCTCACCTGTCCAGGCCCATCGTACTTGCACACCGTTGACTTCATAGGGCAGTTTCCGAAGTTAGCTTGGCAGGGGTCCACCGGCAAGCACACTTGGCCATCCCCGCGGTAGCCTTCTTGGCATGTACAACTGTGCCGGTTTGGTCCCAGGTACGTGCAATGAGCGTGAGGGTGGCAGATTTTTTGTAAACATGGATTGATGGCTTGAGAGGCAATGAGAAAAG
>NW_012148797.1:2146726-2164734 GCF_000956105.1 Propithecus coquereli | reverse complement strand
TTATTTTTAATTTAAAATATAGAAGCCTTTAAGGATCTGCCTTAATCTCTAATAACTGCAAAGTATTTCATAATATAGGTATAACATGGAGGCTGTCAAAAACTATGAAAAGTCTGACATACTTGCCCATTGCAAAGCTAATGAGTTGAAATGATACAGTTTCATGGATGCTGGTAAAAGATACAAAACTCCTGGGTCAGAGATGAAGGACAGTTTATTACTCACATCTACAGCAATAGCCAGGGTATCAGCATTTTGGCACTAGTTTTTCCAAGCCCCAATTCCCATGGGACAATTGAAAGAGGACAAAACTTAGACCTGTATATGCAGTGGGTTTTATTACAGGAGAGGAGCCCTGATCTTAGGGAACCTGAGGGTTTTTAAAAATTTTTTATTTTTCTTTTCCCCAGTAATGAGTAATATAGTATTTGGGGCCAGGCAGGAGACAGAAACCACACAATTATTTGAACAGGGAAAGTTTTAATATAAATAATTATGAACAGAGAATTGAAGTCATGGGAAATTAGCTAGTGAGAGTTAAAAAAATAATTCTAACGAATAAAGGAATAGCAGAAATATAAAGAAAGACTGCTACACTAGGGCTGAGATAAGTATCCAAGGTAGAACCTTCCTTCCTCCTGGCTGAGATCTGGGTTGCTGGAAAGGGTTTCATTTCTTATGCTAAAAATTAGCTGTTCCTAGGTCCATTTTTAAAATTGGGTTCATGGACTTTACATTATTATAAAAATTTATCTGCCATGTGAATTTCAAATGTCTTTGTCCCAATCTCTTGTTTATCTTTTGACTCGACAGAATTATTTTTTCATTTGGAAGCATACCTGGCAGAATTCTCCATTAGGCCAGCTTCTGGACTGCGTCTCCTGCCTTACTGAGAAGCCCTCTGCCCATGAGTCCTTTGGACAATGACAGGAGCGGCCACACCCACAGAGGGGTCATCCCCGCCACCCGCCCTTGGATTTGAACTGGTGGTCTGCATGGCTGTCTCCTCCACAGGAAGAAGGCAGAGGCTGTGTTTTATTCACCTTATCACTACCACTGCTCATAGCACCTCAGTGGCTTTCAACAAAATGAGTTTGCATTTGTTGACTTGTGATCTTGCCCAATCCCTTCATTTTTCAGGAGATTGAGGTCCAGATGAAAAGTTAAGTAAGGCTAGAGTCACAGGCAGAATGACCAATTTCTTAACATCTCAGCTCCAAATTCACCCTTCAGAACCCGCTCTGACGTAATGGCTGGACCCTGTGAGCGTCTCTCTTTTTCAGAGCAATGTTAAGCTTTGCCAATAGAGGGTACTGGAGGGACGTGGCAGGAGGCAGGGGCTCCTCCTGGTTCCAGGGTGCAGTGTTGTGTTTCTGCTGTGTGTGTTTGCTGCTGCTGCATGGTCTGTTCAGGGATGCTCTGCCCTTGCTATGTACCTAGAGTCCCTTGGTGACCTTGCATCCTTGGCCTGGACCTAATGACATTGCTGCCACCCTCTGCACACATACACTGTGTTTCTCCCCATGCCAGGCCCCAATTTTCTCTGTGCCTTTACCCACTGGCCTCAGCACCCCAGTGCACTGGAGGGCTGTCCTGTGCCTGCCAGGTGACTGTGGTCCAGCGTTGGCTTGGGCAAAATAGCAAACTTTTCAGTCACCCAGTGGGCTGCCACCACACCCTCTCCATCAAGGTTTGAACCCATTGTTGGGGTTGGCCACCCCTTCCAAATTTGTCCTTCCTTTGTTATGCTCCATCAACCCCAGAGTTCTCTTTGCATTTTTATAGCTACTCTTCTCTTACAGCTTACTCATTCTTCCATTAAACTTCTCTTGCTTAAATTACCCTGTGATTTCTGTCTCTTGATTGGACCCAGTGTAATAGATTGTTCAATGGATTCAAATGATTTGAGTCCTAGGTCTCCCATTCACCAACTGTGTGATCTTTGCAGAGTCACTTAGGCTTGGCGAGCCTCTGTTTCTTCCTCCTTCACGTGTTCTGCCTTTGAGACTTGCATTGAGAATATACCTCATGTCCTTCATTAAGTGACTAATTTGTTGCAATGGCCTCTACTGGCTTCCCAGAGCCAATGTCTCCTTCTCCATTCCACCCTACACACTGCCTCCAGCTCAACGTCCCTATAGCTATAGCCTTGTCACCACACTGCTTCTGTTCTCTCTCCCCTCCCCTCCCCTCCTTTTCCCTCCCCTTCTCTTCCCTCCTTTTTTTCCTTTTACCCTCTCTTTTTAATTTTTTGTTTCCTTCCAGCAAATGTTTGATGGTACCTCACGCCACACAGCAAAATGGAAATGCGTGAATCCGTGCCTATTTGATCTGGTGTGGTGTTAAGGAAACTAGTGGTACTCACGCTTGTCACAGTTGGGGCCAGTGTATGCAGAGTAGCACTCACAGGTTCCATCACCATCTACTCCACTGTTGCACACCCCATGCACACAGTTGCACACTGCAGACAGGAAGTGGGGGATTTTCATTACTTGATATAGATTGCATCTAAAGATTCTAGAAGAATAATATTTTCGGATAGTCTTCACTGGGAAATCTGCATGATGAGGTGGAGAAAACCGTGGGTTTGAAGTCCTAGAGACACTACTTTGAATCTGGCTTCATCTTCCTTTTATTAGCATCAGTTTTTTTAAAAAAAATGTATGTAATGTGGATAATGATGCCTAACTCTGAGGATTTCTATAGAGTTACATGAGATAATGTATATAAAGCATAACTGGCATATCACAGGCATTAGAGTTTTTTTTTTTTTTACTACTTTCAAACTATTTACTTCTTCTTTGGATACCTCAACAAGAGAATTAACTTAGTGTCTTATATACACCTGTTATGTTTAAGAAACAAAAGCTACCACTAACTCAATCACTGTTGATAACAGACATTTATGCAAATGAATCCTACTTCCTGAATGATGGGGCAATATAAGGATAAAAAAGAAATTCAGAAAGGCCCAGAATAATTATGCCATGTTTTCTAGCTTGAAATGGATGAATTTTCAGCCCAGCAACAAATCATTTCAGGGATGACAAATGAAAGGCATTTGAAATAAATGGTCAACTCTTTAGCGCCCAGTTTGTGTCTCATTTGTAGCAAGATTTATTGTCAGGCTGGGCCACTAGCATCCTATGGGCACTCTCTGTGAAGCACGTTGTATGAGTTTTCTATCGCTGCTGTCACAAAGTACCACAAACTAAAAAAAAAAAAAAAACACACACACACAAAAAAACCAAAGTACCACAAACTTAGTGGCTTGCCACAACACAGATTTATCTTATAGTTTTGGAGGTCAGAAGTCAGAAATGTGTCTCACTGAGCTAAAAAAAAATCAAGGTTTCAACAGTGCTGCATTTCTTCTGGAGACTCCAGGGGAGAATCTTTTCTGTTGTCTTTTCCACCTTCTAGACCCCATCTGTATTCCTGGGCTTATAACCACTTTCTCTGTCTTCAAGGCTGATAATGCCAGGGCAAGTTCTTCCCATGCTACCATCTCTATCGGCTCTTTCTTCTGCCTTCCTCTTCCACTTATAACAACCGTTGTAACTGCACTGGGCCCACCTGGATAATCCAGGACAATCTCCCTATCTTAAATCGGTTGATTAGCAACCTTAATACCATCGGCAACCTTAATTCCCCTTTGTCATGAAAGCTAACAAATTCACAGGTTCCAGGGACTAGGACATGGACACCTTTGGCAGCCATTATTGCTCCTACCATACACGTGGTCAATGCATGTAAGCCAATTTAACAGTAGCTAAAGTGAAACATAATTAAGAAGATATACCTGTTTAAACATTTAACCAAAAATACCAGAAAAGCAAGGATTAGTCAAGTTTCAAGTGTTCCAACCATCTGATAATCAGTCAAGTCCTTTGCATTCTCTATGCCTCCCAACTTGTTCTTCTGTTCTTTGTCCCCACTGGTACCATCCTTATTCATGTTATCATGTTTTACCTGGATTATTGCAGTAGCATTTTCCCTAGCCTAGCTGGCTCCAATTTCCCACCTTCCATTCCATTCATTTCATTTTATTAGCAATGGCATCAGGTGATCTGCCCCCAAATATCTCAACAACTCTCAGTTGCCAACCAAATGAAATCTAAATTCCTCAGTTTGGCAAACAAGGATCTCTCTAACTGACTGCAGCCTTGATAATTTTTCATTTTCATCTTTCACCACTTTATTTTATACATCCTAGATTTCCAGCATGTGGATTGACTCTGGCTCACCATTTCCTTTCCTTCCTTCAAACCACTTACTGAACACCTACCATGTTCATGGCACTGTGCCGGAGACTAATGGGCCCAAAGAGAAACAGGACAAAGTCCCTGCCCTCCAAGAGCTCACGTTCTAATGGCAGGAGAAAACAGCCAATCACAGTGCAGTGGGATAACTCTACGACATGACGGACCAATGGGAGTTGACCAGGAAGAGATGGGTTGGGGCCGGCCTAGGAAGACGGCATAGGTGGAAGTCGCCGGAGAGGCATCTTGCACTTTCACGCCTCCGTGCTTTTGCCTCTGCTGTGCTCCCTTTCGTGTGTCACTTGAAATCCTCCTCCTCCTTCAAGGCCAGCCAAAGCCCCTACTTCTGTAGTACCACTCAGTGATCCCCAGGCAGAATGTGCGCTCCTCTGGGCTCCAGCAAAACTTTCTTTATACCTTGCCCACTGTCGCATCCCCCTGCAACTATCAATTTTGTCCATGGCTGACAGCCAGCGACCACCAGGAGCACACCAATGGTTACAAAGTCAGCAGCAAGGGTGAGCCGTCATGGGAGAAGAGGCACTCATGTCAGCCTGGAGAGGCAGCTGTTGGGTAATTTTTGCGGTTATCCATTGTTGTTTATTCTCTGTTCAGACATAATTACGCAATGGCCTAGTTTTTGTTGTGTTCCACCATGGCTATAGCCAGTGTTTGTCTAATGGTGATATTCCATGAAATTCTTTATGCTCAGCAGGGGACTCCAGAGCCTGCTGGCAGCAACTAGGCCAGTGACCAGCTGACAGATGTCAGGGCTACTTTTTTCTTTCTCAGTCTGGGCATTTTTCTCCCCTGTTAGATTGGAACCCCTTGGAAGGCCTTCCTCCCACCTTATATTTCCCAGACCATCTTTTACAGAGCCTTAGAACAAGATCAGCAACCACACGGCTAACTTTTAGAAAAAGACAGCATCTGGCAGGGCTGAGATTAGGGTGAGGAGAGTAAGGCAGGGGAGTGCAAGTGCAGAATTGAATCTTGTCTTTATTTTCATGTTTCGTTCAGTATTTTAAAGGTATTATTGTTACGGGTTGAGCTTTGTCCCCCAAAAGAATAAGTTGGAGTCCTGGCTGGGTGCGGTGGCTCACGCATGTAATGCTAGCATTCTGAGAGGCTGAAGTGGGAGGGTTGCTTGAGCTCAGGAGTTTAAGACCAGCCTAAGCAAGAGTGAGACCCTGTTTCTACTAAAAATAGAAAAAATTAGTCAGGCATGGTGGTGCGTGCCTGTAGTCCCAGCTACTTGGAAGGCTGAGGCAGGAGGATTGCTTGAGCCCAGGAGTCGGAGGTTGCAGTGAGCTATGATGATGTCACTGCACTCTAGCCTGGGTGACAGAGAAAGACCCTGTCTCAAAAAAATAAATAAAATAAAAAATATAAAAAAGAATATATTGGCGTCCTCATCCCCAGTACCTCAGTATGTCCCTATTTGGAAACAGGGCCATTGCAGAGGTAATTAGTTGAGATGAGGTCATACTGGAATAGGCTAAGCCCTTAATCCAATATGACTAGTGTCCCAATACGAAGGGGAGAAGATGCAGACATATAAGGGGAAGAAGCCACGTGAAGATGGAGGCAGAGATTAGAGTGATGATGCCACAGCTAGGGAACATCTGGAGCTACCACAGCTGGAAGAGGCAAGGAAGGATCCTCTCTCTTATAGAAGCTTTGAAAGGAGCATGGCCCTGCCAACACCTTGATTCTTGACTTCTAGCTTCCAGAACTGAGACAATAAGTTCCTGTTGTTTTCAGCCTCCCAGTTTGTAGTACTCCGTCACAACAGCCCTAGGACACTAATACAGTTATTTTTCTGGATTACTCAGTTTTTTGATGCCTCCTTAAATTTTGCACTTGAGGCCCTACACTTGCCTTTATTGAGCGCTTACTATCTATCAGGCATTTTGCCAAGTGCTTTGCATGCATGATCTAATTTAATGCTCACCACACCCTTTGAGGCAGGTATCATTATTATTTCCATGTCATATATGAAAAATGTGATAGGAGGTGACTCACTCGGGTACTCACTGGAATAACTGAAGAATTACATTGGCTTTGCAAGTGTCATTCCCTCTTCAAAAATTCAATTGCCATGTTTCTACTTTAGCAAAGCTCTTTGATGTTCACCTATGGCTGTAGCTTTTGGGGACAGACAAGTTCTGGAGAGAAGTCAAGTGAGTCATAGAGATAACAGGGGTGAGGAGAGGGGTGCCTTATGGGCTTAAAGGAGAATATTCAATCCAACTTAGATAAAAAATATTTACTCAGCTGCTACCTAGTAGCAGGCACTGTACTAGGCACTAGGTATACAGATATGAGTAACTGGCAATATCTCAATTCAAGGAGCTCACAGCGCAGTGGGAAGGCAGGCTCTAAGAGGTACAGTGACCATTCTTGTCCTAAGTGCCATCATGCAGCCGGTGGAGGAGGGGGAGGGGCACACCAGGGGAGGTGAATGGGAACTCAGTCTCTGCTCCTGATGCATATGCTAACAGCAAGTGTCATCCTTGTCTGTAAGATTCCCACCTCCTGGCATGAGCCTCTCCCTGCGTCCTGTCTTCCTCTGTATTGGATTAACTGACCTGGAACAGGCAGCTTTTGGAAGCCTCTGATATCACATTGCTGGGCTGCCAGCCACTGCCAAGAACGTGTCCTTGGGGAGGACGAGTGGCAGAGGGTTTCCCAGATGGTCATAAAAAGAGCTCTTGGTGCTTTGTGAACCAGCCTCAGCAAAGCTTTAGAGACATGTGAAATGTGGGCAGTGTGACTTTAAAGTGGTCAAAGCCATGGCCATTCTGGTCAGAGGGGCAGTGCATGCAGCCCCCTGTAACGTGCCCCTTGGCAGAGTGAGCTGCTCCCCCGCCTGTGTTTCCATCATCTGTGTGGGCTGCGCACACTGTATCACAGTTGTCTCCCGTATCTCCAGGTTCTTGGGGCTGGGAACCTAATCCCATCTGTCTTAGGATCCCCATCACCTGTCTGGGGTATAATGCATGGTGGATGCTCACCAGGAGCAGAAGGGTGCAGTGCTTGGGGGCCCAGGCTCTGGAGTCAGACACCTGGGGTCATAACCTGTCTCTGCCCCCATAATAGTTGTGTGGCCTTGAGTGACCTCCCGCTTCTTCATCCATAAAGTAAGAACCGTCCCTCTTGAAGAGTTGTGTGAGGATCCAAAGGAGCCTCTTCTTACACTTCCTGGTACACAGGAGGCACTCAGCAAATGCTAGCTATCCTTATTAACCATGCAAGGTGTGGGATTGATTTGCAATCGCCCTAGCTGGGAGTGAGGCACTGAACAGGCTAGGGCATTGGCAGCAGAGATGAAAACCTTTGGCTGGTGCAGCTTGACATTATCTCTAAACCAATAAGCAATCTGGTAGGAGAGTGTTCCGGCAGCAGTTCCAGCCAGCGTTAAAAATAAACTGCACCTAATAGAGCTGTCCTACTTACAGGCGGAATTGTCACCTCCCTGGACAACACCTCATTGAATGAAACAACACTGGCACCCAGTGGACGCCTGGCTGAAAATATTTGGAAGTTCCTCTTGTCCTCATCAGTGGGAAGTGAGCATCTCTGAGTCTTTCATTCATCCATTCATTCACTCATCGGTGACTTGCTTACTGGTGGATTGTTTTTGTTCTTGCTTAATGCTTACTTTCATTGCTTGAGTGCTTGAGCTAAGAGCTTTGCTATATTGTCAACCCCATGAGGCAGGTATTATTATTCCTGCTTTATAGATGAGGAAGGCTTAGGGAGGTTAAATAGCCTGCCCTTGAAGAAACACCTATGATTAGGGGACACTAAGGAAATAATAGATGATAATACTAATTGCTAACATTTATTTTGCATTGATGAATTCATTAAATCCTCCTTAAAGAAGGCAATATTATTTTTATTTTTACAGATGAAGACAAAAACGGAGAGTATGCTTCATTAAGTTACCTAGGTTCCTACAATTAGCAGCCCTGGGGCTAAAAACCCAGCCTGAGTCTAAAGCCTGGGTTCTAAAACCATGCTTCTGGGTCAGGACAGCATTGCCTGAGTGAATTAGATCATTGATTCATCCATTCATACACTCTCTCACTCATTTGTTCATCCAACAAAAGTGTGGGTGAGTGCCTATCATGCAGGCAGTGTACACAAGGTACCAGAGAGAAAGATACAACAGCTCCAGCCTTCAAAGACCCTGTGGATTAGAACAAGGCAATGCCCCTACTATTGCAGATGAAATCTAAGTATGCAGACTTATGGGGCTGTGTTGTGTATGTGTGTGTGCACTGGCTTTCTTGCAAAAAACATCTGAATCAAAGCAATATGTACTGAATTTAATTTTTCCATAAAAGCTAGAACCAAAGTGGTGTTCGAGAAAGGCACCCAGTATGTTCCTTTTTTGGGAGACGTGGATCTGGCCAACATGGTTCCTATCACAACCACATTCTTTAGGCCTCGAGCATTGCAAACATTCCAGCTGAATCTCCACATCCACAGCTCTTTGCCTGAGGGTTTGATGTGAGCCTTAGGAGCCTGCTCTGCCCGCGTGCTCACTGGGCACTGGAAGTGCCAGGGAAGGAACAACTCTCCCCCAGGACTTCGTGTATTCATTTCCTATCACTGCTAGAACACCGGGCACAAACTTAGTGTCATAAAACAACACAAATTTATTGTCTTACATTTCCAGAGGTTAGAAATCCAAAGTCACTGTGCTAAAATCAAGGTGTTGGCAGAGTTGGGCTCCTTTTTGGAGGCTCTGCAGAACAATCTGTGTCCTTGCCTTTTCCAGCCTCTAGAAGCTGCCCACATGCCTTGGTTCATGGCCCCTTCCTTCTTCAAAACCAGCAAGGGCTGGTGGAGTCTTTCCCAAACGTCATCACTCTGTCTCTACTCACCTCTTCCACATTTAAGGACCCTGTGATTACATTGAGCCCACTCAGATATTCCAGGATAATCTCTTATTTTAAGGTCAGCTAATTAGCAACCTTAATTCTATCTGCTAGCTTAATTCTCCTCAGCCATGTAAGGTAACATACTCCCAGGTCCCAGGGATTTGGATGTGGACATCTTTGGGGAGACATTATGCTGCACCACATGTGGCTGCCTGTCCCCTTGGCAAGATGACTCTGAGATGTGTGTTCTACATCAACTCCCAGAGCTCCCCAGGGTGTCTGCAGTGGTACCTGGCTGGATAACACACCCTTTGTTTCCCCCTTGCCACTTCCCCACACCCTAGTGTTTCCCGGGATCACCATCCAAATAAACCACTGAACTCCAATGCCTGTCTCAGGGTCGACTTCTGGGGGCAACCAAAAATAAGAGAGGTTTGTTTGTTCAGGTTTGGACCACCAATCTCAGACCAATCTCTGACCACCTCATGCAATTATTTCCCTTCCCCAAAGGAAGGGAACAATTATTTTTAGGTGGGACCTAGGGTAGAATTAGTCTCTACACTGAGACCAGGATCCAGGAAGACCCCAGAGAAAAGCTGGGTGGGCAAGGAATAGGCGCCTGTTGGATCCTGGAGTCCGGGGAGAGGGAATTGTAAGGATGCCAGAAAGCATCACTGCTGAGTAGCTGACTGCAAGTGCTGGGAACCACAGGAAACACTGTCTCTCTTTTCAATGATGGCATTGCATCAGATTTGTTGTCAGCTTTTTGTTTTTGCTACGTAGACGCGATTATATAGAACCATTCGGTGTTTTCCCCCCAAGCAATAATCTCTCTGGGGACTTTCAACCCTTACAAATGCTCTCATTACACAAAAATCAGACATACCTGAGGAACAGCTGGATCCGAATAAGTTGTCGTCAGCACAGGTTTCACAGGCTGTTCCACCAAACCCTTCCTGCAAAACATTAGACCCAAGGTGACCCACGTTACCCAGGAAGCACTTGGATTTCTGACTGATGGTGTGGTCAGTGTTCATTTCTGAAATAAATCTTCCCTGTGTGCCTTTCCTAAAGCTCCTTCTTTCTGTTTTTCCTTTATTCTTTGCTTTTTTGTGTGTGTTATAATGCATACATTATTCCCTGTATCATTTTTTACTAAGGGTCTGATGCTCTGTAGAAGAAAGCTGCTTTGTCACCCAGGAGTGAAAGGAAAACTTTCAATTTTGCATTTCTGAAGACAGTTGAGCCCAGTCCCTTTCAGAAGGATTTCTTTTATTTAATTCTCCTAAGGCTTGAAACTCGCAAAAAGTCACTTTCCCTGGATAACAAAGAAAATCTTCAATTGGCATACCCAGTGGTTCGCAAAGGATGCTGAGGATAGCACCAAAGGGTAGTCTGCCAACAGCGATGATTATTAATAGCAACAATGACAATAGTTTCTATAGCTCTGTATAGTTTCACAAAGGATTTTCACATAGATGATCTCATTTTACTTTTTCAATAGATGTTGTTACATAGACACTGTTTCAAACCCATTTTTCAGGTGGACATGCTTAAGGCTGAGCAGTTACTTGACTCTCCTAAAGGTCCCTAGACTCTGAGAGATCATTTTGCTGCAAATTGAATACTTTACAAATTACTTTTCTTATTTTTATTTCTAGAGACAGGGTCTTTCTCTGTCTTCCAGGCTGGAGTGCAAGTGGCATAATCGTAGCTCACTGCAGCCTCCAACTCCTGGGCTCAAGCGATCCTCCTTGGGCTCAGCTTCCCAAGTAGCTGGGACTACAGGCACATGCCACCATGCTAATTTTTAAATTTTTTGTAGAGATGAGGTCTCATTATGTTGTCCAGACTGGTCTCAAACTTCTAGGCTCAAGTGATCCTCTTGCCTTGGCCTCCCAAAGTGCTGGGATTACAAGTGTCAGCCACTGTGTCCGGCCTGCATAATCTTTTTATTAATACCTCTATCTCTTAGAGGCTCCACCAGGTATGTGTGTTTCAGGAGGATCAACAAGTAAGAAGAAGGGGAGCAGAATCGGGGGCAGAGAGAATACATATCTGAACTTACTTGGCAGGAACAGGTTCCGTTTCCTTCCATGCCTTCAGCACAACTGCCCCTGCCGTTGCAGGGGGACCCCGCTCCTCCTGGGCACTCTAGGGAATCAAACAGCTCGGATTCATTCACTCATGACTGCACGCAAGCATGCTGCAAGGATGCATTTAAGCACCTATTATGAGCCAGTTAGCGTGCTAGTTGCCAGGGTAAGAAATAATTGCACAGCCTGTGGGTGTCATTTAGCATTTTGTAGGGAGGGAGACATGTAAACGGAGGAATCTTAGTGCGGTCACATGCTATAATAGAAGGCATCACACTGTCTACCATTTCTTGAACATTTGCCTATACACTTTAAAATGATCTAATCGAATCATTCCCATTCCTCAGTGGTAGTTACTGTTGGTGCTCATTAGCAGATGAAGTTTAGAGAGGTCACATAACTCATTCAAGCTCTCATAGTTTCTAAGTTGCAAAGCTGGGAATTTAGCTCAGCCCTTGGCATGACTCTAAAGCCATGCCTCTTTTTTTTTTTTTTTATTTCAGCATATTATGGGGGTACAGATGTTTAGGTTACGTATGTTGCCCTTGCCCCCCCTCGCCCCCTAAGTCCGAGCTTCAAATATGTCCATTCTTCGGGTGATGCGTAAAGCCATGCCTCTTAATCAGTGTGCCAGACAGCATATTGAAATAGTCCAGAGAAGGGAGCTACTGATGCTGCCTTAGGGAATCTGAGAGACATCAGAGGTGGAATCATCTAAGCTGGGGTTTTGAAGGCAGAGTAGGAGTTGGCCATGCTTAAAAGGGAAGGGCTTTTCAGGAAGAGGGAATAGCAAGTACAAGACTAAGAGTTATAAAAGGGCCTGGCCTGTTCTGGGAATGATAGAGTTTGGTGGGGTTGGGGCTTGGGAACTGGGGTGTGAGAGTGTGAGGGTGGGCAATGAGGTATAGTAGGGTGGTTGGGGCCAATTAATGAAGTCCTCGGCAAGGTAAGAAAAGGAATCTAGATTTCACTCGGAAGCTGATTCCAAACAAGCATGGATTTTGCACTTCTGGGCTGTGTTACACCCAAGTTGGAGCTTTTCTTGACATTTATTAGAGGATTTCGCAGTCATCCACTACACATTCAGAGAATACCTACTATGTGCCAAGCATTATATTTCATGTTGGGGCAGAGGGGCGTTGAGCTAAAAAGCCAGATGTCGCAATGCTCAAAATCAAATAGAGAATTTAAAATAGTGGTAAATGACAGAAGTTTAAGGTACTACTGTGATAGGGATGAAAAAAAATCTGTTTCTTTTTATATTTTCCATTGTTCTACACTTTGAGGGCTGAGTTGACATAGGTTTAATGAGAATTTGGGTGAAATTTGACTGTTGAAATAAGCGATCTGCAAGCACCAAGCAGAAATCACGTAGTGACCATGAAATGTGTTCAAGTAAAGGCAGCGGGACCAAATGTTATTCCAAATTTAAGTTAGCAAGCTAAGTGCCTTCCACAAAATTGCTAAAGAAGGCATGTATTTACTGCTCATAGCAATCCTCTGAATTTAAGTCCTATTTTTAGCCCCACTTCCTAGATGAGGAAACAAGCACAAAGGAACAAACATGGTGGAAGGGGTGAGGTAGCTCTCTGGGGCCTCTTTTCTAGGGGAACTAATCCATTCATAAGGGCTCCACTCTCATGACCTAATTACCCCTCAAAGGCCCCACCTCCTAATATCATCGCATTGGGGATAAGGTTCCAACATATGAATTTTGGGAGGACGCAAACATTCAGAACGTCACAGCAACTATTGGAAAAAGAGATCTGAGCACAGAGAGAGGCGGATCTCTGAAAGAGACCCTGGTGGCTCACTTGAGCTACTAGGCTAGCTCTTTAGAAGAACATTTGTAACTTGCAGGTGCTGCACGGGTGAGAGAGTCATGCTGTCCACCCGTAGATGGTCTTCTCTCTGGCTCCTTCCGTTTTTTCCCTGCATACTGAATATCAGCAAACTATATGGTCTAAATTGCCTACTTTGAATCTGTGGTCTCTTTCTTTCCACAGCAACGGCAGAGCCAGGCTCCTAACCCAGGCAGGGGCTCCCAAGTCCCTGATACCATTCACCGCGGTCCAACCTCATCAGGCAGCTCTGCAGCCCAGACAACACAGCACAGACAACAGACATGTCTGAGAGGCGAGGGAGGGAGAAAACATGCTGATGCATAGCTAATATTTATAAGTCACTTTGAAAAACAAGATGTTGATGAGGGCTGCTCTCACCGACTCGGCCAGTGGTTATGTGAGATGCTTATGGTGTCAGGGGAGGAGCCGGGACAGGCAATCAGAATGTCCTGAGTTTGAATCTCAGCTCAACCCTTTGCTTTTCCTTTGGGAAAGTCCATGCCTGGCTCTGAGATTCAGTTCAAGTGTATGCTGGGACAGTGCTGTCTTCTAGGCAGGTTTTTGTAGGGACTGGAAATATTAGGTGCTCAATAAATGGTAGTTGCTATTATTCAGAGCAGATCTTCTTCTTCTCTGGTTTTTATTCTTTCAGATTGGTGCTATAACAGTTAATGACACTCAGAAGATAACTTATTGGGCACCTGTTTGGACCAGACACCATGTAAGGTCCTGGGTATATATGGGTGAACACACAGACCTGGTTCCTACTTCCATGGTTCTACCAGTCTAGTGAGGAGAGAGTCGTGGATTCAACAGACAACCAACCAGGTAATACTGGTTTACAAACTGGGATAAGGGTTGTCATGGGAAGAGACCTAGAGCTCTCATCACTCCACTTACCGGATGTTACCAATATTTACCCAAAGCAACCTAATGCTGAATGGCCCAATTGGTTTAGATCTGGTCTCAACAGATGACAACAGCCAAATCATTAAAGAAGGGCCTTGTTAAAAATTATGGTGTTTGTTTAAAGAGCAGCAGGAGGTGAAGATGAAGAGGAGGGAGAGAGCTTCATCAGTTTAAACATTAAGATGTCGTTTCATTGTCTTCTAACTTACATCGTTTCTAACGAAAGATCTGTCATCATTGTTATCTTTGTTCCTCTTGACATAGTGTCTTTTCCTTTTGGCTGCTCCTAAGATTTTCTCTTTATCACTGATTGTAAAGAATTTTATTATGATGTACAGAAAAGATTAGTGAACTTAAAGACAGGCAATAGAAACTATACAAAATGAAATAGAGAGACCAGATATTTTGGGAAGCAGGAGAGAGTAATGAGTTAGAGCCAGGGCTTTGCAGTGGAACAGCCCTTGTTTGCTAGTCTGGCTCTGCACTTACTAGCTGGTTCTCTCTGGGCAAGCTGCAAAACTCCTCAAAGCCCCAATATCCTTACCTGGGCTCACAGGTACAATTGTTATTCCTCGCCTGCTTTTGTGTCCATCTCCCTCAGTACTGTGTGAGCCCCTTGGGAGTAGGGACCTGTCATATATGTGATTAGGAGCAGCACCTATCATGTATGTGATTATAGGCAGCATATAGTAGGCACTCAATGAATGCTTGATTTTTATGAGTTGGCCAACCCTGGAGGGAACTTTGGAAAAAGGGTAGCAGGACTATGGGGGTGTGGGAAGTCCTTATCTTATGGCCTAAATAAACTTTTAACAATTTATGAAAACTACTTGTTTGGTTTCTAAATAAAATTTTAAAAGCAAAAGTATAAATTTCTTTCCTGCTTCTCAAATTATTTTCTATCCCCTCAGGCCCCCATTAAGGAAAAAGATGATAAAATCGACATTCTCAGCAACCATGCTTGAAAGAAATATGGAATTTGCTACAAGGGCACATTTCTAATGCATCATGAGGCTCAAGCGGCTGATAAGACTGTTTTAGGTCATTATCACATTTCCCTTGGGTCACTACTACTCTGGTGGTCTCTTGTGTCCTGACTTTCCTCATGCAGGAGGTTTAACCATTATGAGCTGTCAGCAAATCATCAGCTGGTCTGTTTCTTTGAGGGAAGATAATAAACTTCCTGTCCAGCAAGAGGCCAAGGACTTCCCTGTAATTTTATCTGCCAAGAAACTCTAGAGGTGCCTATTCCACGTCATCACCTTTGTTTAAGAACTTGGTGCACAGTGCTAGGCAGAAAATATGTCCTGTATTCCATTTATAGCCCTGGTTGCAATTGTCTGCCTGGGAAATTGAAGTGAAATATATTCTTAATGTGAACTTGGCATCATTTGTCACTCAAAGCGACATGCCTGAAAGAATGGTTTCAACTGCGCATAGTCCATTATTTGCAACCTGGGCAGTGAGTGGCAAGGAGTATGTAGTGAGAAAGAAAAAGGGATCTGGAAATGCAAACAGCATGATACAAAAAAAAAAAAAAATGTGGATAATTTGATGACATTGACCTAAAAAAGAAAAATCAAGACCATTTCTCTTTGAAATAAGCAGATTGTTTTAGCCACAATTGAGTTTAGGTGTAACCCCTTTGCACACATTTGTTTTCCGTTACTTTGAGTTGTTGCACAGATCCATTAATGTTCATGGAAGAGTAAAAAGAACAGGGATGTTCAAATAAAAAAATCTATTTTATCTCAAATAGAATATTGGCTGCTCAAATGTGATTAAGTTTCAAAGTTAAAAATATGTTTTTGTGCTAATGAGAAAAGACCTCCATATGCACATTTGATAAAGCAGTTCAAATTTTAATTAGGGAGAAGCAGGTTAAATTTGGGTAGAAACACCTTCCTTATGTCAGGATGGCATTTTTTTTTCCTGAGTTCTCACTCATGTCTTATTCTTAATTTTAGAAGATGATGGTTTTTTTTTTCCCCATCATGCTTTCCTGCATTTTTCAAGTTTTCACCAACATAACCCAGAGGTATTGGGTGTGAATGTATTTTTCAATGCATTACAAAGGAAGTGGATGTTCCATTTGCTTTGGAAACAAGGCCATTCTAGAGCTTGGGAATGTGTTTCCTCCAAAAGAAGGGTGGACACATGTCAGCAGCTCTGCAGTGCCTTATCCTTGCGGAAATGTAACGTGGTAGTCAAGGTCTTGCTTGTCATCACCACAAAATGTGAGAGGTGAAACACACAGCTAAGTAGAGTATTTATCTTTTTCCTGAGCCAAAGGAAGGAAGCCTTTCAAGACATTTAGTGTTTGGAAGATGAGGATAAAAGGAAGTGCCCTTTTGACCCAGTGAAAGGACAGCAGAAATAATATCTAGGTCTCCATTTTTACATGTTTTGCTTCTCTGGCTTGGAGACCTCTTTGAAAGAAATGGCTGAGCAGTCAAAGAATTCTTTCTGATTCTTTTGATCGTAGATTTGAACCTTGTCAGCTTTGCGTACACATAGCACAGCGTGATGGCATGAAACCCGCTAAAGATTTTGGACACTCTTTGCCTGCTCACCTTTTAAGAGTTACCCACTGTTTAAAAGGGCTCAGAGAAAGTGTCATTTTATACGCCTTTCATTACCAGAGATTTAGTTCCACTGTGATTCACTCACTCATTGATTCATTAAAGGTTTATAAAGTGGCTTCTTTGTGTCATACACTTCGCTAAGTCTTTTCACCTAGATTAATGTTTTAAAGTATCTACTACAGTTTTATAAAGAAGGACTTTTTACCCCTGTTTGACAGATGAGGAGTCTGAGGAGTAAGCAGGAAGTTATTTGCCCAAACCGGTAAGGGACAGAACTAAGTTCACACCTGAAACTTCTGGTTGCAGGCCCTGTGTTCCTTTTCCCTCCTGGCTGTGGTCCATTACTCACTGTATTGGACATGCCGACTTTTGTACTGCATCTCGGACAAAGCTTTTATTTGTCTACAGTGTGTCTGACTAATAACTTAGCATCAGATTAGTTTTCATGAGTTAGGAAGAGGAAAGCAAATCTACAAGTTCTTTCTATTGTATCAGAATGTCTATAGGAACTGGACATGATCATGACCATATGTGGCCCTAAAACAATTCCTTGAAATCTGGAAATCTGGGTTAATCACTTTAAAAGACCCAGTATCTGGGTATTTTATTTAGATTTGCTAAACTCTCAGAAATACGCTGTGCCAACATGCTGGGATAAAACTGAACATAGAGCAGTTAACAGAGACGAGGGCCAGGATATTTTAAACCCCAAACCTTGATCTTTCCAGGGCAAGCAGTATAATCCAGGCATTTACTGGGAATGCTGAAAGGACCTACCAACCAAAAGAGACATTAGAAATACAGCTTGAGGCTCTCCTTTTGGATAAGTTTTGCTCCAGGCAGTTGGACAGAGTAGAAAGAAAGCAGGCCTTGGTGCCAGGCAGCCCTGAACTTGAACTTGCTTTATCACTTGCCAGTCCAAACTGGCAAGAGATGATTTTTAAATCTCTGACTCCTCATAGGAAAAATGGGGATAAAAATGTCTAAGTCAGAATTACATCAGATAATATAGGCTGAGGACCTCTCTGGTACCTAGTGTCAGCAACATTGAGTAAATGGAAGCTGTTATTGATTTAATCATTAGTTAAACAAACAGAAGACATTATACACACAATATGGGCTCAGCGATTTAGAAGCTGTAAGGAAAAAAGCATCAAGATTGAAATATGGTTTTCTTATGTCAACTATGTGTGACGTAAGTTGATACTTTTTCTTTCTTTATACTTTTCTAACCTTTACAAGCTATGTATAATTTGCTTATATTATTTTAATATGAATAAAAACAAAGCAAAAGAGAACTAATCTCTCTCCTTATGTGGATCCTAAGGAGATGTTTTCATTACATCTTAGAAGATGGGGAACAAATGGTAAATTCATGACTTAAAATGCCTGGTTTTTGACAACCAAAAAAAAAGAGAGA
>NW_012148797.1:2128336-2146066 GCF_000956105.1 Propithecus coquereli | reverse complement strand
TTTCTGTGAAACATGACATTGAGAAGCAAGTCTCAAAGTCTAAGTATTGTACCACTTACCCATGCAGTCTGGACCCCAGTGGCCTGGGCAACATTGAGGTTGGAGATATTCCTTCCTACAAATATGGCGGCATCCGGGGAGAGACAGAGAATATGTCCTGACCTCAAAGGTGTACCTTAGAAGGTAAAGAGAGGACATTAACACATGATAAGAGCAATGCAGTTAACTCTAAGAGGTAGGATTGTCCTAGATTTTTTTTTTGGGTCTTTATATCATTAAATAGTATAGACTGAACACATTTGCCTTTCTAGGTAGAATGAAACTTAATTATGAATTATATTTCATTATAAGAAATGGATGGGAAAAAATCAGGAAACAATGAAAATAGGGGGGAAATATCTAAAGTGATATCAGAAGAGAAGTTAGTAGATGAAATAAATGATATTAGACCCTAGGGTCACGCTAGAGGTGGGCCTCAAACTTGTCAGTGAGTGTCCTAGCAGTCACTGCAAGAAGGGAAAGGCCATGAGTTACATGGTGCACAGGATCTGTGGATTTAAAACAAACCTATTGCTCAGGATTAGCATATTTACTGCAGATACTGTAGATGTAGAAATTTCTGTGGCGGAGGTGGTGTAATGTAGTAAGCAATATTCACCACAATATCCTACTAGGAGATATAATGATCACTTCCTTGTAACAGTTTCTAGTACTGGCTGAGGTACAGTTCTGGAATAGCAATTCTGTGGAGGCTAAACTCCATTGTCTATGTACAGGGATCTCTGTGGCCGTGGCTTATTCCAGGATTAGACTATAGTGCATCTAGAGACAATCCTCCATGAATATTGTTTTTTTCAAATGGGCTGTTGTTAAGACTAGTGTGATGGTGAGTTCGAGGTTGTCCTCCCAAACCAGTCCCTGAAATGTACGATTAACAGCAGAGCCACGTGCTTTATGGACAGTCATGGTGGGAATAGAGCTGAGGATTTTTTTTTTTTTGAAATGTTGAGAATACTGGTATTGACATCTGTCTCTTCACAAAGAGGGGTAGAGGGAGAGCCCAAGGGCAGAACCAAACATCCCCTCAGGAACTAATTTTATAAAGACATACAAGTGGCCAATAAGTGTGTAAAAATGTGCTCAACATCACTAATCATCAGGGGAAGGCAAATCAAAACCATAATGAGATATCACCTCATATTTATTAGGATCACTATCATAAAAAACAAACAAACAAAAGACCACTCTTGGTGAGGATGTAGAGAAAAGGAAATCCCTGTGCAAATCCCTGTTGATAGGAATGTAAATGGGTGTAGCCACTATGGAAAACAGTATGGAGGTTCTTCAAAAAATTAAAAATAAAACTACCATATGATCTATCAATCCTACTTTTGGATATATATCAAAAAAAATTGAAATTGGAATCTCAAAGAAATATTTGCACTCCCGTGTTCATTGCGGCATTATTCACAATAGCCAAGACATGGAAGCAACCTAAACACCCACTGGTGGATAAATGGCTGAAGAAAATGTGGCACGCACATACAATGAAATGTTATTCATTGCCTTTGCAAAGAAGGAAATCTTGCAATTTGTGACAATGTGGATGAACCTGGAGGACACTGTGCTAAGAGAAATAAGCTAGACACAGAAGGACATACACTGTATGATCCCACTTATGTAAGGAATCTAAATACTCAAACTCATAGCAGCAGCGAGTAGAAAGGTGGTTGTCAAGGATTGGAAGGATGGGAAATAGGAAAGTATTGGTCAAGGGTACAAAGTGTATATTTTATGTAAGATGAAAACGTCCTAGAGATTTACTGTATAGCATAATGCCTATAGTAAAGAATAATGTAATATATGCTTAAAAATTTGCTAGGAGGCTGGATCTTATGTTAAGTATTGTTTCTTTAAAATAAAACTATCCTTTTTAGAAACACGGTCTTGCTCTGTTACCCACCCTGGAGGGCAGTGGCATGATCATAGCTCACTGCAGCCTTGAACTCTTGGGCTCAGATGATCCTCCTACCTCAGTCTCCTGAGTAGCTGGGACTACAGGTGCACATCATCATGCCTGGATAATTTTTGAATTATTATTATTTTTTTGTAGAGACAGGGTCTTGCTATGTTGCCCAGGCTGGTCTCGAACTCCTGGCCCAGAGCAATCCTTCTGCCTCAGCTTCCCAAAGTGTTGGGATTATAGGCATGAACCACTGTGCCCAGCCAAGTGGTCTTATCACACACGAAAAAGAGGGAAGGAGGAAACTTTTGGAGAGAATGGATAATGGATTGTGATGACGGTTTCATGGGTATATACTTATCTTCAAACTCATCAAGTTGTATACATTAAATATATACAGCTTTTTGCATGTCAATCATACCTCAATAAAGTGGTTTAAAAAAAAAAAACCCAAAACATAAAACAAAACCAAAGAACCGATCTGAGTTTGCTCTAGCAGAGATGAATGACAGATCAAAGTCTTCAATTCTAAAATAGAGCATGAATGCAAAAATTCTATCGTGTATGTGTGTTGGGGGTGGAAGGGATATAACCAAGTGCCTATCTTGGCCTTGAACAAAAAAGTAGCCAGTATAAAAAAGTTCCCAGTGAAGTAGCCATATAATTTTAACTTTTAACCCTAAATCTTTCTGATATTATTCTAATGCAAATTGAAATGGGTTGCAAATGTGTGCCTACTTGGGTCATTGAGTGTTCACTGCTGCATATGTTTACTAATTTTAGGCCAGTTAATGCTGGGAAACTTTTACTAAAGATGATGACTGGGGTTTTATAATAGAATATAGTGTGGTCACATTAAGCAAATGTGAATTTAAAATATTATGATAGAACAGTGTTAAGGTTTCATTTTATTTCAAGATAAAAAATAATACTAACCCTTCATCCCCGGATTAAAAACAAACTCATTGAGTACTGTCTAATTTCTAAATTAGTAGACTGACTAAATACAAAATTACATTTGCAGTTGAACTTTGTGGCTGCTTCCATTAGCTGGTGAGCAGAACTGTTTGTCATCCTTTGCCAGGATTAGCCTTGAATTACAAGAGTTTTGAATCCTAAGAGGTCTTTAAGAATACAAAGTTACATAAAATGCAATCAAGCTGTAATTCATTTGTCCTCCTTCTTTGGGTTCTAATTACTATCAGGATTGACGGCTAGTTAGTGAGATGACTACCAGACCTGAGACTTAACATGTTCAAGACTACAACCTTTTCCAAATGAAACAAACCCCAGATTTTCAAAGTAAAGATGGGCAAGATAAAGGGAGAATGTTTATGTGCAATGCAATGTAGTCAATTTTGTATTAAAATGTGAATCGATAATAATATATGATTTAGACTCAAGTTCATAAATTGTGAGTTACCTAAGTTTGGGCCTGTTGTCTTAGAGCAAGAGAAAAGCCATGGAAACACTTTGCAGTTTTTGAGATAGGGAGTTTCAGTTTGGATTCACAATTACTCAAGTTACAAGATTGGAGCACACTTGTTTTCTCATGAGTACCTGCAATCTCGAACCCCTACAGAGCCATTGGTAATCTTGGTGTAACCGTCTGGGCACTTGACTTCAAAGTTGAGCGAGCAGGATCGGCACTGGGTCCTAATTGTTAGAAGAGACTTCTTATCGCATCTTTTTGCCTGTGCAAACATAAAAGAGAACACCAATTCCTGTTAACAGAGCCTTGCAAAATATCTAGCTTGGCCGATCTTCTCCATTGGCTTCAATTCGGTGGAATGTCTGGGATGGCAGTGAGGTTGATTGGTCATGACTGGCTTGCTGTTTTCAGCCTTATCTTGACAGAGTGTTGGAATCAGCAAGTAATGTCTGCATGGCTGTGGGTTGGGGAAGGGGCATTGTTTGTACCACACGTTTGCCATCCCTGATCTGGAGTCTGGAGTCCAGCAAGGTAAGGTAATGTCATATGTGTCATTGCACACACATATCCAAATGGGAAACCTGAAATATCTTGCAGAATACCTATTCAAATGGAAAACTGATAAAGCGGGTTATTCAAGGTCAATTGGCTATAGATCACCAGGTCTCAAGGATATTCTTCCATCATTGATTCCACAGGAGTAGCTGCTCTGGGGCCAGCATATTGCTAAATGCTGTGGGGATGCAGTTCCTATACCAAAGGTTTTTGCAATCTTTAGATTACAATCCAGCTAGAAGGTGGGCTCTAGGAGGGCAACGATCTTTTTCTGTTTTGTCCATGCTGTACCCTAAATCCCTAGAATAGTGTCTTACATATAATAGTTCTTCAGTGAATATTTGTTGATTAATGAATGAATTGGGGAAATCAGACAGACACACTAGAAACAGTTATTTAGCAACATAAGGTGGCAGAGAATTAACTGCTAAAATAAACGATCCAGACCAAATTTGGCCCTGTCTTTAGGAAATCCATCTGGGAGGCTGACCTTTTCTTAAGTTTCCTTGATCTCCCCATCAAACTCAAGATGAAGCAATCCTGTATAAGGAAGAGAGACTGAACTTGGGGGTCAAAAGACCTAAATGTGAAGTCAAGCTCTAGATCTTGCTAAGTGTACAATCTTGAGTGAATGCCTTACCCTGTAAAGGAAAGATATTAATAGCCACTCTCGAAGTTTGAGACCTTAAATGACATAACAGGTGCAAATTTCCTGCCACAATGTCTGGACTGTCATGGGTGGTAAATGCGAGTTCCTGTAACTCTTCTCCACCCCCCACTCTGCTTTGCCTGTTGTCTTTCCTGACTGGCATATTCTCTCCCCTCCCCCGGGCCACCCAAACCACATCCTTCAGGGCCATGTTTAAGACCACCTCTTCCACAAAACCACACTCATCTCTTGTCCTTTTCTCAACTTCTGTGGCTGGTTCTGTGGATCACATTTCGTTGGTCTTTGCTGTCCATTTAGAAACCCCTTGACGGGGAAGATCATGTCTCCAACTTCTGTGTGATCCCACAGCTCATGGGCCCAGTGCCAGGTTAGGTGTGTGGAAATGAAATATGTAAAGTCTGCATAGGAAGAAACTTTACATTTGCAGAACAATTTGTGGTTATGCACACTTCCAAAGGCATTATCTTATGTGATCTTCACCACTCTAAAGATAACTAGGACAGATATCACCTTCCTCACTTTAGTGGGAAGAAAATAGAGGTGAGGATGTTGCAGTGACTTGCCCAAGGTCTCCCTCTAAGTTACCAGTCTTGTTATTCCTTGATTAGCCCTTTAGCTTCTATGCACCTGAGTGGTAAATAGAAAAGCGAAATCTCTGTTTTTACTGGTAGCTTTCATTTGGTGATCATTATGAACCAAAATAGCACTGGAATGTTCTTTGTGGTCTAATCACAAAACCCATACTTAGATACAGTTTGAATTAACCTCCTTTAATTGTCATGTCACCTCTACATTTTTTTAAAGCAGGCTTTTCTTTACGTTAGAGTTTCCCATTTGGATAAGTTTGTGGGGTTACGTAACTTTGTCTTTTCTTTCTTAGTGGGCCGGATTTAAAACTCCCTTCTTAAGAAATCCCTTGACCTTCAAATTTCCCTTTTCAAATGGAAAGACTCATGCTACCTCTTTTACAATATTTACAAATTTATCCCCTCTGAAAAGTAAATTCAACTTTAAGCACCGCTCAAGACCTGATTTCTGCACTAATGTAAGCACTTGGTGATGATGGTGATGATAATTACTACCATTTGTGGAACACTGTCAGGGGAGAAACCGAAACTTGGAGAGAGATTAAATAACTTGCTCAGAGTCGAACACCTAGTAAGCCGTGGAGCACCATGACTGATCCTCAGAAATATGTGTTAAACAGACAAATGAAAGCCACATTTCAAATTCACCCCTACCGGTCCTCAGAGCTGCAACGTTTAACCACAAGGCCATCTTCTCATGTTTTCATGAAAGCATCATCAGAGTACAGCCAACTGGAATCAAATTGGTGTTGATAAAAACTTGCCTAGCCCAGGTGCAGAATCATGTTTAAGATTTACTCTTAATAGATCAGAAAACATATATTGTGAAATACATTTTAAATAAATCACCCCAGATTAGGGCTCACTGATAGTTGGCCTCACTCTGTGGCAATAACTTGTGTGCATTTGCTTGAGAGTTCAACATGCTGACATACTTCACCAAGGCTACTGATAAGACTGCCCTCGGTACTTTCACCACAGGTCTGCGGAAGCCAGAAGGGATGAATTTTGTAAATATTTCCGATGCTTGTAATTTTAGTGATAGATCATCCACCCTGGAACTCCGTACACCCATCTTTCCACAACCCCTAGTTATTTTCTCCAGTCAGAAAGATGGGATGATAGATATTCACAATAATGAGACTATTAAAACAAACAAAAAACAGGATACCAAAGTTTGTAATGGAAAGAGGAATGTCAGCACTAAAATGAGAGATCCCAACTGGTGTTTTAGCACAGGAATAGAAACAACTGGGCCAGCACCCCTTCGGAAAGATGCTTCATCACCATTAGAATCTCCACGAGTTTTCTCTTTATTTTATAAAGTCCAGAGAGTACTTTTTACCCATGACAGTATAGGCAAACAAAAGGCTTTTGATCACATAATGAAAATTAACCAATTAAAAATATGAAAGTCTCATCTTACCTGCCTTGTAGTTTCAGCTGGGGAGCAGAAATTTTGTACAACCAAGCCAAGAAAAAAAATTATGAAATGTTGTAGCATGATGAGGAAATATATGCTCCTTCTCTGGGCCAGGCACCTGTCAGGATGGTTTAGGTATTTTAACTTAGTTTGATGAACTCGACTCCCAGTGAATTCTTTCTCATTTCAGTGTTTACTTTGAAATCCTTTCCTTTTCTTGGATTGAACCAGAAGAAAGGTGAAACCGGCCTCTAGATAGGAAAAAATGTCAAATCCAGGGGTCTTGGTGAAATCGGCCACGCTAAATGGTATATAAATATCCTGGCCGAATGACAGGATATCCTGAAGGGGCTCAGGCAGAGGCCTGGCCTGGAATTTCTGTGCCTGTGAAAGTCCCGGAACAGTTCCTGCCTCCCCGTGCTGCTGCGCCCCCGCCTCTGGTGCACCGACCTGCCAAGGCTTCCACAACCACGCCGTGGAACACCGCAGGCCTCTCTGTCCAAACGCAAAGGTCCAGGCTTGCCGTTGAGCCGTGTTTGTGGGAGTGCCCTTAAGTGGGCATGAGCCCAGGTGTGGAGAGGGGGATGCTGCAGAAACCTGGGTCCCTGCCTTTGAGGAGGGGGTAGCTTTACCCTGGGCAGTTGGCAAACTCTACTGCAAAGAAATGTCTCCTTGCAGTCGCCAACAGTTGTGTTTTCGACTCACTCTTTCTTTTCTCCCATGTCACTCCAGTAGCAAGTGACTGAGACCGTAGGTCTAATCTTACCTTTAAGGTCTGGACCTTTTGCCACCTGTTCAGGGAAGCCCTCCTGTCCTGTCCTGCCCTTGCACATGACCCTGCAGAGCCTCTCAGAGTTTTGCACACAATGCCATGAAAGCCCAGTCTCATCTATCGCAATTCACCTGTCTCCCACGCCCAGTTGTGAATTCCTCCAGGGCAGGGGCATAACCTTCATCTTTTCTGTACCCCTTGAAGCCTAGCGCAGAGACCTGTACTTGAAGATAATAAAAATAATTAATAATATTAGCTAACACTTTTTGAAAACTTAATACATGCCGGTCACTATTCCAGACCTCTCCATGGATTTACTTGTTTCATTCTCACAGCTCTTGGTGAAACAGGATTATTCTCTTCATTTTAAAGATGAGGAGACTGAGGCAGAGAGGTTAAGCAACTTACCCAAGGTCCCACAGCTAGTGGGTGGTTAATCCAGTATTCAAAACGTGTGGCTCCAGAGCTGGTGCCACCAACCACTACCCTCTACTGCCAAAACCAATAAATATTTGATGAATAAATAAATAGTAGGTGGTGTTTCAGTGCAATTGGAAACCCTGATGGGAAGGTTGCAGACCCAGCACCAGGAAGGATAAAGTCTGGGTATGTCCACCAGACAGGACACATCTCATGACACTGAATTAACTGGGAGACTCATGCAGCACAGATGCTAGTTTTGGTTAAATCATCCTTTTTTGTCTACAAAGAATCTCTCATCCTCATTCAACCTTTGAAACAACATTATATTGACCAGTAATCTAGGGAAACTTTTCCAACACAGACAGGCCCCTTGGCGGCTAGTTTAGAGGTCTAAATGGGCAGTTAAGGAAGTCCTCATAATCCCTTGGCTGAGCGTTAGAATCCTGCGGGAGCTTTAAAAAAAAAATCCTATCACTTGGCCCTACTCCAGAACGATCAAATCAGAACTCCTGGGAGTGGGGCGCAGGAGTATTTTTCAAAGATTCCTGGGCGATTTTACTTGCATCCAACTGCTGTTTGAGGAGAAAATAATTACTGTATGAAGCCAATGAGATTTTGAAGTTTGTCAGTTACAGTAGGTGTGTTACCTTAAATAATGCACCAGGGAAATAAGATGGACGCTTCGTTCTGATTCTTTTCTTTCTGACAGACATAGACAAATATCTGGTGCTCGGAATGGGCTAGATTCCAGGTGAAATAATAAAACGAACCCACACTAGCACTTCCCAAATAGTGTTTCACCAAACACTACTTAGTTCTGGGAGATGCTGTAGGAGTATCAGGGAAGAATTCTAACATCAGATGATTTGAGAAACCTTGTCTCTGATGTCCCTTTCTCATGGATTGATCATACTCGTTAGCCCACTAAAGGTTCTGAGAAGTCCTGCAGTAAAACAACATAACAAGATAAAACCCAAACACTTTAACTTCGCTTAAGGCAGGATTTCCCAAACTTTTGAGACCAAGGGATACTTTCTCTTTTTGCAAATTCATATTGACAACCTCCAGATCTTGTGTTCAATTAGTCTCTCTTAGGGAAATGCTGCCTTAGACTTCAGCAGGTAGACTATTTTATTTTTAAATTGCCAGGAAGTAGAAGTTAGCCTGCTAGTGGCCACAGTCTAGGACCTGCGCATAGGGTTTATCAATCAGTTTCATTAAAAAATAATAAATCAACAAAACCTATAACTCACATGGTGTTGTTCAGAAATTGTCTGAATAGTTGTATTAATTAATTTTCTTTTTGTTAGGCTCTTTTGATTGCTATGAACAGAGATTCTTCAAGTTATTCTTCAAGGTAATCCCTACCACCCCGCAACTGACAAGCAAAGAGCTGAGAATGATGCCTAGTACACAGTGGATGCTCAGTCACTCTTGACCATAACTATGCAGTTAAATATGCAAATATACGCAACAGCTACACAAATCTCTACTCTTGGCCAGTTGTAGCTCCGAAGTGGGTGTGGATTTCCCCTCTCCTGGATTGTCCCAGTTCTGCAGATCTGTGTGTCCCTTACTGGGCAAAATGTCACTTTCTTTATTGTGGTCCACATTCCTTTTTGCAAATTGTTGCAATCCCTGTCTCTATTCGTTCAAAGTGGTTTTTGATCAGTAATATTTCACAGGCAGCTTGCCCCCCGACTCCCCACATCCCCTCTGTGCCGTGGACAGTCACTCAGGACCCGGGGATGGCTTTTCTCTTTCCAAGCCTGCTGTTTGCTCTCACTGCTTGCTTCTTGTGTCTTCCTGGATCGATACTCACTTCCTTTCCCCTGCGATCTGTCCTCAGCGGTGGCAGTGTGAGAGCTTTTAGTTTCCTCTTGGGTGGGAGGAGTAATTCCTGATTGGAATCTGAAGAGACTTTTCCCACGTCGGAAAAGGAAAACAAAAAGTGGGGGGAAGGTTGTAAACTTCCTGGGGAGCACTGTGGAGCAACCTCCGTGGCTGTAGGATTCTGACTGTTAGTGTTGAAGTGTTCCTTTCTCTATGCCATGCTTGCTACTGAATTTTTAGTCCTTGGTCACTTTAAGTAATAAAACATTTTGTGTGCGCTTTGAGTAGGACTCAAGAAAGGGGACTCATCACCTTTGTCATCATCATCATCATCGTTATAGTAAACTCACATATGGCTTTCATCATGTGCCAGACACTCTTCTAATCTTTAATTCATTTACTATTTTCAATAAGCCTAATTGAATCTTTTTATTGACTTAATAAAGTTAAATATTTATTTAAATTTAAATTATTGAATTTAACTTATTGAATCTTCACTGTAAGCCTAATGCATAAGTATTGCCATCATTCTCATTTTGGAGACGAGAAGACTGAAGCAGAAAGAGGATGAGTAACTTCTCTGTGGTCACGAAGCTGGTAAGTGATGGGCAGACAATTGGATCTAGGCAGTGTGGATTCACTGAGCCATCCACTTGACTTGCTTTGGTCCTCTGTGAATCTTGAGCAAGGTCTTCTTGGACCTTGTGAGATGGCCAAGAGGGTTAGAGTTTATTCTTATGAAGGAGAATAAGTCTTAACTGTCCACTTAGGGATTGTTATCTTTTGCTTTGCAGGGGGAAAAAAAAGCCCAGAAATTGGGAATCTGAGGCTAATTTTTCTGATTAAAATTTATTTATTTTCATTCTTTCAGCAGCTTTTACTAAACTGAAGAAGAAGAAGATCTCAGAATAGTAACAAGGTATTGATCTTTCTTGAACATCTAGCTAGAAAATTGAAAAAGTTGCTTTACATGGTTTTAACAGATCCAACAGCTCCTAGAGTTTTTCCAAAAGAAAGTGGTGCTTTGGGAAGTGACAATTTTATAATAGAAGAGGTAACAAGAGCCAGTCCCTGAAAACATTCAGCAGGAGAAATCAGTGGGAGTTATTTGGACATGCCTCCCTGGATGCCTCCATAACTAACGTGGTCCTTGATAAAATTTAGATTCTGGTCAAGGTGGAGCAAACAGAACTAACAAAATAAGCTTTCAACATCTCATTTCATGATTTCAAGTAGTTTAAAAAATAGTTTTCCAGGAGGAGAGATTTTTCTGCCCTGGCTTGTGGATTTTTCCCTGAGTAGGCACTTTCAGTGGAATCCAATTTTATTATACAAATAGCTTGGTGTTAAATTCAGCCGGACATCCTTTTTTTCTACTCATTGGGCAGAATTCTTGGCACCTGAAACATCTTGGCCAGTGTACAGAATATTTTTCTTCTCTCCTTTACATCGTATTGTGATATCGAGATAATCCAATGGCTATTTATATTCCAAATACAGACATTGTTAAAAAAGAATTCACATTCTTCTTCTTCTTTTAAAATACATTTTTTGTACTGATTTTATGAGCAATATTGCATTTATTTTTTTCTTTGCCTTTCTCCCTTCCTTGGTTTGGGTAGTAATATCTTGTATTTTTTTAGACCAAAGGACTTAACAAGCTAAACAGAGAGTAGTCTGTGGTTTCTTTTTAATGATGCTTTGAAATAACATTTGTTTAAAAGTCTTCAAGTGAAAATTTAAGATTTCATTTGGCCTGATTTATGTAGGTAGCTATGTTCAATGTACACCTTGACTTTGATTGTGTAGATATAGGTCATGTCAAACAGGATGATTTTTTTTTTGTTGGTTGTTATCACACTGTAAATTTTACTTATACACTTATTCGCTCAACGAACATTTATGGAATGCCAGACATTATGCTGGGCTCTGAGGACTAGCGGTAGATAAAAGCCTTGTGCATTTTAGCTTCCAGATACTTTTGTACATATTATATCACCTAAATATTATTACAACTCTGTGAAACAGTCTGGGCAAGGAGTATTTTACCTTGATTTAGCAGCTGTAAAGATTGAGGCATAAAGGAACTGAGTGGTTTATTCAGGATCAATAAGTTAATATGTGGTTGAACTAGTAATAGATGCCAGGTAATCTCACTCTAGTCCTGTGCTGAGCCCGTTGTGGCAGACCACCTTTCTGATACCTGGTGCTGATGCTAACACGTGGATTACCTGTGGTTCATTGAATTCAGTCATTAAAAGGCTTCCCTGAACTGGCTGCTCCTTGTGGTCACACTAAGATGTGGCCACAGCCACAGAAGTTCTGAAGAGTGAGTTCAGAGGAGACTGCAGTTGAGTCACAAAACCACAGGCACACTGGGACCAGAACGGAAAGTGTTGGGTCACCAATTCTCAATGGTCCATTATGTGGACTACTGGACCTGTCATCCCTGGCACAGACTAACATGCACAAATTGGATCACTCGAGGCTTCCTGTTCTATGTGAAAGGACTTAGCTGTGCTCTAGAAGCTGGTCTGACACCAGCTCTGCAGAACACGCAGTAAAGCTCACACCTGCCAGGTTCGCCTCTACCTAGTGATTTGCCAAGGTCTGCAATGCTCTTCCCCTGAGTAGACCTCGTTTCCTTCAAGCCCTGTTCAAGTTCACCTGCTCAGTGACACCTGTCCAGACTCCTCTACTGAAAACCCCAACAGGCACCCTTCCCTCCCTCCACCCCCAAGGCTCCAGCTTCCCATGTCCTGATCTTTTTTATTCCCCTGGGCACGTATCACTTTCTAAGTCACCATATAATTAGCTTGTTCATTACGTTTATTGTTGTCTGTCTCCCTAATTAGAACCTATGCTCATTGAGGGCAGGGATCTTCATGTGTTTAGTTAACTGATATGTCTCAGGTACCTGCTTGAGACATAGTAGCACCCACCCTCAATCATTGCAACAAATAACTCACTCCCGGAAGTGAAAATTTCCCAGCTGCGCAGATAAACAGATTATACAATTCAGGTAAAATATTAGTACTACTATCCTCAAAAAGCATTTATTAAAACATATGCTTCTTTTTTCTTTCAATTACCCGAGCCCCTTACAAAATCAATTCTTGCTGCTCATGATGCCACTCAGCTTTGCGGCAGCACCCTCCTCTAAAGGCAGCATTCTAAAATATCCTTGTTTCTTGGTGAATTTTTTTCACATCTTAGTCTATTGGATTATTATTTTGATATCTGGGAAATCAAACTCTTGTAACTTGTATTAAACACTTTTCTATTTCTTACAAATGAAATTATATTCACCCACAAAGTCCCTCTTACCTTACCATACATGGTGTGTGTTGGTTCAATACTCTCCGTTGCCATGATGGGTCTGTCTCCAGTTCTGTCCCGAACCACTGAGCCTGACCTTAAGCAAATCCCTTAGCCTCAATGCTAAAATAAGGAGGTTGGATGATATAACGTTCATTCTGCCCTTCCACATTTACAGGATTGTAAACTATTCTTTTTGTCCTTTTTAATGGTAAGGGGATCTCTCCTCCTGCAAATTTCTTTGAGCCTTGAGCATTTTTGTGGTTGGTTTGAATGCTGGGTGCACCCTTGAGGAATATATCTGTTATTTTCTCTCTCAAGTAATCAGAAATTCTTTCAATTCCTCAAACTTACTTTCTTAAAGAAAACATAGAAATATTTTAGAATTTTGAGGCAGAAACAGTAGTGGGGATATATTTAAGATTTATTGTCTTGATGGTATTTTGCCCAAACTATTTCATTAAGCTGCATAGGCAGGTATCAAGTTGAGCCATATGAAAGAGTCATTCTGTTAGATCAAGGAAGGACTAATAATGGCAACTTCATATGGTTTACTCAGACATACACCTGTTTATCCCTATCTATGATTAGAAAATATTCCAAGATTTTTTTTTTTTTGGAGACAGGGTCTCACTCTGGTGTCCTGGCTAGAGTGCAATGGCACGATCATAGCTCACTGCAACTGCAAACTCTTGAGCTCAAGTGATCCTCCTGCCTCACTCTCCCAAGTAGCTGGGACTACAGGTGCACGCCACCATGTCTAGCTAATTTTTTTATTATTATTTTTTGTAGAGATGGGGGTCTTGCTATGCTGCTCAGGGTGGTCTCGAACTCCTGGCTTCAAGTTATCCTCCCACTTTGGCCTCCCAAAGTGCTGGGATTATGTGAGCTACCACACCTGGCCCTAAACTTTTAGTCTTCATAGAGAGGCACTCTTTTAGTCCATTACCATTTCTCAGGGACTGAATTTTTTAGGAGGGTTATTACTGTGAGAATCAGATACCAGCGCTCAAGAGACTGTCAGTTCTGATTGAAATGTTTATGTCTCTAGGTAGAATGTGCATAGGGGCCAAGCTGCCGCCTCTCTGCATTGCTTCCCACCCTGCGGCGAGGGCCGAATGAGCCAGTGAATAAATGTCCATGCCTTCACCCGGCCCTGCCACCCTCTCTGGTTCCTCTGCCTCGTGCTTCAGGAGGATAAATAAATGCACTCGGTTGTTATTAGGAACTGATGGGGCAGTGGGGTTTCCTGCACACTCATCAGATCCCGGCCCTGAGAGCAGTGAGCTCTCCAAGCAGGGGATGTGTCCAAACACGTGTATCCCTCCCCTCGTGGCCCTTTCCTTTTCCTTTGTTAGATTAAATCTTTCCATGCAGCAAACTTTCTTTTTTGGTGATTATTGTTTTTCCTTTTTGTGGAGACCAGTCAGCAGGTCCTGCTCTAAGCAAAATTGTGAAGTAGGCAAAGTTCCTCTCCAGCCCCCAACACCACTTCCCTTTCAGCATCCTCCCTCCCCCATCCATTCAGCCATTCAACCCATCAGCGTTTACTAGGGCCTCACTGTACCCAGGCCACCTTTCTGGTTAGGATGCTATTTCATAGTGGACTGAGATGAATGATTTGGTATTTACACAGTCATAGTGAACATTTATCTACCCAATTGCTCAAGAGTGGTTTTTGTTTCTTCTCTTTTCCTCACCACCAGTACCAACAGCTCCTACTGATTCTACCTTCAAGAGGTAGAATCGTGGATCCAACCCCCTCTGTACGTCCCCACGGTGCCCTCCTTGCTTTAAGCCCCATTACCTCCTGCTTACACTGTCGCAGTAGCATCCTACTTGACCTCCCTTTTTCCACTTTGCCTCCTAAAATCCATCCTGCAAACAGTGGTCAGAGCTGTCTTCTCGAGGTATAAGTAAGACCAAGTGTTCCCAGCTTAAAACTCTTCAGTGGCTTGGAATCAAGCACCAACCCCTTGCCGTGGCTTTGGGTCCTACCCGAGCTGAGCTCTGGTCTTCTCTCTGGCTTTACTCTGCTAGAGCCACCCTGCCTTTGTTCCGTGTCTCCAACACCCCAAGTGAATTCCCATCTTCAGCATTTTCACTAGCTGTTCCCTCCTTCTGGAATGTTCTTCCCTCTGCTATCTGCATGATTGATTCTTCCTTGGCATCAGTTCTCATGTAAATGTTGCCTCACAGAAGAGCCACCCCCGACCACCCAAGCTGACATTGTCATTAAGCCGTTCCATTGCACCCCCTGTTCTAGTTCTTGGTGTGGTGCTCATTCCACGTCACAGCATCTTGCTTGTTACTGTCGTTCTCCCACTGACTTTCCACAGGGGCTTTCCCAGAGCCTAGAACGGTGCCTGCTCCACAGCAGGCAATCAATACATTGTTGCTGATGAATTCGTTCGTAAGTATTTGTTATGTGCTCTGCACTTTACATACATTATTTAATGCTTTCAAATCTCCTATGGGGAACATAGTATCATTATCTCTGTTTTACAAATCAGAAAACTGAGGTAAGTAGAGATCTCTAAAAAGGGCTGGCCCCATAACTTGTGGGGCCCAGTGGAAAATGCAAATACAGGGCCCTTGGTAAGAACATTCTGAAGCATTTCAAGGCAGAGGCAGCAGGGCTGGGTAAGGCTGTTTCGGAGAGCTGGGAAACGTGTATTGAGTAGGGCAGTCAGGGTAATCCTCGCAGAAAGGTGAAATGTGAGGAAGGCTTAAAGGCGGGGAGGAAGTTCGCTAATCGGACATCCCAGAGGAGAACATTCTCTGGGTAGAGGCAGAGGAAAGAAGAAAGGCCCTTGGGTGGAAGTGGCAATGGGAGAGGGAAGGTGAGGGGCCTTGGGGAGGGTTCTGTGAGGTGTTGGAGGGTTTTGAGTAGAGAAAAGACACGATCTGGCTTTTATTAGGAAACCATTGCCCCAGTGGCTGTGTTGAGAACACACTGTGGAGGGGCAAGTGGAGACTTCTCAACAGGCTACTGCAACGAACCAGGCAAGAGGTGGTGGTGGCTTGAACTAGGGTGGGAGTACTGGAGGTGGGGAGAAGGAGTCTGATTCTTGATATATTTCACAAAGAGGACCAAGAAAATTTGTTGGTAGTTTGGATGTTGGGTTTATAAGAAAGAGGAGTCAAGGATGACCGCAAGGTTTTTGGCCTGAGCAACTCAAAGAATGAAGTTGTCACCCACTGAGATGGGAAGGTCTGAGTGAAGCAGGGTTTTGCCAAGGAGATTAAGGAATTCAGTTTTGGATTTGAGATGTCCATTAGATATCCAAATGGAGATGGCAAGGAGGAGTTGAATAAATGAGTCTGGGGTTCCAGAGAGAGGCCTGAGCTGAATACACACATTTGAAAGACATCCGCACTATAGGTCATAGTTAAAGCCTTGGACAGAGTGAATCACCAAAGGAATCAGAGTGGGTAGACAGTAAAATGAGGTCCCAGGACACTGCTATTAGGAGGTGCAGGGGAACTGCTGTGCTCACCTGTGTCGAACGATGATGTGAGGTGGGATGAGACGAAGACTGATGCTCTGCCTTTGGAGGTTTTTGGTGAACTTGACAATTGCAAGTTCAGTGGAGAGGCAGGAAAGAACTACCTCCGGAAAGGAGTAGATTTAAGGGAGTTGGAGGGGAGAAATCAGAGACAGAGTAGACCTCTTTTTCACTGAGTTCTGTAGCAAAGGGGACACAAAGAAATAAGGCAGTAATTGGAGAGGGTGGAGGTTGAAAATGAATCAAAAAAATATTTTTAAAAGATGGGAAAAATGACAGCACTTTTAGGGCTCATGGGGGTGTTCCAATACAGAAGGAAAATTGATGACGATCACCAATAATTTCTACATTAAATACCACCCCTGTCTACATCAGGCTGATTAATTCACCACCTGGGGTTCATCTGAAGTGGTGGTGGGCTTCTGTTTGGAAGCATCCGAATGTTAACTAACTATTCCTACTGTATGCATTCCAGGTAGAAGAGAGAGAAATTTTCACCAGCCCCCCCAATAAAGATCAAAACTTACATATACACAGACACACACACAAATATACCCCATATTGTCTATCCTAAGTGATTTAAAGTATGTTACAGACAATGTGATACCCGCAAACCAATGACTCATGCCCCAACTCCAACCATCTTCTCGCTTTACACATTCCCCACATTCCCTGCTGGAGCCCCAGCCCCAGGGTTGGTCCTTGAGAGTTGGAGCGTTCAGTGGCTTCAGTGGCATTCACGTGTTTTTCCAGGACTTCCTGCCCCGTGGCACTTTGCTGGAGTGAACATCTTTGCTGGAGACAGAGGGAGATGTGAAGCTGTCATAGACCCCCAAAAAAATCATTTGAAAGAGATCTTTCCCAATTTCTTACTCCAAGATGTGAATAATTACCAATATATCACACATTCTCCTGAATTTTAGTTTTGGCTCTCCCATCAACAAGCTGTGTAATCTTGGACAAGTCACATAACTGTTAAGGTCCTTGGATTTCTCAACTTGAGTCCATTCTGGTTTTGACTTTTTATCATTGTAAATTCTCTGAGTCTTTGTGGAGGAATTTTCTTCTCTTTTTTCATCTTCCTTTTGCTTCTCTCTCTGAGAACCATTAACCAAGGAAAATATAATTTAAGGATGCATAAGTCAAAAGGCTCACACAGTAGTAATATTCTTTGGGGGTAGGGGGTTGGGCGGTGGGTAAACTCACAACTGATGGACGTGGTGAGCATTGTAGTGGGGGAAGGGC
>NW_012148797.1:2112442-2127701 GCF_000956105.1 Propithecus coquereli | reverse complement strand
TAATTCTATGTTTAATTTTTTGAGGTGCCATCATACTGTCTTCCATAGTGGCTCCATTTTACATTCCCAGCAACAGTGTATGAGGGCTCCAATTTCTCCACATCCTTGCCAACACTTGTTATTTTCTATTTTGTTGATCATAACCATCTTAATGGATGTAAAATGGCATCTCATTTATGGTTTTGATTTGCATTTCCCTATTGATCAATGATACTGAAAATCTTTTCTGTTGCTTATTGGCCCATTTGTATAACTTCTTTGGAGAAATGTCTAATGAAGTCCTCCACCCATTTTTTAACTAGGTTGTTTTTTGTTGTTGAGTTATGGAAATTATTTATATATTCTATGCATTAGTCCCTCATCAGGCAGATGATTTACGAATGTTTTCTCCCATTCCATGGGTTGTCTTTTCATTCTGTTGATAGTGTCCCTTGATGCACAGAAGTGTTCAATTTTTTTTTTGTTGTTGTTGTTTGTTTGTTTGTTTTCTGAGACAGAATCTTGCTTTGTTGCCCTGGGTAGAGTGCAGTGGCATCATCGTAGCTCACTGCAATCTCAAACTCCTGGGCTCAAGCAATCCTCTTGCCTCAGCTTCTCAAGTAGTGGGGACTACAAGTGCTCTCCACGACACTTGGCTAATTTTTCTATTTTTTAGTAGAGACAGGGACTTGTTCTTGCTCACGCTGCTCTCGAACACCTGAGCTCAAGCAATCCTCCCACCTCGTCCCAGAATGCTAGGATTACAGGTGTGAGCCACTGGGCCCAGCCAGAAGGTTTTAATTTTGATGAAACCCAATTTATCTAGTTTTTCTTTTGCTGCCGCTGCCCTTGGCATTGTATCCAAGAAATCATTGCCAAATTCAATGTCTTTAAACTTTTCTGCTATGTTTTTTTCTAAGAGTTTTATGGTTTTAGCTCTTACATTTTCTTAATTTGATATTTTTGTGTCTTTGAGGTAGAAAAAGTTCCACTAAAGGAATTTCTTAAAGAACAGGGAACACTACATTTTATTCAATAAATACATTGATTAAAGCATTTCAGCTTAATGTGGCCAACAATCAAGGTAGCAAAAAACTGAAGGAATAAGAGGGTGAAAAGAGTGAGAAAATGAGGGAGGAAGACAGAGTAGTAGAAGAAGGTGGAGAAGGGAAAACAGGAAAAAAAATCTTCCTGTTGTTGAAAAAACAAAGATCTGACTTATATTAGTCCTACTCTTCAAAAATGCACCCACTTCCAGCATTTGCCACGATATGTTAATAACTACCTAAATTTCATATGCATAAAGGTTATTGAAAAAAATGTAATGAGAAAAATCGCTTACTACATGGTTTGGGAAGCAGATTAGGTAGAAAACAAAAATTGAAAAAAGATCGAGTGTCCTTGAGTAATGGCTCATTTTTCTTTAAAGGCATATGAGCCACCCCGGCAGCCCGCAAACCCTCGGGATTGTGTGTTCTAAAAAGGAGAATCAATGGACTTCAGGAAAAATAAACACAAAACTTATTTTCTTCCTTGTCTTGTCGTTTTAGTAAAATTAAGTCAAGGAGATAGATCAGCAGACACAGGGCAAGCAATCTCTTGAGGTGACAGCATAAAAGAAAAGGAAAAAAACCGTGGGTGGGGCTGGAGGTGCAGAAATTGAGCTACACATGCCTCAAGTTCCCGTCCTCTCCCTTCCCTTCCTGCCCGAGAGGAGCTGGGGAGAGGAGAGGCTGACGGCAGTAGCACGAGCTGCCTGGTTTTATTTGTGTTGTTTTCCTTTTACTGTAGCAAGAGAGGGGCCTCTTGGGACCACTGAGAGCGATGTCCCTTCTAAAGGCACATCACCCGGGAGCCACTGAGGACGGCCTCCCTCAGAAGGGAAGGGGAGTATAATGGTAAAATGGTAAAGCCGTCAAAGAAAAGGTGGAAAGTGATTCTGTTCTTGGTGCACGGTAGGATGAATACTGATTTCGTGAGCCTGGGGTTGGCTGACGCTCCGGAAGGTGGCGCGGCATGTGAACCGAAAGAGCCAATCTGAAAAGCGGGCCCCCTTGACTGCACTTGGCACTGGGCTCAACGTCCCCGGGAGAGCCAGGACAGGACAGTCGGTGCCGGAACGAGGACCAGCGGGCACCGTGGCGGCTTCCCTGAACAGTGACCCCGTGTGGTGGCAAGGGGCAACGACAGCACCCAGACCACATTTTTCTCCCAGCCTGGGGGTGCTGCGTATTGAATCCCATTTTGGACTGTACAATGCCTGGAGTTTGTGGACTATTCGAAGGTGGGGTGTTATGTGGGGAATCTTCTAGAAAGAGATGCTGGATTTCATGTCAAATAAAAATAAATTTCGTGGGTCTTTAAGAGGTGACTGGAGAAAATAAAATAAACATTTGCCTCTGGTTGGTGGAGCAGCTCATGCTGGTTACATTTTAGTAGCGTGAAAAGAGCATTTTGGATTTTGTGCTTGAGTCCTCCCTCCTGCCACCTTCCAAGAGAGGGTTTTCAGTTACCATGGCTGAAAAATGCAGCTTTGGGCCTTTGAGAGTTTAGGCTCGGGTATGTATCTGGTTGCTAATATATGACATCTCCAGGGTCCAAAAAGCCCATTTCATCCGGGGCGAGCTAGCCAATCTATTTTGGGTAGTAAAATATTTTTCCCCCCACAGTTCATGCCCATTAAGATAGGAGGAGGACTGGGCATGTAGGAAAGAGCAGGCTTTGGAGGAGAGAGAAGGAGAAAGAGAGGCTCAGGGCAGCATTGGTAGGTGAAGAGGGAGATATGGCTTCTTTGGCTGAAGTGAGGGCGAAGGAAGCAACGCGGGTCTGGGAAATCACCATAGTGATAAGGGTGAGTATATTATAGTTGTGCTAAGTGTCATGCACTATTCTCAGAGCTAACATCAACTACTTCATGGATCCCCAACAATCCTATGAAGTAGGTACTATTATTATTTTTCATTATATCTATGAGGAGACAGGAGCACAAAGATGTGATGTGCCTAAGAGCAAGCACCAGAGTTTGGGGCTCAAATCAAGGCTGTTTGGCTACAGTGTCCCAACTCTTAACTTCTCTTTTTGCTACCTCTTTGCCATCGACAGAATTAGGATGAGAGAAGGGCACAGTTCATTGATGGCTGACAATAATGGTATAACTTAGACAATATTAGGAGCAAGTGAGAGAAAACCCAAGTCACTGGCTTAAACCGAAAGGGAATTCATCTGCGCACACAAATGAAAAATTCAGAGACAGGTCTGGTTCAGACATGGCTTGACTCAGGCTTTGAATGATGTCCCCAGTGTCCATGTCTTAGCTCTGCTTCTTCTGGGTTGGCTCCACTCTCAGGGTGCTTAGTGGCCCCCCAGGATTTCAGGCACACTTCTTCCCCACACCCAATCAGTGGGAAAATGGAGTATTTTTCCCCCAGAATTCCCAGCCAACCTATCTTCATGCATCATTGGCTTTGATTAAGTTCCATGCCCATCTGTGGCACAGACTGAGTCACTGTTGACCAAATCAAGCTTCTCTTTTTTTTCTGCGTAAGCTAGACTATGTTTCCCCACCTCCCTTGCAGTTAGATGTGGCCATGTGACAGAATTCTGGCTGATAATGGGGGCAGAAGTGACATGATCCTGATGCTTTCTTTCCTTTCTGGCCGTCCGGAATGGAGAGACCCCCCAGGTTAACCCTGAAACCACAACCACATGTTTAAGGTGGGTGGATCAACCAAATAGAAAGAGCCTGGGTCCCCAAATCACTGCATGGAAGAGAGTCACTTATCAATTAGGAATCTATGCATAAGTGTGAGAAACAAATCCCAATTATAATAAGGTCATGGAGATTTTGGTATTTTTCTTATAAAATAGCTTGCCAATGTGGCTAGAGAAATGGGATATATGGAAGTTAATTGGGATCCATCTCTGGGAATTGGAAAAGATCATCAGCCAAACCATTTGGCTGAGAATGGGGAAGGGGCAATTTCTCAGGGCAAATTCAAGTTACTAATACAAGAAGGTGAGGGAGATGCTGGGCAGGCAATGACAAATTATCAGGCAATCGTGAAGCCAGGAGTCCAAATCCAGACCTCTTAACCAAGCACATCATCAGTAGTCTTCTGGGACAGCCAGTCTACCACTCCTTTGAGGACTTATTCCAGTTGCTCATTCATCTCGTCTTGCTCAAGGCCTCCTGTGCATTGGGTAATGTGCTAAGTTCTGTGGATAGATATAGCGATCAAAGGTGTGTCTGGGCCCGGGGATGACCAGGCATTCACCTTTACAACGGGAACTTAGGCAGAAGTTTTAGCAGACAATTGTGTTCAAATAATGCAGTCCACCCCAAGCCCTAACCAAATCTAAACTCCAGCTTTTATCTTGTTTCTGTCTTCAAAATGATTGTGCTCATTGATTGATTGGTCTCTCTGAATGCAGAGGTTCACTTTTCTTATTACACTCTGCAGAGTTAAGCAGGATTGGGAATCAGATGCATCTGTTTCCTTTGCTACAACTAGAGACAAATGCACAGTTCTATAGTCTTTAACTATAGGTTAAAGGTCTGTTCCCTTTGCTCTCTACTCTTCATGTTATCTCATTATAAAGTTCAATGCGTTTTCTGCAATTACCAGCTTCCTCTCTCCCACTCCTGCTAGAATCGAGCAGAACATGGAACACTTGGAGCCGACTGGCAGGAACCCAGTACCGTTGTGTCTGATTTACAAGTGATATTTATGCACTATTCATTCCCGACAATGGCTCAAACAATTCCCTAGGACAATAATAGAGCTGACATATCAATATGAAGTGGTCGTGACTTCATGAAGACCTTGATAGGTCAGGACCAATGATAAATCAGCTGCTTCCTGCCTATTCATTCATTCAGTTCGTTCATTGTTTTCAACAAATATTTACTGATAACCTACTATGTGCAAGATGCTGTTTTATGCCCTTCCCTTCTCTTTAGCCTGGGGCTCAGTAAACATTCTCTGTAAACAGCCAAAGAGTAAATATTCTAGGCTTTTTAGGTCATATGTCTCTTTGGCAATGAATCAACTTTGTCATCGTAATGCAAAAGCAGCCATAGACAGTATGTAAATGAATGAATGGTATTATTTCAATACAACTTTATTTATAACAACTGGCAATGGGCAGGATTTGCCCTGTGGTTGCTAGCTTGTCCATCCCTGCTCTAGCTGGATGGTTAATTCTAACCATCCTCCATCTTCATCCTTGTAAGATTTCATTTTTCGTCTCCTCTCCAAATTTCAGAGCAGAGGAATTCATTAGCTAGTTAATCAATTGAATTGAGTTCTGGTTCCAAAGATTCTGTGGTTTGTTTCTTATTCAATAATAATAATAATATCAACAGCAACAATAATAATAGATCACAATTATATATCATTTATCATGTGCCAACCACTGCTCTAATCACTTTCCAAAGAGCAACTCATTTTCCCTGACTTAGTGGAGAAAGGCAAAGAGGAGGTTTAGTTAGTAGTGATATAAAAAGTTGTTTTTTGGCTATTAGTTTCCAGTATCACATGTATTTTGGTAAAAGAAATAATACCTAATACTTGTTGAGCTCTTACAAGGTACCAGTTGCCATGGTGATTACTGTCCATTTATTATCTTACATAGCCTTTCAGTAGCTCTTTGAGGAAGGTACAATTTTAATGTCTTTTTTATAGCTTAGAAAATTGAACCTCAAAGTGGTTCAATAACTTGTCCTGGCCAGGGAGTGTGGAATTGAAACTTGTTTTTGCCTCCAAGGCCATGCTCTTCTTTGCCATAATGACTTGCTTGGACTAGGCGAGATTAATAGAATCCACCAGACAGTAATGTGGGTTTTACTATGATTGTATTTTATTTTTAAATTAAAAAACTTTCCCTTAATGGGCCAAGCTTCTCAGATGGCAGAACACAAGATGCTTGTGTCTCTGGTGCTTTGGCATTATGATGACTGTCATTTACAAACCCAGTGCCCGAGAGGCCTCATTAAATCAACAGGACAATGGGACGCGTTAAAACATAAGTGCAGCTGCTCTGCGGAGGAATGTCGCCTGTGGGACGCGGAGCCTGGTCTTTATCAGGCTGAGCTGAGGTAGCTCTGGGCAGAGGGCACACGGTGCTGCACCACCCCAGAATGTGGCCCTGCGGCCGGCCGACAGCTGACAGCCATCCCGCGAGCCTGGGAAGGGGTGGTCCTACCCATAGATTAGATCTTGAAAGCTGCCTCTTTTCGTGTCTTTTTGTTGTGTGGCTCAAAAGAGTCGCTCAGCTGGCGCAGCAATTGCTGTCAACAAAAGGAAGCTCTATTGGAGCAGGAGCAGGGCAGGCTGCCTTGGGAGGCGTGTTAAACGAAGTGGACTCTCTTCAACATGGATGTCGAGTATGAATTCTCCTGCAGTTTGCAAATAAGGGTTGTACAGGGTCGTGAGCATGTTTCGAGGAAATCCCTGGCCTCCACGTAAGCAAATCGTTTTGCGGAGGCATTGCCTGTTTCTGGCGGGGCACGCGTTTAGTGTTACATGGAATGAGAGGGGAATTTCTCGCTCATCTCAATTTTAAGTGCTACAAACAGAAGTCAGCCCCAAATGAATTTTTTTTCCCTAGATGCTATAGCAAAGATTATCAGAGAAATAGTAAAAATTATAAAGGTTAGGTTTTGGAAAATCTGAATTTTAAACTCAATTCTGTCCCAAAGAGCTGTGTAACCTTGGATCGGTCTTTGCAGTGATTTGGGTCCCAGGACTTTTACTTGTTAAATAATGGGGTTGATGGATACAAATTTTAAATTTCCTTCTGGTTCTAAAATTTTATGAGATGAAATTGACCTTAGAAAACTTCTTTATTGTTGTAAGTATTGCACCAGAGAAATCAGAATGAGAGAAGGAACGAAAGGCTATCTTCCTATACCTGGCAAGATCTGTGAACTGAAAATGGACGCAAGTCTCAGGATTGAAGTAGGAGTAGAAGATAGAACTAGAACCAGTTTCCCTTTGTAATGGGTCTGCTTCTTTTTGTATGTGGTTCCCTAAGCATTCTCTTTCCTTCTATTGAGAGTGTTATCATTTTTCTCTGACTAGGGTCATGAAATTTAGCAAATAAAAATATAGGACACTCAGTTAAATGCAAATTTCATAAATGACAGATCATTTTTTAGTATAAGTATATCCCACGCAATATTTGGGACATACTTATATTACAGAACTCTATTTGATGTTTACCTGAAATTCAAATTTAACTGGGCATCTTGGTATTTTATCTGACAACCCTACCTCTGGCGAATCAGGTTTTCCCCCTATGAATCCGCATGCTTTGGGTGGCAGGATTTCTGCTAGATTTGGAGCTGAGAGGAGTGGGGATTAGTGTCCCAGAGTCCACTCTGAAGAGTATCCACGCCTGAGAGAATCTCGTGTGGGGAAAAGCAGAGTTAAGAGGTTAAGGGAAGGAAAGAAGGGGCCCCAATCACATGGGCCTTATCAGGAAGGTCCTTAACAAGATCTACCCCTGGATATTCAGTTAATTGAGCTCATAATTAACTTTTTGCTTAAGCTGTTTTGAATCGTGTTCTTTATCTCTTGCAAACACAATGTTCTCCCTGATCCATCCCTTCTATTAATATTTCTAATATCTTTCCCAGCCCCTCCTTGTGGTGAAGGTAGGAAATGGGAAGAGAGGATCAAATGTTTGTGGTACACCCCGGGTCCATAGTGCACATCACCTCCTTTAACATTCCCAAAAGTCCTCCAAATAGAAGATCTTATTCTAGCTGTGCAGACAAGGAAGTTCAGGCTTAGAGATGTGGAATAACTTGTCCCAGGATAGCACAGCTTTTAAGTGAATAAGCTGAGAAGTCAACCAAAGACTGTTTGACTCAAAACCTGTACTTTTCCTAACGTACAACGTTGATTAAAAGAGAGAGGCCAGGGAGATGATGGAGGAAATCAGAAAGAGATGCTCATCAAGGTAATCACTTAGGTGGGGCAAGTGATATCAAAGTACTAAAGAAAAACTCCCACAGCCTATGTGTCTTCCCTCTCTGGCACCCATCTTGTGTTTTCATATCTTGTGGTTCTTGTAGAAAGGACAAGCAGAAGCGTCAAGGACAAAAACAATAGATAGAATATGGTACCATCTGACAGGAGTAAGAAATCTTGACAAGTGTAAGTGCATCTGCTTTCTTATATGGGTTGTTAAGTGAATTGCTTATAAAATCCTAAAGCCAGATAGTTCATCTGGTAGATAGATAACCTCATGGAACAGACCTACTTTGTGTGGGGAGCTTGTACAGAAGTGTGTGTTATAAGGTGGAGGTGTGGTGGAGAGGCCATCATTTGGTTCCTTTTGTTTATCTCTCCTTAGGTCCATGCCTTTTCAGTACCCTCCCCACTTGACTCTGGGCCCAGGCATGTGACTTGCTTTAGCCAATAGGGTGTTAGTAGATATGACACAGCAGAGGCCTGAAATTGCCTTGCACATCAGGACTTGCTCTCCTGACCCTCTGCCATAGTCCTGAGAACATGCCAGAGCTAGCCTGCTGGAGCATGAGAGCCCTGTGGAGCAGAGCTGAGTCATCCCAGTAGCCCCGACTGAACCAGTCCAGATCAGCTGACAGTCAGTGGACTCTCAGAGGAGATAGCAGAACAGCCAGCCCAAATCTAAACTGAGCTCAAACGTGTGAGCAAGAGATGCCTATTATTGTATGACAATGAGTGATTTTATTTTTGTCTTTTTTTTTTTTTTTTGAGACAAGGTCTTGCTTTGTTGCCAGGGCTAGAGTGCAGTGGCATCATAGCTCACCACAACCTCAAACTCCTGGCCACAAGCAATTGTCCCACCTCAGCTTCCCAAACTGCTGGGATTATAGGCATGAGCCCCCACACCCAACTAACAGTGAGGTTTTATGGTTATATTTGCTATGCAATGAAAACAAACTGATACATGGAACCAGGGAATTTTATTTTTGTCCTAGCCCTTAGATGCAAGGTTTGTTCTTAGTGCAACTGGGACTGCCAAGGCAATTCTAGATCTTTCTAGGGTAGACTCTAATTGGTTGTAGCATATCATGGTAACTGACAAAGGTGCCAGAGAATACCTGGGATTAGTCCAGGATATACAGTCCTGGGGCTAGACCAGAACCATAGTGACCTTGAGGCCGAAGTCCCAGAGATGCACTTACTGGTGGTTCACTAATTTGTTGGACATAGGTACCTATGAAAATTTACTTGCTCAAAAGACCTGAAGAGAAAATGGGTACACATTGCGAGCACACACTTGGTACACTAGACCCCACAGAATGACTGCTGACTCTTAGAAGAGACTATCCAAATAACCTTTGATGGAGCAAATCCAAATCTCTTGCTTTTTCAAGTTAGGGAGCCCACTGCATTGACAGAGTCTCAGTAGGATCACAGCAGGGAAGGTGTTGTGTCAAAGGCAATGTTTATAACATTTTAGGGGTCTGGTTAACGGGATCTTTCAATGCAAGGGCTAACTGAGAATGGACACACTTTGAGATATGACGGTGTAGGATTGATGCACGTGGTGAGGTGAGCCTTGAACCTGAAGGGTGAGCCATGATTTCATGAGCCTCGGTGGTGAGAGTTCTGAGAAAGGGCCTATCATCCTGATGTGGGCTTGTTGAGTTGCCTATTGTTCGGATAAATGGATTTTCAGAAAGTTCCTGAAACAAACAATGCAGTTATTTGGGCCTTTATCTTCCTGGCAAGCGATTTCGGAAATGGCAAAGCCGCATTGGTGCTGAGCGTGGAACGGTAGGGTCACGTTAGTGGAGATAATAAGCTGAGTCACAGGAGATGATTTCTCTTCTCTGGAGTCAGCAAAACCCGTGTTCTCCCCGTGTGGCGCGGGAAGTTACACGACTTCTCTGCATGTCCCCTCTTCCTGGGGGGATGAAGATAATGACAGTCTTTTGGCAAAGCATTGCTGTGAAGACTGCGGGCAATGAGGCAGGGGAGGTACTAACTCAATGCCAGGTAGACAGGAAATGCTCTGGCTCCATCGGTGGAAGCCATTTCCAGATTGCGATGGCCAGAGACTGAAATGACTTCAGCAGCACTTCTGAGGTATAAGATTTTTGTAAATCAGACGGTTAGAATGAGAAAGGGAAGAAAATGCAGCAATCCCAACATGGAACAGACATTCCAGCAACAGCAATTGAGTTTGGATGGTGTGCGAAGCCTGGAGAAGGTGAAAAGGTGGAAATTATAATTTTGTACTTACAGCTCCATGGACAGGAGCTTTTGCAATAACAAATTGATATTACAAACCCCAACTCAGAAATCCTCCTGCCACAGAACACGTAATAATGACTTGCTCTCGAGCCTCCAGAAGGAAGGCAGCCCTGCTGGCCGCCTTGGACTTCTGACGGCCGGAACTCCGTGGAAGGCACAGATTTGTGGTCATTCGTTTCAGCAGGAATGGGAGACGGAAACAGGAGGTGCAATACTTTTTAAACGTGAAAGGGGTCCTGAGACCAACAAATTTGAAAAGTCCTGTCATCTAGCACAGTGATGTAGGCAGAGGGGAGGGAAGCAGAAAGGTGAGACAAGCAAAGATGCAGCCGGGGCCATGTGACCGTAGTGCCCAGGACCTCGGATTCCATTTTTCAAAAGGATGTGGGTGGGATTCTTTGTCTTTTTGTTTGTTTTGTTCAGTTTTTTTGTTTTAAGCAGTGCAGCCCTGCCATGGTACGCCCTCCCAAATTCATACGTTGAAATCTTAACCCCAAAGGTGGGGAGGCGGGGCCTCTGGGAGGTGATTAGGTCATGAGGGTGGAGCCCTCGTGAACGGGATAGGTGCCCTTGCTGGAAGAGGCCCCAGAGAGTTAGCTTGCTCTCTTTGTGCCATGGGGGGATACGGCGAGAAGTCAGTGGTCTGCCACCCAGAGGAGAGCCCTCATCAGAACCCAGCCATGCTGGCACCCTGATCTTGGACTTCCAGCCTCCGGAACTGGGAGAAATAAATGTTTGTTATTTAAGCTCCCCAGTCTATGATAATTTGCTGTAATAGCTTCAACTGACTAAGACAAGCCCTTTCTTCAAACTGGAAGGAAGCCCAGTGTGCAAAGTCCTCAAACCTGGGGCTTGCGTTGGTTCAAGTAAGAATGGCAGGAGCCCTGCCCTTTCCCCACAGCTACGTAAGAGGCCCTGGGCGGCAGGTGTGAAGACTCTGCTTTAGGCCAAGGCCCAAGGGTCTTAAGTCACTGAAGCATTTTAATGCCTACTGATCCACCTGGCGGAGGGAGGATTCCAGAGTGATGAGACACAGAAAGCTTCTGGAAGACAAGATAGGGCCTGAACCAGAGAAATGAACGGTGAGATGAAAATGAGACGAATGAACCAAGAAGTATTTCAGGTTGCAGATCAGCCAGATGCTGAGGGTGAAGGAGAAGGATGACTCATGGTGACCCCTAAAATGTTTCTATTGTGGATGACCCGTGGGAACAATGACAGCAGCTAACATTTATTGAGATGGTACCATATGCTGTGCCCTTTGCAGGCATTATCTTGTTGAATCTCATAGTGACTTTACGAGGCATGCACTCATTCACTCCCGTTTTAAAGATGAAAAAACTGAGTCCTGGATTTCAGGTATAACTAGCAAATAGTGGAGTCAGATACCAACCCTGGGAGTCACATTCAGGGCCTGCAATGCAACTATTCCTTGTCCTGTCCTTGACTGACCACTCAAAGAGACAGTGGCTGTTTCTTCACCATTTGGGGCTCACAGGCCACTCTGGGAATTTAATGGAAGCGATGCATCCTTGCATCAGTAAAATATACACACAAACATGAATTTTGCGCACAGTATCATGGAGTTCTGAAGTTTCTCCAGGCATCCCTAGAAGCACATTATCCCCAGATTAAGAACTGGCTGTTTTGGATAACTTTGTTATCCCTATTTAATAGATGAAGACTCTTGCCAAAGTCAATGGATGTGCCCCACGTCACTTGGCTAGTAAGTGTCAGGGCCTCATCTTGCACCCAGGGCCTCTGGCTTCAAGCCTCGTCTCCTTCCCTCTATTCCAAGTTGCTTTTCCCTGAGGGTAATGGGCTCTGTTCCAAGAGCACTTGGAAGTCCGGAATTATAACCTTTGTTCTGCCACTAATTTGCTTGTGACTTTGTACAAAGCAGTCAACCTTGTAGTTTCTCATCTATAAAATGGTGACATTAATGACCAGTATATTTAACTCACACGGTTTCAGAAGTTATAAAGGGCTTTGAATTTACAAAAGAAAATTCAAAGTCTATCCTGCAGATAAAGTCTACATTTTCCATATATTACTGCAATACATTCAGGAAATTATCTGAAAACTTCCATTGTTTGAAATGTTTTAAGATATTTTCTTTCTCGAGTGTTTTGACTGTCTTGCTGCAGTGGTACTATCTGAGTAATTACATCTTATCAAGCAAACTTGAAGTATCAAGAAATGATTATGGGTGACAATTACCAATAATAATTACCTTTGCTGAAAGGATGTCACATAACGTCATTCATCCATCCATTCACTCATTCGCTCATGTACTATTCATCTCTCTAACAGACACCTGAGCACCTGTGATGTGCCAAAGCATGGCATGTGCTGGAGATGCTGCAGTGAGTAACGATGGCCGGCGTCCCCCCTTGTGGAGCTGCCATTCGCTGGTGAAGAGAGAATATGGACACCTAGTGTCACACTCCCGTTTCCCTCCCATTTCCACCTAACTAGCTTTTGTCGTGCTTCTCGTGTTGATGTGCTCAGGGACGTCACAGGGCTTTTTCATGCTCTCTTTGGCCCTGTCTCAGGGGGCCCCCAAACTACCCTTAGGCTTGATGGTTTGCTAAAAGAACTCACAGGACTCAGAACAGCTGTCATACTCATGCTTACTGTTTATGACATGAAGTGATACAGATCAAAAGCAGAAAGAGAAAAGGGACATGGGGCAAAGTCCAGGAGAAACCAGGCCCAAGTTGCCCACATGTCCTCTCCCCACTGAGTCACACAGACACACTTCGTCCTCCCAGCAACAGTGTGTGATTGCGTGAGTGATGTGCTGCCAACCAGGAACCTCACCTGAGTGAGCATCCAGGGATTTAAACTGGGGGCCAATCTTGCTGGCATGCAGCGCTTGCATAACTGACCTCAGCTACTGAGACTTCGACCTCCCAGAGCAAGAAGAGGCATTCACCATAAATCACACTGTTAGCATAAACCATGCGATCAAACTGGTACTGTGTGGCCCCAGGCCTTGGGTGTACAAAAACACTCTTATCACATAGAAGATTGTAAGGGCTCAGAGCTCATCTTCCAGGGCCAGTTCTGAAGACAGGCCTTTCTTGGGAACGTGCAGGGTTTGGACAACCCAGGTCTACTGCCTTAACCTTTTCCTGCACAGGCTCTCAGCTCATTTTTACTTCCTTGGGGATTCCTTCCCTACTTAGGCCACATTTTTCTAATTTGAGCTCTTGTAGAATTCTGTCCATAATACTTCTCACAGGGTCAGCTTTAAAACTGTGAATGTTATTATTTGTTTAGCATCTGTCTCTCTCACTAAACTCTATCCCCGATGCAGGTAGGATGCATTTTTGATCACTGTTTGTGTACTTCTCACACCTGCTGGGGGCCTGAGCCTGGTCCATTAATAAGGATAACTGGGGCTGAGCATGTATTTTTTTGACAAGTGAATAAATAAAAACCCAAACAGTTAGAGCTTATTGTAGTTTCCATGAAGGAAACAAACAGAACACAGTGCTGGAGAATGACATAGTGGGGTACCTGAGAGGATGCTTTTAAATTAGATAACTGGGGAAGCGCTTAGGAGAATGAGATCCAGAGGTGAGGAGGAATCAGACACACACAGAGCTGGGCAGGGCATTCGAGAAGAGGGAAGGCAAGCACAATGGCCTGGAGGCTGGGAACAGGGTGTCTGCAGTCTAGGAACAGAGACGACACAGAGGTCCCTGGAGCATTGTGAGCTAAGGGGATGGTGAGTTGTAAAGGGAGCTGGAGAAGTCTTGTAGGCCCAGAGAACGGGTTGGGATTTCAATCTATGTGCAATGGAAGCTAGGTTTTCACCAAGGGAGTGACACCAACTGATTTACATTCTTAAAAGGTCTCATTAGTTGCTATGCAAAGAGTCAATTAGAAGGGCCAAGAGTGGAGGCAGCAATGAACCAATAAGGATGCTTTGGTGACAGGCTAGCAAGTGATAACCAGTCTAGCAGGGGACAGTGGTGGGATGAACGGGGGGTGGCAGCAGGAATGGGGCGTGAAAGATTGATCTAAAACGTATTCTGGAGTTAGAACTCACCCCTGATGGACGCGTAGCTTTGGGTTAAGAAAAGAGAGGAGTTCTATAGCTGGGTGTGCGTATCCTCGGAGCAAATGTGGCAGATGTTGAAGCCAAGCAAGGCCAATTTAACATTTTAGATCATTTTCTAACATGAAAGTGAAACTGGCAGGCAGTTCAGAATGAATTCTTAAGATAAAGGCTTCGCATTAGGCTTTTTGGTTCTGAATCGCTTCCGGCTTAGTGCTTGTGCCACCTGTCTTAGTTTGGGTTCCTTGAGAAGCAGACACCGAGGCAAGGATTCAAGCGTAAGTGATTTGTTTGAAAGGTGGTCCCAGGAAGCACCAGTAAGGAAGTGGGGAAGGAAAGTGTCCATCGTTGAGAGCTTAGTGTTCTGGGCGTCTGGGGCTTTGCCCTGCCTGGGAACTCAGTTGTCAGAGAATCCCAGCCCAGCGCGGGGGCGTGAGGGCACGCACGCCTCAGCTTCAGTCACACGCTGCTGGGTGGCTCCCCCTGGAGCCTTTATTCCCCAGCACATCACCTTGCTACGTGTCCCAGGCAGAGCAGGCTCTGGGGACCAGAGGACACCTCTGGGCAAAGAGGTGCAGATGTTGGCGGCTGGAAGTCAGGCGAATTGTGCTGCCGTGGTAAGTCCCATGTGGTGGGGCTGGGCGACATCTGCTCTGCAGTGGAAATAACATGGCCAGTTACTCAAACGCTCTGTAAGCAGAATGCACCATGACTTTCTCTCACAGGATTAGATAACTGAACATGTGAACACAGGCGCTTGATTTTTGAGCTTTTTTTCTTGCGTTAAAAAAACTTTTGGACATATTCTCTGTGGTTTATAAACTTCCTGTCATCCTCTGAGCTCAAACTTTCTTCCTATCATTTTATTTTTCTTCTTGCTCTGATATCTAGCTGAGTTTTTTAATAGACTTTATTTTTTAGATCAGTTTTAGGTTCACAGAAATATTAAGCAGAAGGT
>NW_012148797.1:2108651-2110757 GCF_000956105.1 Propithecus coquereli | reverse complement strand
CAAGTTTGAGAAGCACTGCTCTGCGCGATTTTCCAGTTTCTCTTCAGGGTTAAGCCCATGGTGGCAGTGGGCTGAAAAGCACCCTGTTTTGCCGCCTTCCCTTCCTGGCCTCATTTCCCTGCATCCCTAAGCATATTTCTCATTGCCTCCCTATTTGCACTGGAACCCTGGTCTCAGGTTGGCTTCTGGAGAACTCCAACTGGGAGTGCAGCTTCTCTAGGTCGCATAATTATTGACCATTATTGTGCTAAAGCATCATTTAGATGCTTTTAGCTGAGTAGCACAGAACTTTGATTTTTAACTGTTGGGCTATGAGCTGGACGTCATCCCCTCTCTCCCCACAACCTGGTTTGAAGTTTTGCCCCTCTCCTTTCAAGCTACTTTTGACGTTTATTTTGGCCAAACGTCATTTATATCTCGGATAGGAAAACCACAGCACCCAGTTTTCGTTAATACACTTTTTTTGGGAACCCAGTTGTGCCTATTTGTTTGTGGATTGTCTATGGCTGACTTGGAGCTCAATCCACAGAGTTGAATAGTTAACACGGAGATCACGTGGCCTGCAAAGTCCAAACTCTTTCCTCTCTGGTCCTCTACAGGAAAAAGTTTGCTGACTCCTGACCTATATAAATATAGGCGACTTGCTTTAACCCACCTCTCAGCTCTCTGCCACCCCACCTGGGAGAGCCTGTTTCCGAGACTTCCTCCTGAGAGATTTGCTGACCCTGCCTGCTACAGGTTGGTGTAAGGGAAAGAGCACTGGACAAGGAGTCAGCCCACCTAATGAAGTCCCGAGTCTGTCCCTTTCCACCCGGGGGAACTTGGGAAAGTGACTTTCCCAGAACTCACCTGTCTCCTCTGGTAAAATGATCAGCATTGTCCTAATCTTCCCAGATCACAAGCACCACCTGGGCACTTACTAAAAACAGATTCCGGGGCTCTACTCCTGACACAGCAAGCGGGCCTGGGGTGGTGACTGGAACACTGCATGCTTGCCACGCATCAGGGGAGTTCAGGAAATTGACTTAAATAATTTCCAATGAACTTTGGGTACTAAAATACTATAATGTTATAAATAACATTAATGAGATGGTTTTCTTTTGTTGATATATGAATTTAATACGTAAACTTTTTTATGAATTTGGCAGTGCCACCAGTGAAGGAGGCTGAGATTATGGTAGTCTCTGGACATCTCAGGAGGAGAATGGGAACCACCTTTCCTAGAGGTTGCAATGCTTCCTTGTAGACTGCGTTGCTCAGAGAAGCTTTTGCTTTGCATTAAGGGCTGCTGTACTATTTGTACCATTTCCAAGGGAGGCTGGATAACTAAATGGAGCCTGAGAGTCTTATGTGTTCTTATATTAGTGCTTCTCCAAACTTTCATTTTTGCTGTCAGAGAGAGAAGAGGTAGGATTAGAACAGTGGTTCTCACCCAGGGGTGATTTTCGCCCCTCCAGGGGACATTTGACAATGTCTAGAGACACTTTTGGTTTTCACAACTGAGAGAAGGGATGGTACTGGCCGGTGAAGCTGGTGAGACCAGGGTCACTGCTAAACACCCTATGATGCACAGGACAGCGCCCGTGACAAAGAATTATCCAGCCCTGAATGTCACTAATGCCAAGGTTGAGAAATTCTCCATTAGACTCATGTGCTCAGCAGCAACATTTTGAGGGCGTACGTAGACCCAGTATTTGTACCAAATGCCAAATATTCCTAACTCAAGCATTGTCTCTTCTGTGAAAACTTCCTAAATTTCACTTGATCCTCAACCTTCTCTTGTAATAAGTACTCACTTCTCTGTGACACTAATCATACTCTATGGCAATTATTTATTTGTCTTTTATTCCTACCAACTATGGCTTCTTAAAGTCAATATTGATGGAAATTCATTATTGTAGCTTTTTATAAATGGATCTGATAACATTGTCAAGTTTATTCTCAGATGGGCCTAAAGGGAAACACTCAAGACAAAGAGTTTCAGTGCTCTCTGACTAACAGGAGAAATAAAGCCACTTATATCGGGGTGAGGTTACAGAACAAAGCTGGAGGGGTTATACTCAGTCAGTCTTCACATCTCTGGTATTCACACTACAATTTAAATGA
>NW_012148797.1:2106354-2108496 GCF_000956105.1 Propithecus coquereli | reverse complement strand
CGACATCTGCTCTGCAGTGGAAATAACATGGCCAGTTACTCAAACGCTCTGTAAGCAGAATGCACTGTGACTTTCTCTGACAGGATTAGATAACTGAACATGTGAACACAGGCGCTTGATTTTTGAGCTTTTTTTCTTGCGTTAAAAAACTTTTGGACATATTCTCTGTGGTTTATAAACTTCCTGTCATCCTCTGAGCTCAAACTTTCTTCCTATCATTTTATTTTTCTTCTTGCGTGGCTCTGGATGAATTCAAATGGTGTCTTGGAATTGGGTATTGTTTTATTTGCTCTTGGACACTGTACTAGTTTCCTAGAGCTGTTGTAACAGATTAACACAAATTTGATGGCTTACAAGATTGCAGATTTATTCTCTGACAGTTCTGGAGGCCAAGAGTCTGAGATGAAGATGTTGGCAGGGCCGCACTCCCTCCAGAGGCTCCAGGGCAGGATCCTTCCAGGCATCCCTCCTGTGGCTACATCTCTCCAGTCTCTGCACCCATCTTCACATGGCCTCCTCCTCTTCTCCCTCTGTCCCTCCTCTGTGTGACTCTTGGAAGGACACTTGCCATTGGATCGAGGGCTCATCTGCACAATCCGGGATGATCTCACCCCAAGATCTTTAACCTAATTACATCTGCAAGATTCTTTGTCTAAATAAGGTCACTTTCACAGCTTCTGGGGTTTATGATGTGGGCATAGCTTTTTGGGGGCTGCCTTTCAACCCACTACAGACCCTGTGTGGTTTATTAGTTTAACTCTCTGACATTCACAGGGTCCAGAAGTTCTCGTCTAAACATAGCTAATGGATGTTGTTGGGGATGGGTTTACGTGCCCTCTCCACTGGCAGGTTGATTCTGGTAGGCTGCTCCCTCTCCGCTCTGCCTCGGAACTCTTGCTCCAAAATATAGACCACCACTTTCCAAACAGGAGAAACAGCCTCCGATAAAGTAACACTCAGAGCCACCTTGGTGGAGGATGATTTTGTTGACATGGGTTCCTGAGTTCTTACCCTGGTATTCGTGATGACTAAGCTCTGGTTTTCAGTCTAGGAGATTTCAGGGATACACCACGAGGGGTTCATGGCTTGGCGGAAATAACAAAACAATAATAATAGGCATCATCGTTGAGTGGTTATACTGGTCCAGACAATGAGAAATCAAGGAAGGTGTGAATATCCCCGTCTTCAGGTGAAGACAAAAACTCAGGGAGGTAAAGCAACCTCTGACCCTGGATATATGATACGTGTCAGTCAGACTTTGAACCCAGGGCTGTGTGACTCCAAAGCTTGTGTTCTTCCTGCTACTATATGTTGTATCTCGGGCGATACAGGATACTGTTAGGGTGTGTCTTTTAGTGGTAGGGGCAGATCCTGCTGGTGCCTACCCACTTCCCTGGGTCTTGCCACGTCAGCAGAGAGGGCTGACTTCCAACTGCCCCGTCTGTGTCTCCTCACCCGGTGCTTTCTCCCGAGCTGCTGAGGGCTGTTCAAGTGGAGTGGGGTGGTGGGTGGGGGTGAGGTGGAGGCCAGGAGGGGCCATTACACCCCTAGTGTGTCTCAACCAGTGACTGGTGAGAGTTGGTGTATGAGCACCCTAGCTCTCAGGAGGTATAATTCTGAGAGGCATGTTCTATACCAGGCTTCTTGTGCATACAAACACAGGGCGTTTTGTTCAAAATCAGATTCTGATTCAGTAGGTCTGGGGTTGGACCTGAGATTCGACATTCCTAACCAGATCCCAGGCCATGCCACTGAGGCTGGTTGGCTTGATCTAAGACCTACTAGAATTGTGATCCTCGGGCCAGCAGGTTGGCATGCCCTGGGGGCTTGCTAGAAATGCCCATTCCTGGGCCCCACTTGGACCTCCTGAATCAGAATCTCTGTGGGTGGGACCCGGGAACAGGTACCCCAACAAGCCCCCAGGTGACTCTGGTGCCCACTCAAGTTTGAGAAGCACTGCTCTGCGCGATTTTCCAGTTTCTCTTCAGGGTTAAGCCCATGGTGGCAGTGGGCTGAAAAGCACCCTGTTTTGCCGCCTTCCCTTCCTGGCCTCATTTCCCTGCATCCCTAAGCATATTTCTCATTGCCTCCCTATTTGCACTGGAACCCTGGTCTCAGGTTGGCTTCTGGAGAACTCCAACT
>NW_012148797.1:2101333-2103134 GCF_000956105.1 Propithecus coquereli | reverse complement strand
TATTTGATAAATATGATGTTATTTGATAAACATACAGAAGGATAACTTTATTAGCTATCAAAGAAATATAAATGTAAACAAGGAGACACAATTTTCCAACTGTAAAATTTGGGGCAAAGTTTTAAAAACAATTACTATTTTAGCAAAGGTATAATGAATGTGCTTGCACTTGGCATAAATGTAAATTGTAACTATTTTTTGGAATCTAATTCATCAATATAGTTTTGTATCAAAAGTCTTAAATAAATGAAGAAATTTTGACCCCAAAATCATGCAAACATGTTCACATCAAGTTTATTCATAATAGTAAAGAAAGGGCTAAATGTCTAACAATATGAAAATGATTAAATATATTAACAGTATATTAGGATGATGGAATATTCTACAAAGATTGAAAGAATATTTCATAAGCTTCTAAATAATTTTAACAGAAAAATACACATAACTCAAAACTCAGAGCTCCGCGATTTTGAGTACAGTTTGATTCTGAATTAAGTCGAATATACTCTCTTTCTGTTTGTCTTTATAGGTTTATATGTTTGTATAAAACTAGATGAACAGATATAGAAAGGACTGAAATAATATATATTCAAAACATTCGTGCTGGAGGGGCAAGATGGCGGACGAGAAAAACAGCCAGTCAGAGCGTCTCTGTAAAAAAGACAGATTTTAGAAAAAAGTGAAAAAAAAAATAGGCAGACAAACACAGATAGGATGAAGGTCGGAAAGAAGGGTGCCTGAAACTACAGGAGACTCCATGGGAAGAAGTTGTGGAGGCGAACTGGAAGGAGAAAAGCCCCCGAGAGGCTTGGAGACCAGCAACAAGGGTAGGTGGAGCTTTAAAATTTCCCCTCTCTTGCATCTTGGACTGCTGGTGGGCTCCTGAGCGGGTGGAGAGACCTGCCAACACCAGCCCAGAGATGGCCACTGCCGGTGAGAGGTGAGCCCCTTGCGGACAGGGCACCAGGCTCCCAGCTCCCTCAGGGCACCTCCCAGCCTGCGGACCTGAGCGTATTGGCAGGCGCCATATTGCTTCATTCTCCCCTTCCCCCCCCCACCCGCGGCTGCGGAGAGAGACAATTTAGCCACTACTCAGAGGCATCTGCAGGGAACGGGACCTTTCCCTATCGGGCCCTACAGCAGACTGAGGGGTACTCAGACTGTGAGCTCCCCACCCGCCAGCCCTCCCAGGTGCTGCTTGCCTGGTGACGTCAGGAGAGTGGGGCAGATCCCGAGGTGGAGAGACATCGAGCCAGCTTGGGCACCCTGTGGGTGACTTGAGACCAGCACTTCTCTCCCTGGCAGGGTCAGGGATTGATCTCTGGGGCCCAGGGGACAGGCCTGCAGACCAGATCCCGTACACTCAGGTCTCTATCGCATTGCCCCGGGGCACAGAAGGGATATTTGTGAACAAGCCTACTGAGGTGCGTGTGCGTTCAGGGGCAGATCAGATGTTTGAGGGGCAAATCTCCTCCCACGGGAGGGCTGTGCACCCAGCTCAGGCTGCGATCCTCCACAGGGAACATCCTGGCCTGCATCACAGCCAGGGGAGATCAGCTGGCTTGAGGTCCTGCTTGCCGTCAGAGGCCGGGGAGAAGCTGTGGAATGCGGAGGGTGGAAAGGAGCTAGGCCTGCACCAGATTGCAGGTCTCAGACAGCCCCACCCCCACAGGCAGACTTTTTGGCTGAGTGGGGCCATTTCAGCCTCTCCCTGGCAGCTTTGCCCAGAAGCAGAGAATAGATCTTTGACCCCTGCTAACAGCATTTATGGAGCTTGAGGGCAGGCTCACCCAACCCAGCT
>NW_012148797.1:2100721-2101283 GCF_000956105.1 Propithecus coquereli | reverse complement strand
AAAAATAGAGCCATGATAGTTAAAATGTATAGTATTGAAATCAGAATCAACAAACAATCTCTGAAATAGAGTCTTAATTTATGATCAAGAAAGAATAAGAAGAGGCCGGGCACAGTGGCTCAAACCTGTAATCCTAGCACTTTATGAAGCTGAGGTGGGAGGATTGCTTGAGCAATCCTCAGGAGTTCCAGACCAGTCTCAGCAAGAGCGAGATCTGACTCTATAAAAAACAGAAAAATTAGTCGGATGTGGTGGTGCACACCTGTAGTCCCATCTACTCAGGGGACTGAGGCAGGTGGATTGCTTGAGCCCAGGAGTTTGAGGTTAATGATGCCACTGCATTCTAGCCAGGGCGATAGAGCAAGACGTTGCCTTTAAAAAAAAAAAAAAGAAAAAAAAGGGGAGACACAAGCAAGGGATTGGATTGAAACTTCTTGAGAAGAAGAGCTATTCAGGAAAAAGTGAACGTATAGCAGCTCACTGCATACCATAATAAAAAATAAGTTCTTAGGTGCTCAAACTTGAATATAAAAATAAAATTATAAGTGTAGAAAAATGTACA
>NW_012148797.1:2096409-2097481 GCF_000956105.1 Propithecus coquereli | reverse complement strand
GAGTTGTAAGGTGAAAGAAGCAGGTAACCTACAAAGGAAAACCCATCAGAATAACAGCAGACTTCTCAACTGAGACCTTAGAAGCAAGAAGAGACTGGGGTCCCATTCTCACTCTTCTCAAACAGAATAATGCCCAGCCTAGAATCTTGTACCCTGAAAAACTAAGTATCATATATGAAGGAGAAATAAAGACCTTCTCAGACAAGCAAAGACTGAGGGAATTCATCAAGACAAAACCTGCCCTCCAGGAAGTACTCAAAACAGTGTTACACACGGTTCAGCACGATAAACACTCACCAATGTAAAATAGTCCAAAAGCTAAAGGTCAAAGGCCAGATACCACAATGGCTCAAGAAAGAAAACAAAGAAACAAAGTTCAACTCAACAGGATGAACAGAAACCTGCCCCACTTATGAATTCTCTCAATAAATGTGAATGGCTTGAACTGCCCACTGAAGAGACATAGGCTGGTGGAATGGATAAATATACACAAACCAAGTATCTGCTGTCTTCAGGAAACACATCTAACCCAAAAGAATGCATTCAGACTCAAGGATGCATTCAGACTTGAAAACAATATTTCAAGTAAATGGAAGCCAAAAGAAAGCTGGCGTGCCAGTTCTGATTGCAGATAACTTAGTCTTCAAATCAACAAAAGTAATGAAAGACAAAGATGGTCACTATATAATGGTGAAGGGTACAATTCAACAAGAAGACATAACAATTCTAAATATTTATGCACCTAACTCAGGTGCACCCAGATTCATAAAGCAAATCCTACTTGATCTAAACAAAATGTTAAACAGCAACACTGTAATAGCCAGAGACTTCAACACCCCTCTGACAGCACAGGACAGATCCTCCAAACAGAAAATAAACAAACAAAAAAAAAATTATGGAATTAAACAGAACTCTAGAACAAATGGTCCTGACTGACATTTACAGAACATTCTACCCAAAAACCACTCAATATATGTTTTCTCATCAGCTCATGGGACAGTCTCTAAGATTGACCATATCTTAGGCCACAAACCATGTCTCAAAAAATTAAAAAAATTAGAAATTATACCAT
>NW_012148797.1:2094427-2095323 GCF_000956105.1 Propithecus coquereli | reverse complement strand
CAAAAATTCTCAACAAAATCCTAGCAAACCGAATTCAGGTGCTTATCAAAAAAATAATTCATCACGACTAAGTGGGCTTCATCCCAGAGATGCAGAGATGGTTCAACATATGCAAATCTATAAATGTAATTCACCACATAAATAGAAGCAAAAACAAACACCTCCCAATAGATGCAGAAAAGCATTTGATAAAATTCAACACCCTTTTATGATAAGAATGCTTAACAAAATAGCCATAAATGGGACTTACCTGAAAATGATACAAGCCATATATGACAAACTTACAGCCAACATCATATTGAATGGGGAAAAATTGAAAGCATTCCCACTTAGAACTGGAACCAGACAAGATTGCCCTCTATCACCACTTCCATTCAACATAGTGCTGGAAGTCCTAGCCAGAGCAATCAGACAAGAGAAAGAAATCAAGGGCATCCAAATGGGGGCAGAAGAGGTCAAATTATCACTCTTTGCTAACAATATGCACAATATGATCTTATATCTAGAAAACCCCAAAGATTCTGCCATGAGACTACTGTAATTGATAAACAAATTCAGCAAAGTCTCAGGTTACAAAATCAATGTACAGAAATCAGTAGCATTCCTATATGCCAACAACATTCAAACTGAGAAACAAGTCAAAGACTCAATATCCTTCACAATAGCAACAAAGAAAATAAAATACTTAGGAATATGTTTAACTAAGGAGGTGAAAGACCTCTATAGGGAGAACTATGAAACACTGAGGAAGAAAATAGTAGAGGATATAAACAGGTGGAAAACCATATTATGCTCATGGGTTGGCATAATCAACATTGTTAAAATATCTATACTATTCAAAGTGATCTACAGATTCACTGCAATCTCTATTAAAATACCAACATCATTTTTCACAG
>NW_012148797.1:2088299-2092876 GCF_000956105.1 Propithecus coquereli | reverse complement strand
AGGGAAAAGTGCTTTCTAGGGCCTCAGCAGCCATCTGAAAAGCAGTTGAAAACTCCCAGAGATTTTGTCATTTGTATGAATGTCATTTGTGTGGCTGTCTTGAAAATCAGTATATTGAATGATCTATTTGGGTAATCATTTTTTAAAAATGACTGCAATTCTGAGCAAAAAGCTGGGTGTTTACCTGTTAAGAAAATCCACCTAAGAATGACTTTTTAAAAAGCACTACCTTGAATCTATAAATTGTTTGATTTGTTTTATTAATTGACAACAGTCCCTTATTCCCTTCCCTTCCTTTGCCCTCTCTTTCTTTCTTCCTCTCCGCCTTCCCTCACCAACATATGAGAAAAGTCATCTATCTGTCAGGCACTGTACTAGAAACAAGAGAATATAAAATGATAGAATACACAAAAAGATCTACACACACACACACACACACACACGTGCGTGTACATCTGGTGAAATCTAAACAAACTCTGTGGGTTGCACGATGTCAATTTCCTGGTTTTGATCGTGTACTATAGTTATGTAAGGTGCTGCTGTTGGGGAAGGCTGAGAAGTATACGCAGGACCTTCCTGTGTTTTAAAAAACTTACCACGAATCAATAATTGTTTCAAAATAAAAAGTTAAAGAAAAAAACCCAAACCAAAACAACCCAACCTGATAAGTACTGTAAAAGACATGTACACAATGTGATGGAAACATTGAAGGGAGGACTAACTGTGAGATTTTACAGCTCTTTATGTAAGTAAAAAACGAAAATAAAGAAAGGGATTGGAAGCTAGTAAACTATGAACAGTGACACGATTAATATCATAGATGTTTTAAAACTGGTGGTGTTTTTGAAGTTCAGCAAGAGTTGGAAAATCATCAGCAGTTGCGGAGATATCAGTAAGCCCAGAGAGGTGAGGTTACCTGCCATGAGAGTAGTTGCAGTCTTGAAATTCTCCAGGTGTTATGGCGGGAGGTGACTCTGTCATGAGAACTCAGATTCTTTTCTTTGGGCTCTTGAATCTAAACCAGTAACTCTGACTGTTCCCAAAGGCGTGCTGACAGCACATCCGCCACGAGATGGCAGTGGAACATAAGCCATTCCCATCAAAGTCGCGCTGAGGACCTGTTGTTGGAGAGATGGCATCATGGCCACACAGCTTTGTGTATCCCGATCAGCACTGCTATGCTAATACATTACATTCATTATAAAGTATGCCCCAAATATAAATATAAAAAGATGGTGTGAAGATGAAGTAAACATGCCACATGAGATATCTTTATTCCATCAATAGCTACTATTTTAAGGCACAATATATACTTATTGTGTTTATAGTTTTTTTTAATTTCAATATATTGCCAGGGTACAAATGTTTTTGGTCACTTGTATCGATTTTGTTACGCTTGAGTCAGGGTTGTAGTTAAGGGGAGTGGATCTATGTTCCTATTTCAAATGGTCTTCTTGATAATTTCACCTTCTTTGGGTTCTTTCTGTCAAATCTTATTAGATAGTCACTGCCTTTGTCTTACGATGTGGCTGGCTGGCACTTGAAGTAGCGGCATTTCCTTGTTTAGAAGCATTAGTCTGAGTTATATTAAACTGCTATTTTGTTAATGCAAAAACTGAGCAAATGTTGATTATTTCATGTGGTTTAACCTATAGCTGCATTATTTGCATTATTTTCAGTCTGTGTTTTCTTTAGCAGAATTTTTTTTAACCACTTGTCCATTTTGGAAAAATTGATTATCTAATTAACATAACATATAGGTCTGCAAACTAGACCCACAACTGTGATATGTCACAATAGGCCGGAAGCAAAGGGCTGCGGCACCTCCATGTTGTGGAGCTCTTTCTCCTCCCACGGGATTCCTCACTCCCCTGATGTGACCACAGACACCCTGCCACAGGCCCCAGGTGAGGGCCCAGTGTCAAGTCAGATTAGTAAAATTTTATTTTTTACTTCATGTTTTCCGATCAAAATATATATAAACTGTCAGAACAAGATCTTTTTTTTTAGCAACACAATGGATTATCTTGCAGTTCAACTTGCTCATTTTAAAAATGAGGAAATAGTCGGAGACAAGCCGACTTACCTTAGTTTCACACAACATTAACCTACATTGCACCACCCAACGCCACACCAGCACGCTCCCTTCTATACTCAAAATGGCGCAGCGGAGAAGGCTTAAAAAAAATTCCAGTCTTGGATTCTCTACTAGGACCTGTGTCATCACAGTGTGCAGATCTATTTCATTGTCTCCAGAGTTCGAAAAACCATCAGTTCAACACTAAAATTGGAGATTTAGAAGGTAGTATCTTTTATAATTCTTGCCTTGGAGGAATTGGTGCTTAAGGAAAAGTTTCCGGAGTTCTTCCAGCCTCTGAAGCAGATGACTTATCTTTCTCGCTCTCTAGGTTATAAGCTTCCTGAAGGCATAGCTGTGTCTAGTTCGTTTTTCTATTCCCTACATGGTTGGCTCAATGCCTGGCACATGGAAGGTGATTTGATAAAATGCTTACTGAAGTAGATGGAATTTCTGTGTAAGACATTTCAATTTAGACAATCACGACCTGCACTGGGGATTGTATCTGCGTGGGTATAGCAGGACACTACTGAGGACTGTTCTGAGTCATAGTTCTCAGCTTAGTCCAATGGAACTTTCTACAATAATAGAAATGTTCTAAATCTGAGTGGCCCAGTCCACTAGCTGCTAGCCACAAATGTCTACTGAGACCTTTAATTATTGCTAATGAGATTTAGGAATTTAATATTAATTTTATTTAGTTGAAATAGCCATGTGTGGCTAGTAACTACGACATTGGACATGTTGGGGAGGAAAAATATCTTCTTCTTCTGTTCTTCTGTGTTCTTGGCTGGGACCCCTGTAACAAAAGACAGATTAACAAGAGAAAAGCATACACATTCATTTAATATAAGTTTTGCATGGCACAGGAGCCTTAATAAGGAAATGAAGACTTGAAGAAGTGGTTAAGCCTGAGTGGTTTTTCACTAGTAGGTTTAATGAAGAGTGGAGTCATGAAAGAGAGTGATAGGACAAAGGTAGGAGCTAAGTGTAATAAACTGGAGGAAACTTAGCAAGACCTGTTCGTTGAAATTCCTGTCTATGTCCCTGTGTCTTTAAAGATGATAGTGTTCCTTTCTTCTGGTTATTAGGAGGGAACCTCTCACACGAGGGCTTCAGGGGAAGGTCAGACAGTCCTTCCTGCACCTGCTGTTTTTCAAATTCCTTCAGCTTAAAATATTCAGTATACCAAGGTACCATATTTTGGGATACGATGTCCTAAGCCCCATCATTCAGATGGAAAATCTAGATGATAAATGCTTAAGTTCTAATACGTTCAAACTTTGAAATCCTTCATTTCGTCAATAATGACTTCCATCAAAACACCTCGCCTTTTTGTACCACCTCACCATCAGGTGACTGAAGTTCTATTTTCCCCTATGCTCTCACAATCTCTTAAGATCCCTAGAAAATATTCTTTTTCCTAAGTGTTTATTTTGCTCTATTTATCATCTAAGCAATAAAATTACACAAAACCTAAAAGCAACCTGAAAAGAAGTGATAACTTTAAAATAGAATTGATCTCATCGTCCCCTGGGGAAGATGTGTCCTAGGTCTTTCCAAAAGGAACACTGACAGGACCAATTGCTCAGAACTCAAACTCAATGAGATCTCAAATATTGGCTCTTTAGGGACAAATTTGTAATCTAATTTTTTAAAAATATCTATATCAGTTACTTTCTCATTTAAAAAAATTAGCATTGAACATGACACGTTCAGTTTCCTGGATTCAATTCCTATGTAGCCACCAGTTTAAGTCCTACCCATTCTTTAGTGTTTGGCTTCATCATCATCTCCTCAGGACAACTTCCCTGTGCTCCATTGTAATCAGACTCCCCGGGGATGCTTTCTCTCAGCATTTGAACTTCTCCTCACAGAGCTGTTGTAAAGACAAATACAATTATGAACAGTCAGCACTCACTCAGTGCCTGAAACATAGAAAGCACTCAACAAATATTGGATGTCTCTTTTCTATACTAGAGGCACTGTCCAGATGGAGAAGCTGAGCCACAGTGAAGTTGATCAAAATTGAACTTTGGGATTAAGGCTCAAGGCAAAGTCATAAACAGAAGAAAGAATTCCAAGGTCATGAGCAGGCCAAGGCAGGTACTGTGAGTGGTCTAGAACGTAGAGTACAGAATAAGGCAGAGGAGGTGGTTCAGGACTGAGTCTGAGAAAGAGAAGAGACTGCTGTGGGTGCATTGTCACTCAGGGATACCTAGGTGGCAATTTAAAAAACCTGTGCAAGATCATCAGGTCGATCCTTTTTTTGTCAGACAAGTAATACCTAAAGTATCAACACATTTGTCTTGTTACTTTTAGACTTTGCCCATAGACTGATTAAACTTTTACATATTCGGAAGAATATTATTGTACATTTTATTAACTTGTATATATTCCCTCTTTGTATAGCTTTTTCCCCTTATTTTCTCCCACCCTCTATGTTGTCTTTCTTAGCTGTTCTAAAGTAATCAAATTAGTTGTATATGCATCCTTTTAT
>NW_012148797.1:2044223-2087012 GCF_000956105.1 Propithecus coquereli | reverse complement strand
CAAAGAAAGAGAATATCTTAAAAGCAGCCAAAGAAAAATAGACTAATTATCTACAAAAGAATGGCAATTATAATAGAACTGACTTCTGAACAGCAACAATGAAAGTCAGAAAACAGTGGAAATTTTGACTGCACGAGAAAATAGCAGTCAACCTAGAATTACCCAGCAAAAGAATCTTCCAGTAGTTAAAGTAAGATAAAGACATTTTTAGAAAGAATAAAAACTAAGAAGTTTTGCCACCAACAGACTCTTATTACAAGAATTCTAAAAGGATGTACTTGAGGAGTAACAAAAGTGTTCCCAGATGGAAGGCTCTTACATAAAAGATGGAATGATTAGTCAAAAAGTTGTATATATATATAAAATGCACATGAATTGTATAAAACATTTATGGTGATAAGCTGAGACAGAATTAAATACATAGCACAACAATAGCAGGAGCATTGGGAAGTGGTTGATTGTATTAAAGTGCTTCAAGCCTTTTGTATTGCATGGGAAGAGGACAAATACAGTCATGCATCCCTTAATGATGGGGATACGTTCTGAGAAATGCACCATTAAGTGATTTCGTTGTTGTGTAAACATCATATAGTTAGACAAACCTAGATGGTATAGCCTACCACACACCTAGGCTTTATGGTGTAGCCTATTGCTCTTAGGCTACAAACCTGTACAGCATGTTACTATATGAATACAGTAGGCAATTGTGACACAAAGGTAAGTATTTGTTTATCTAAACATAGAAAAGATACAGTAAAAATATAGTATAAAAGATAAAAAATAGGGCATTTACCATGAATGGAGCTTGCAGGACTGGAAGTTGCGGGGTGAGTCAGTGAGTGAGTGGCGAGTGAACGTGAAGGTCTAGGACATTACTGTACGCTGCTGTGGACTTTATAAACACTGTATGCTTAGGCTACACTAAATTTACAAAAATTTTTTCTTTCTTCAATAATAAATTAACCTGGGCTCACTGTTTTTTTTCCTTTATAAACTTTTTAATCTTTTAAACTTTTTGACTCTTTTGTAATGACACTTAGCTTAAACACAAACACATGGTGCTGCTGTACTAAAATATTTTCTTTCTTTTTATAAGCTTTTTCTATTTTTAAAAATTTTTAACTTTTTAAACATTTTAATTAGAAACTAAGACACAGACATACACATTAGCCTAGGCCTAACGGAGTCAGGATCGTCAATATCACTGTCTTCTACCCTCACATCTTGTCCCATTGCGAGGTCTCAGGGGCAATAACACGCATGGAACTGTCATCTCCTATGATAACAATGCCTTCCTCTGGAATACCTCCTGGAGGAACTGCCTGAGGCTCTTAAGGAGGTGTCACTTTCTTCAGAAATACGTCCATGGTGGTTTGCTTGGTTTGTTTCTTTTTTTCATTATATTTTCTGCTTGTGAGCAGATAATGCACCACAAATGTTCCTCTATTAATGAAAACCTTACAATGTTGTGGTCAAGTTTGCAAACTTTCTAAGGAACTTTCTGAGGTCTGAAAAAGCTTCTGCTAAACCTTCCACTGTGAATTTTCTTAGGGGTTCTTATCTTTTGCAGGTTCCCTTTCCCTGCCTCTTCTCCAGCTGTGTATTCCTGTTCCAATAACTCCTCTTTAGTCAATTCCTCAGGAACCACCGCTGAGAGCTCCTCAATGTCATTCTCATCCAAATCAAGGTTAAAGTCATTTGACATCTCAACCACAGTCTTGTTGATTTTTTGCAACTTCTTCATCCTTGGCAAGTCCTCTGAAGTCATGGATGAACCTTTGGGTATCTTCCTTTGGATGCCATTCATATACTCCTTGGTGACATCACCCAAAGCCCAAGCAAGGCTCTCGATGCAGTCATAGACATTGTAATCCTTCCAGAATTGTATCAGTGTCTTCCTCCACTGCAGCAATAACCTGGAAAAAGGTCATCCTCGAGTAGTAGGCCTTAAAAGCTGCTATACATCCTTAATCCATTGGTTGGATCAAACACATGGTATTGAGAGGGAGAAACACCACTTTGATATTGGGATGAAGATCACTAACAAAAGGAGAATGTGCAGGAGCATTATCAACAATAAGCAAAATCTTGAAAGCTGTGTTATTCTCCAAACAGTACTTCTCCATTTGCTGCCATAGCAATTCAGGAGGGCATCTTGGAAGAGGAGCTTGGTCATCCATGACTGCTTATCAGTCCTGTGGTCCACTGGCAGTCTGTGCTTATTCATATGCTCTCAGGTCCTGGGCTTCTCACTGTGCCAGATCACAAAGGGTTTTAGCTTGTAGCCTGTAACACTGTCCCCAAGTAAGACTGTTACCTTGTCCTTAAAAGCCCTGAAACCTGGCTTTGACTTGGCGTCCTTATAGAGGAAAGTCCTTTCAGGCATTTGTTTCAGAATAGGGAGGTTTCATTCATATTGAAGATTTGTTCTGGCAAATAATTCCCCTCCACAATCAGCTTATCTAGAGTTTCCAACAATTCTTCAACTGCCTTCACATCAGCACTCACAGACTCTCCACTCACTTTCACATTATGTAACGATTATTAAATTGTTTAAACCACCCAGAGCTACTAGTAAATTCACCATTGCAGTCAGGTCCAGTCTTTTCTTTCAACATTGCAAACAGCTTTTTCTTTGAGTGTAATCTCATGATGCTGAGAGGGACACACTTCTGTGTTTGGTCTTCATTTTAGGTCATTAGATGTTTCTCCATATCTGATATAGGCCCTTCTTGAATTTTTGTTAGTTTTGTTGCCTTCAATGAAGCAGACCCTTTAACAGCTTCCATCATTCTGTTCTTGCTCTTCAAAATCATAGCTATGGTGGAACAGGGCATGCCTGACTAGCGAGCTATAATTATCACTCCTTTTCCACCTTCGTAGTTCTTAATCTCTTTTAATTTTGTTACCAGGTCAATCACTTGACGTGGACTCTTACTGGCAACATTAGCCATGTGAAATTTGTACAATTAGGGGCCATTATGAACAAACGACACGAGATTAAATCAAGCACAAGAGAATATGATGTAATCAAAATAATGCTATCAAGAGATGTGGTAAATATCAGATGCATGAGGCTGCTGCTGGCATAACATGGCATACTGTTTCACAGTAAACATTTTTTTTAATAAGTAGAAAGAGTATATTCTAAAATAACAGTAAAACGTATAGTATAGTAAATACATAAACCAGCAACATAGTTGTTTATCATAATGAGCAGGTATTGTGTACTGTACATAATTATATGTGCTATACCTTTATTTGACTGGCAGCACAGTAGGTTTGTTTACATCGGTGTCACCACAGACCTGTGACTAGTGCATTGCACTACAATGTCACTATGCCATAGGAATTTTTAAGTTCCATTGTAATCTTATGGGACCACTGTTGTATATGCATTCAGTCATTGACTGAAATGTTATGGAGAGCATGACTACATAGGATTAATTTTAAACTATGACAACTTAAATATGAATGCTGTAATTTATATGGAAATCTTTAAAATAGTAGAAATAGTGGCTATAACTTCTCAATCAGTACAAGAGGAAGGGAAATAAAGAAAAAAATTCACTCAATCCAGAGGAAGGCAAGAAAGGGGAAAAATTAAACACAAAAGGTGGGAAAAATAGAAAGTCAGTAGGAGAAAACCCAAATATATCTGTCATTGCAGAAAATTAAATGGTAAATGTTCCAGTTAAAATATAAAAAGACTGGCAGACTGGGTTAACGAAAAATACAGCCATATGCTATTTAAAAGAGCCAAATTTGAAACAACAGGATACAGAAAGAATGAAAAGGATAAAAAAATGATGTGAGAAGATGACAAATTCTACATATAAATATGAGATAAATTGTTCAATAATCAAATGTTTCTAATGAACAAAGTGAATCATGCAAAATGTATTAAGTACTATGCTTATGTAGTTGACAATAATGAATAGGAAATGAATGAAAGTAACAAACGAATTGGAAAAAAAATGATGTAGCAGGCGAATACCAGTCATAAGAAAGCTGGTATAGCAATACTGTTATAATAACTTTAGATTTTAAGGCTAAGGTTAAAAAAGGCTATGAGAAATAATGGAACTTACTATATAACAAGAAAAGATTCAATTCATGAGAAAAATATAAAAATTTTAAAGGCGTATTTTCCTAGCAACATACATACCCTCAAAATGCAAAAACCACAATTTACCTACAAGAAGAAATTGACAAATCTACTATTATCCTAGGGAGATTTTACTATTTCTTTTTTAGTAATTGATAGATCAGGTAGACAAAAGTATCAGTAATAATATAGAAGAATTGAAAAGTGCAAATAATAAACATGACCTCATAGTTTCATAAAGTGTGAAGTAAACAATTAAGTCTCAGAAGATTACATTTAGCATGGCATCTTTTTATTAAAGTTAAGAAAAATTAAAATTAAACATATCATTTTTAGGAATATACATATGTGTAATAAGACTATATTTTAAGAAGTAAAGTTATGATGAAGACAAGATTCAGTATAGTGATTATTTCAGATGGAGAGAGGCATGGGTTCTGACCTGGGGAAGCACACAGGTAGATGTAAGTTGTCAATATGCAAGTTCATGTTTTGGACAGTGGGTAGATAGGTGTTTTTTCCTCATTAAAATATAATAATCAATAAATAAGAACCAAGGATAATATTAATCCAATGGTGTGCAACTGATTTCATATATATGTGTTATACATATATATGTGTGTATATATGTGTATCCATACACATGTATCTAGTGATGGACCGCCTAAATTCAAGTTCTGGCTCTGCACTCAATCTCTCTGTACCTTAGTTCCCTGCTTTGTAACATGGACGTGATAATAATTGTACTTATTACATTGTGGTAAGCATTACATGAGCTAATACATTTAAAGACCTTAGATCACTATTTGATATGTATTGGGGGATCAATAAATGTTAGCAACGATCATTATTACCTCTGAGAGAGAACAGAACTCTTGGATGTCCTGTTCATTTGTTTTACTTTGATTTATTCATACTCATGCTTGCCTCCTTCACTTTTGAGGTAATTAAAGAAATATTGTTTACCTTTTTAAGGCCCACCCTTTACTCAAATTCTGAATCTCATTCCTTTCCATTATGTCAGAGTCCTCATTCCATAAAATTCCCTGCTCTCTCTTGCTTCTCCAAACCCCTTATATTAATAAACATTTGGCCAAGAAGACGGAAACCACCCTAGGTCTTTCGCACAGTTATAATACAGGGAATTGAAGGCTCACAAAACTGTTGGAAGGGCTGGGTGTGGGGATGGGTAATGGTTAGAAAAGCCATTACTAGCTTTCCAGAAAACAGAATATCCAGAAATCACAGGGAACTGCCCCCAATGATCTCAGCTGTTGAATCACCAAAGCGGATGATTCACAGGAAGATGCCTGGAGGTCTGACGAATGTTATGCCCGTCCTTTGCTGTCCTTCCTTGTCACAGCGGCAGTAATGGCTTCTGTTTCTCTTCTGCCTTTTCGACTTCATGCCAGTGCCCCTCATTGGTGAGTGCTAAATGGACCCCTTCTAAGGGACTCTGGGAGATGTAGTTCCCAGGCTTGAGATAGACGAAAACATTGAAGGGCTGGAGATGAATGCTGCTTGTGAGTAAACAAAATAAAACACAAAAAGCATCTGATCCACCTTTCCTTTCTACCGTATTTTTCCCATTGGTATTCAAACATACTGAAACTGTTTACCTTTTCAGGAAACCTTTCTGGGTTCCATTTTTCCTTCAAGCTACTTGCTTAGCTATCTTTCTTCTCCTTTACCGCAATTCTTTTGGAAACCATGTCTGCACATCCTGTCTCCACTTTCTCATCTCTAAATTTTTCTTCAATTCATTTCAATCTGGCTTGTGTCCCACAATCTCCCTGTGAATGTGGAACAAGGTTATAAATGATCTCTTGGTGTTTAATCTATTAAATGCTTTTAAGACTTTAACTCAACCTTTTTTCTCTGAGCATTTGATACTGACAATTACTCTCTTCTTCATGAAATTTTTTCTTTCTTTAGTGTCTGTATGAAACTGGTATAAATTATTCTACAAACTCATGTATTAGAAATACAGCCACAAATCTCCCTTTTCCAAATAGGATCCTCTTGTGCCTAATTAATAGGAAATCCATTATCTTTTTCTAAATCCAACTTTATATTGTGCAGCTATTTTGAGAGCTTACAAAACCTAAGTTAGGGGAGATCTGGCATCTGCTCAATCTGTTACTTACTAACACTGTTTCTAGCAGCCCCAATGTCATCTTTGTTAGAGACCGGTGCTATAAAGAATTTGCTTTGGTTCTTCCAGGGAGAATGAGGTCAGTCCGTCAGAACTAAGAGCTAAAAGATGCTAAGGGTTCTACAGGCTTTGGCTTCCAAAGTGGTAGTTCTACAAATACCTCTCTCTCAGAAATTCTACATAGGAGAGACTTAGGAATAAGCAAAGAATCATAGCTGCATTTGTAAAACATAACCCACAGTTTGGAGTTGGTAAAAGTCTTTCAAGTCACCATTTGGTGTCAGCCAGCTTTAGAAACGTTGGATTAGATTGGTTCTGGTATCTTTTAGCCCCATGGAAATCAAACCACCATCGTCTCTTCCTTCTAAGGGATCCACTGGGGATTGCTAAGTTTTTCTCATAAACCTCGAAGACTCAAAGTATCTGATTTGCAATAATTTCCCCAGACAATGGAACCACTCATCAACCCCAGTGAAGGAGGCTACCTTTAGAGACTTTCTGAAAAATCCTGTTTCTTCCTCTTCTGTGCTAGAGTTGGAAGCTGACTTTGCTAAAGAGAACATAAATCAATAACATCAAGTTTTATTTCTAATGAAGCGAGATACCACATCCTTTAGATTCATTTGTTCATTCATTTATTGAACAAATATTAACTGAGCATGTCCTATGGGCCAGGCACTACACTAAACACTGGGGAGATGGTAGTGAATAAAATAGACAAAACCCTCTGCTCTCATGGGGTTTTTGTTCTATCAGGAAGAGACAATCAATGAATTATAAGTAAAAGATACAGCATGTTAGACAGTGATAGACACTATGAAGAAAGATAAAATAAAAAAGGGAAATAGGGACATGTGGAAGAAAGTGGAATTTTAAGGGTGGTAAGGGAAGGCCTTGCTGATGAGGTGGCACTTACCAGGATGGGAGTTTAAAGGATGAGGAGTCACCCGGGCATCCTGGGCTTCTCGTGGAGAGTGACGTGAACAAAGGGAGAAAAGGAGAAAAGATACGATGAGGTTGGTCCTTATGTCTCAAAGACAGCGGTGGTTGTCAGGCTTTGAACTTTTGTGTGGGTTTCTTGCCACGAACTTATAGCATCCTTCTCTTTCACTCCAGCTGTTGGACATGTGTGGCTGAGAGAGGGATGGTCTCATCCTTATTGGAAACTCCTTACTCCTTCTCAGGTTCATTTCTTAAGGGCTGCTCTCTGAAGTTTCATCCTCTGCACTATTCTCTTTCCATTCTGTATATTTCCCCTGGCTGGTCTCATTTATGGCCATTGCCTCAATTGACATCTGTATGTCAAAGATTCCTGAATCTAAATCCCAGCCCAGATGTGTTCCCTGAGATTGACACCCATAGCATTCTCCATATCTCAGACATTACCACTTAGAGAGCCACAGACATCTCCAACTCCAGTTGTGCAGATCTGAACTTACCCCCTCAGTCACCCTGATTCTGTGTTCCTCTCTCAGAGAATGGTTCCATCACCCACTCAGTTGCTCAGATTAGAAAGCTGAGGGTCATCACTCACTTTAATCCTTGACCTCTGACCAGCCCCTACTCTCACCTCCAATCCAACCAACCACCAAGTCCTGTTGGTTCCTAGAATTATTATCTTAATGTCCCTTAGATCTACTTCTCTCCATTCCTGGTGCTATTTTCAAAGTTCAGGCCCCAACATTTCATGCCTGGGTTCTTGCTCTGACTTCCTGTAGTACCTCGTCCTCCAGCCTTGTCTCTCTCCAATCCATTCTCCAAGAGGTAGCTGTTTTAATTGTTCTGAAGAATAAATCTGACATATTACCTCCCTACTTAAAACACTTTGATGATTCTCTCTTGTTCTTAGAATAATATCTAGGCTCCTTAGCCTGGCACACAAGGCTCCCATGATCCGCTGACCTCTCTAGCCTCATTCTTGTGCTCTCTCCTTCCTTATATATTATACTGTAGTCTTGAATGATTCACAGTTCCCTGAATGGGCCTACCATGCCCAGTCTTGTCACCAGACTATTACTCATACCATTCTTTACGTATGAGGCAACTTTCCTTCCCCTTCAATATGTGAACTCTACCAAGCCTTCAGGATTTAGCTTCTCAATCCATCCTTCTTGGAATATTACTCTAAAATATTGAGCCTGCCAGTCTCCAAAATTCTGGCAGAGGACATAAAACTCCTGGCTCAGAGACAAAGGAAGTTTTACTACTAACAGAAATAGCAGTTGCCAGAGTATCATCATTTCCTTGCCCTGGTTGCCTGAGCTCCCTTTCCACAGGGTGAGGTGATAAGGACAGATGACCCTCGCACATGCAGTGGGTTATATTACAGAAAAGAAAAATCCTGAGCTTAGAGAACCTGCATCTTTTATAACAGGTTGCAAGTAAACCTGCCCAATGTTTATCCCAGGGAGAGATGTTATTTTTATTATACTGAACAGTAAACAAGCTTGCCCTTTCTTCTGGAGGGAAATACTATTTCTGTCTTCCAAGGCTGTTTGCTGTACAAACATTCTTGAAAAGATAGTCTGAGCAAGAGGGAAGTTAGTGCTTCTGCTCACAAGTCATGTAGAAATTAGAGAGGCCTGAGAGAATTGTGTTACACCTCTTATTACAGGTTTCTGTGATTGCTTAATTATTTTACATTCACTACAATTGTACTGTAAGTTTCTTGAGGGCAGAAGACAGTCTCATTCATTGCTATGTCTGTAGGAAAGTGACTAGTGCATAGTAAATGTGAAGTAAATATTTGTGGAATGAATGAATGAATGAATGAATGAACTCCCTCATTCTACTTGTGACATAAGGTTGGGATTGCTCTTCATATCCGAGGCTGGAGCAGTATCTGGGAAACAGTACTGGGGATTCCTCCTAATGGGTCATGGATTCTTTTTTTTTTTTTTTTTCTTGGGGTCATGGATTCTTTGAGTTATGCTTGGCAGATATTCGGGAGCATAATTATAGGAGTAGGAGTGGCAATTATAAGGTATCCCAACATTCTCCTCCTTGTCCCTTCTCCCAGAACATGTAAGCATGTAAGCCTCAGAATAACTTCTGTGATATTTATTTGAGTCTATCTCTAGGCTGATGACTAGCAGATTTTTTGGTCTAAGAAAAAATTCTAAATAGCCATCAAAGAATATTGCTAAGACGGTAACACCCACTAGACTGTAAGTTCCATGAGGATAGGTATTTTTAGAGATAATATGCCCTTAATACATTTTTGTTGATTGAATTAAAGAATTAAATTTGTTAATCACTCACAATATGCCTAAGCATGGGCCTTAATATACTTCATTTAATTTGTACAATGACCCTATGAAGCAGGTACTATATTATGCTCATTTTGCAGATGAGGAAACTGAGGCTTAGAGAAGAAATTAAGACTTGTCCAAGACCATGCCGATGGTAAATGCTGCACTAGTGTCCAAACCTAGGCAGTGACTCCACACAAAGGATTTCTGTGCCCATGAACGTGCCAGGGCTGAAAGGTTATCATTTATGGAGAAGGAGACTAGACTATTAACCTGTGTTATGCATTTTCAGTTGATCATTATTTGATCCTGTGATTTGAAAATCTGTAGCTTGAGAGGTAATGTGTGATTGGCCAAAATCAAATTGCTGATATTTGAAAGTTTTTGACCAACAAAAATGTCAATTTCATATAATTCAGTGTAAAATATGTGTTGTAAACATCATCTCGGAAAATGTTGCTCTCAAAAAGTAGCTTCAGCAACAGCAAATATCCTGAGTACAGTGTGTGCTTTGGTTCCCCAGACTATGCCTGGCACGGCAGTTTTACTGTTTACATAGACCCAGGGGTCATGCAGAGGGTGTTTTTGTGGAAAATGGGGACCAGAGAGTGTTTCTGAACTGAGGCCCATGAGGACCAAAAGAACAATGGACAAGAGTAAAATAAAGACCACAGTAGCTGCTGAAGACTCTGAATTAGTGAGAATCAGATTAGCTGAAAGGTCTTCTCGGATACTACCCATATTAACCTTTCTACTGTCAGAATGAATTCCCTACTGGAAAGGGACAATTTAAGAAAATTCAAGTTCCCCAAAACTAATTTACTGTCTTCAGCAATGACAAATTCCCATAGTATTCAGTAAGGATAGCAATTATTGAGTTAGAGGACACAACCACCATTGTTGCGAAAAGTTAATATTCTCCACTAAATATTCATTTACATCATGAGTACTATGAAATGCAGCCAGAAAATGTTGAGGAACTCACTCTGTTGGCGGAATCGGTCTGAAAGGGATCGCATTCTGTCCAGGACTGAACCGGGGGGTGAACTCTTGTGTGATTGGCATTGGTTCCAGCCGTGCCAGCAGAAACACAATTCCCCGTTGTCTGTGTGATCTGAGCTTCACCTTGCCTGTGGGGCAAGAGCGTTTTGATGTGACCTCTTTGAAGACTCGACTCTGTGCCTGCCCCTGTTGTTCGAGGAGGCTGGCAAGCCTGACACTTCTGTAACGGCTGCCGCAGTCGTCCTCATTTTTCTGTGTTCTGTCATACAGTTAGTAGGTCACACATACTAATGATAATTTAATAAGCATATCATTCAAATGGCAGATGACAATGTCTCATTTTGCCATGGAGGTCATTGATGTGAGAGCCAAAAATGTTCTATGTAATCGTGTCAGAAATTGAGAATTAAACAAAATAAAATAGAGCTATTTTCCTTTCTGATTAAATTTTCTTTAATTTAGAACATTACTTGTGATACATACTGCCAATCGAATCCACCATTTTTTTCTGGTGACACAATATTAATTTATGAGTTTCTTGTATAAAATGTTTTAAATACAAAGTAAGTATAAAAGAGAAAGCAAATGCTCACCCTTCAGTGACAACCACAATTAATATTTTTGTGCATATTTCTTATCAAGGTATATAAATAAACCCATTTATAAAACAAATTGAGATCATACTATACACGCTTTTGGTATCTGGATTTTTCCCACTTATAAATATTTTCCCACATTAAATAAATATTATTTTCTTCCCTGATTTTCCATGACTGTATGGTATCCATCATGCAGATGGGTGTGAAAATTGATGGAGATTTTCATACACAGGGTGTAGGGAGAAAGCATCAGGAGTTAAGGTTGGAAGACATAGCTTTAAACTTTAGTTCTTTGAAAGCCTCAATTTCTTCAACTAGAAAATGGGGATATTAACATTTGCCTGGCTGCCTTGGAGTGTTGTCATGAAAGTTAAGTGAGTTTCTCTGAAGCATAGAGCAGGATACGAGAGCCAAGGTTTTTTGTTTAAAGGGGTATTTACATGACATGTAATGCTCTACAGATTGCCATAGCACTGGAGTCTGCCTTAATCATTTGGTCTTAAAAATAGAAAAAAAATCCCAAGAAACATCACAATCCAAGTTATGTATAAACTGTAATCCCACTATGCTTCCTAATGCAGCTTTTAAAGTTTAGGTTAAAATAAAACTTTTTTTTTTTTTTTTTTTTAGGAAAAACAATGACTCATTTTATTCTGTCTCCCAATATAGTAGGATTTAAAAAATAATTCTTTCTGTAATAATTCTTCTCTAAACTGCCTGCTGCCTTAGGACCTCCTGTTTTCATCCCCCTCCCTTTTATATAGTGGATAAATAGCATCCAATCATACTTATAATTTCCTTAGACTTGCAGCTCTGCTCTTCTCAAGATCACATTAGACTACCTCTGGGCATCGATCTAATGTGATGACATAGAACTAAATACCCTCTCAACAAAAGCTTTTGAGCATAGATTTTACTTCTTCTAACATCAGGTTTTAGATTGTAGGAATTGATTTCCAGGCCTCCAAAAATATCCATCCCCTTTCTATACATGAAGCTTGCTTTGCCAATCAATTGAGTCCTTTGTATCAACAGTTCCTCCAATAGGCTGTCCATGTGTAAAGTGTCCTTAACTTTTAAACACTCTGGTGCACACTGGATGTCATCGTATATTTAAGTCACTCTTTCTTGGGGAAAAGGTTCTTTTTTAAGCTCAAGGGTAATTTCAGCTTTAAAGTTGAAGCTGGCTTCCATAGAAGTTAAGAACCAGCCTGCCTGCCCTTTTAGAGATTTGTCTTCTTTCCAACAAAGAACCTGTTGAACTGAAGCTCCGATTTGCAGATATGGCGAGGGCTTTGGTCTTCGAACAAAATCACTGATGGGCTTTGATATTGAGTGGGAATTTAGGGAAGTCTTTCAGGTTCCAGAAATTAATATGTTTTGATGAATGCTAATTTTTAATAGTTCCCAGGTTCATATTCTTTTACCTAAAATGTAGTGAAAAGGGCTTGCTACTCAAACCACTGAAATCCTGAGTTGGGAGAAAAATCCAGTGATCTTGATATCTTCAGTTTCAAAACCCAACTCTTTGCTGTCTTTTGACAACAGAAAACCCAGATTAGACAAACTTTTCTCAAAGAAAACAGCCCTGGACTGTGTTCCCCTGCGACAGGCAGGCTTCATGGATTATCCTAACATTCTGAGCAGAGAGTAGGGCTGGCGAGAAATTGTGCTCTGTTTCCTACAATATGCAGCATTTTAGGACTCTTGCTGATCACAACCCAGGATGTGGCAGGATTTTAAAAAAGAAAAAGCAAAACAAAATTGAAGTCTTAAACCCTTTACATTGCTACCCAGCCTAAAAATTAGCCAGTTCTTCATTTTTAATATTATCAAGAAACTCTTGTGGGGAATAAACATCTATCCATTTTAGATGCAGAGAAAGATGATTTTAGAACTAGGCTACAGATCCTTTAACTTGGAGGAAATGAACTTGATGGATTCTGCCTCTTTATTCTTACGGTGGTATTTTCCCTGTTTGTTTTCAAAATACGTCCCCTGGAATTGTTGGGCAATGTGGGAAAATATTGTGACAAACATTCCTGTTCACGTGTGTCGTGGGGGTGACTGTTTTGTTTGTGTCGTTTGAGCCTCTGCCCCTCCTTTTCATGGTCGACAGTTCCCTGACAGCTCAGATTCCTCTGCTGACATCTGTTATAATGAGAGCTCTGACGGGAATAGATTTGCAAGATGATGGGCTCACAATGGGACAGGAGCTGTTCCCCAAACTTCCCTTGAGATAAGCAGATGGGGTCTGAAAACAGGACGTTTGAACCGATTAGGTCTAGGTGAACGCATTTATTCAGCACACACTGCACCCAACTTCTCTCCCTACCTCCTTCACCCCTCACCTCCCCCACTGTAGCAATAGGAGGGTTTCCGATGGCTTGGTTTTCTGCCCCCTGAACACTTGCCTGGAGACAGGCTCTTCCAGTTCCTAAAGCAGAAGCATGCTGGGTATTTACGCTATGCCAACCGTCTAAACAACAGAGAAAACCCACCCCTTGAGCCTCACATTGAGAAGCTGGAGTAACACATGGGGTTTTCCCACTCGTCACAAATGATGGCTGTTTGTGCTAGTTAACCTTTTCTAAGCCTGGGCCAGCTCCTGCTGGGAGGCAGGGGTGATCTGGAGAAAGTGAAAGCCTGGCAGACCCCAAAGTCTCCAGCACGCCTTGGCCCCCAACACACGCCACCGCCTTTGCAGAATGCCAGACAATCCCACAACACCCTCTTCATAAGTCAGCCAGGCTCCATGTGCTGGTGACAGTTCAGATTCCAGAGGAGAACTGCCTCCGGGAACACTCCGTAAATACTTCCTGAAAACTTTTATTTTCTGGCATGACTTACCTTCTCTTTTTAGAGGAATCTCTGAAAAAGGATGAAATTGAAATATTACCGTCCCAGGCTTGATCATTTTCGGCATCTTCACTAGCTGGGGTGAAGAGAAGACTTCTTTGTACTTTCGAAGCCTAAAATCAAGTCAGTAACATGCATTTTAATAACCTGTGCCTTAAGCATATTGATTGAAGCAAAACGAAGACAGGGCGATTATAAGAAATACATTGTGAAGTCCCATTCTGTGGGTGTCTGGGGAGAATTTTGTCAGAGGGGGAATGGTATTTAAGGAAGTATGAGGAAGAAAGGCAACTAAGAGGGAAATTTTGGAAATATCTTTTTGGGGTTGAGGGGAGCAAAAGTTTAAAAATGATGAGAATTCAATTCCCAAGTGGGGAGTTGGTTTTGTTTCACTATTGAAATAGGCAAACATCATAAAAAGATTCAGATTTCTGCAAATTGCAGGTTGAAATGATCATGGAAGTGCATTTAGTACAGCTGCCAGGATTCCGAAGAGCAGAATTCATACCCTCTGCCACACTCCAGAGCAACCTGAACAGTCTGTAGAGCTCAAACTCTCAAATCCTGCGTCCCTGACTATCTCTTGACACCAGCCCAGACCTGTAGATTATTGTGCTAATTTGGCACCAGCTGTTTATAAGGTGGTATTGTTCCGCATGGCGTGTTTACGTGGCAAAGAGTATCCTGGGAACGGGGGATGAGCTGAACCACAGTTGAAATAGTTCATTAACTGCAAAAGCAGTTAGCTTGGGAGGCTCCGACGCTGAACCACTACAGCATTTGTAGGAACAGACAAACAAAATCTAACATTTCAGGCATTACATTCTGAGGAAATCCACCTTTGAGTTTTATCCTTGTTTGTTAAAAGAAATCATAGGAGCTCCACTAGAACTTAGTATTTGTGGCTGTTAATAGTGGTAAAGAGACAAGTGAAATAAATACACACAAAGGTTGAGATCTCATGCTACTTTTCACTGGGATAATTTGAGACCAGATGCATGTAAGTGGAAAAGACTCACCTCGATTTTTAGTTTGTGCTCAGGTACATGGGGGATAGGCATTTATTGGTTTTCATAAGACTATGATATAAAATATTAAATTTGGTTTGCATTTTTTTAAAGGTACAAACTCATAGTCTTTTGGAAACACTCAATGGTAGAAAGAATGTGGGTTTGGGGACCAGGAAGTTTGAATCTCTGCTCTACTACTCAGTGGCTGTTTCTCTGAACATGTTTCTGAACTTCTCTGAGCCTTGGTTTCCTCATGTTTAAGAAATGGGCTGACAATACTTGTCCCGAACAGTTATTAGAGGATTAAATATAAGAATGTCTATAAAAACATCCAGTGTAGTATTCAGAACAAAATAGGTGTCTTAGTCTGTTTTGTACTGCTATAAAGGAATATCTGAGACTGGGTAATTTATAAAGAAAAAAAGGTTTATTCAGCTTATGATTCTGATGTCTGGAAAAATTCAAGAGTAGGATCAAGGTAGAAAGCAAAGGGTATCTGGGCATGTAGCGAGATCATATGGTAAGAGAGGAAGCAAGAGAGAGGAGGGAGAAGTACTAGGCTCTTTTTATCAACCAGCTCTCATGAGAACTAATAGAATGAAAACTCACTCACTACCACCCCCAGAGGGCATTAATCTATTCATGAGGGACCCACTTCCATGATCCAAACCCCTCCAATTAGGTCCCACCTCCAACACTGGGAATCAAATTTCAGCATGAGATTTGAAGGGGCCATACATCCAAACTATAACATTAAGCAAATAAATTTAGTTTCCCCTTGCCTGAAGATAGTCTCTTTAATGTCAATTCATAGCTCAACTAACACTTATAAGCAATATGACACTTTTTGGCACTAATTTAATTTTGTCTTTTGTTTTCTTCATCTTTTTTCTTTCTTACATCTATGTCTTCTCTTCCTGGCTTTCTGCATGATCAGTATACATACGTGGTGCTGTGTTTGGCACTTGTTACATGTTCCATTTCTTCTACCATTCATTCATTGATCCATTCATTCAATGAAATCTGTTATGTGCCTATAAAAAGCCAGTGTTTCAAAAGAAGTATACATAACATCTGTGTTCTTGGGGAGCTGACAATTTGGGCATAGAAGGTAAGAAAGCCCTCTTCAAAGTCTGAATGGCTATTGTGAAAATTATGATTAACTAGTGGGGCAAGGATCGCATCTTACTCATCCCACTGTCTAACCCAGATCTCAGTCCAGACATACTTTCATTGAATTAATTAAAAAGTTAGAGAACAGAGATGATATTTGCTTAATGGGTGAAAGTAGGACCAGTTGGTAACAAACACAGGAAACTGGATTTAGATTAGCACAAACAGGTTCTAACACTGAGAAGGAACATGGTCTTTTTTGAGAAGGGATGAAATCGTAGTCATGGGTGGTTTTCAGGTTTTGGCCCCTTGAGAAACATGTGGGGAAGCTGCAAGACTAGCTGGGAATTAATAGTCCCTTCTGAGATCTGCATGGCTGTGTGTTTGTGGTCTCAGAATAGGAATTTTATCAGTCAGCAAAGAACAGAAAAAACAGAAAATCCTACTCACAATAGCGTGAACAATAAGAGGATTTATTAGCTCATCGGCAAGATGTCAGAAAGAGGGAAACTCTAAATTGGTTTATATAGAAGCTCTATTATGTCCACAAGGACCCAATTCTTTCCATCTTTTCACTCGGTGGTCTTCAGCATCTTCCTTCAGGGTAACCCCCTCATGCTCACAAGAGGGCAGCCACAGTTCCAGCTCTCAAGTGCAGACATGCTCACATCCAGTGGCAGAAGAGAGACTATTTCTTCCTGTATGTTTCTTTGTAAGAATTTTTTTCTTAGAAGCCTTTTAGTGGACTTTCCCTCCCATCTCTTTTCCCAGATTACAACATATACCAAATTTAACCAATCAAATGATAAGAAGAACAGGACCAGCATGTAGGCTGCTGGAACTCAACTGAGATTCTCTGAGTAAGAAAGAAAGAAAGTGGTTACTATCAAGTGGGAACCAATGATGTCAAATACAGATGGCCTGATGGGGTGAAGAAAGCATGGGTTTGGGTTCTGCCCGACTGTCTGGTAGCTGTGTGACCTTGGGTGGTATTAGTCCACTCAGGCTCTCATAACAAAATACTCTAGACTGGGCTGCTTAAACAACAGATTGAGCTGAGTGGGTTCTTGGTGAGGGCTTTTCCTGGCTTGTAAATGGCTGCCTTCTCTCTGTGTCCTCACGTCCTCTTTTTTTCTGTGGGCATGGAAAGAGAGAAGAGAGCACAAGGATTCTGGTGTCTTAATGATTTCCTTACTCCAAATATAGTCACATTGGGGGTTAGGGATTCAACATATAAATTTTGGGGGATGCAATTCAGTCCATAGCATTGGGGGAATTACTCACTCTCCCTAAACCTTTCTTTCCTACCTCTGCAAATGGGACTGATCACATACACCTCCAAACATTCTCATGGAGATGCAGTGAAATGACATATGTCATCAAACTTACCCAAAGCCTTGAGTGACCTTGTTTTACATTTCATTCTCATTCCATCAACTAAAATCAGAGAACTCATGCAAACAAAGCTAGAAACTTCCAAAAATCACATGGCATCCTATAGTGTATATTGATTTTAAGAATTGGGTTCTGGTTTCTGACAACCAGAGTAGCTTAAATATGCACAGAAAAAGGAAACCATGCTTTACTCTGTCAGAATATTATATTATTTCTTCTCAAAGGTAGCATGGTAATTTTGTTACAAGAATATTACTATAGATTCTCTATCATTCTTTGTTGAGGGGTAAAGGGTGTAAAATGGAAAGCTCTGTATAGTTGAAGGGTAGAACACACCAGAGTGATCAATTTCTTGCAACTAGCACAGTTGGTTAAGAGAGCAGTGTCTGAAGGAAAACCACCTCTTACTGCCTGTGTCATACTGGCAAAATTATTTGAATGCTGGATTATTTGGTTGCTGCTCATTTGTAAAGTGGTAATAATTATATACTTTAATTATAATAATATTGATAATTATATTTTACCCCATGGGGTTGCTACTGTTAATTATAATAATAATATTTTATAGGGTTGCTATGAAGACAAACTGAGTTAATATACATAAAGTGCATAGACTAGTGCCAAGTTTGATCTACCATCACCATCATCATCATCATCATCACATCATCCATAATGTGTTCCACTATGATGTTCCACTGTGTGGACCAGCCCGTAGCCAAGTCTTTGCATGCATTAAGATGAATTCTTAAGGAGCTGAATTGCTGGGTCATGGGGTATTTGCCACTCTGCTTCTCTAAGACTCAAGAACTTTATCCAATAAATGAGTTAACTGAGCTTCTGGGGCAGGTGTATGTTGTGACTTTGCATTCCTTTGAGCCAGGAGAAGGCAACCCTGATCAAAACCAGCTGCAGATATTGTGATGCTGAACTTTCCTTGTCACTGTGACATCACAGGCATGCCTGAAAATGTTTCCTGGAGATGTCCTGTAATTGCCTTGGAACTTACATTTAGTCCTCTCTGTTGATGGACCTAGGAACATTACCTCTGTTCATTCTGCCACTTAACAGCCATTCATGATGGGCTACCCTGTCAGGATATGTCTCAGGGCATTGTGACAGATAAATGTACGTAAGGAATCACATGTTCCAAATAACTGGAAGTTGATTTGGTTCAGCCTTACTGTTACTAGGCCGACTGTCATTCTGATAAGTGACATGGTGGCTGGGTTTATTCCCTGGTGGCATTTTAAATGGAGGACTTGCCCAGGGTTAGCTGTGCTTGGTGGAAGAGGGTGCGTGGAGGCTTGGGAAGCAGGTCTCCTCGGTTCCGGAACACAAAGGGCACACTCAGAAACCATGACCAGGTATTTCTTTCTTGCCACCTCTCTGTGCCTCAAGGCAGCATGGCTGGAATCCATGGGCCTCTGTTCTTGCCAACTTTGTGATTCCTTTCAGTAGGCCCAAGCCCTCTTCCCTGGCAGAAGGAAGAAATGGGGGCATCTGGAGAGACTCAAATAACTGACCCTGACTCCGCTTTCATCTTTCTTTGTAGGTGAGCTGGAGGCCAGAGAACAAACAGATAATAAAAGAGCAAGAAATCCTTGAAAAAGGAGAGGCAGAACGCATCTTAGGGGCTCCAAAAAGAAACTAAAGGAGAAGGTCAGATTCTGTTACACCTTAAACCTACTTAAGCTGAGCAAAAAAACAGAATAATTGAATTAAATTGACCAAAGGAAAAATTTTCAAGGAGCAAGGGTTGGATAATGACTGTACTTTACACAAAGTATACCGCACATGGCGTGTCCCAAACATGCCTGTTCAATGATGAACAACAGTGACAGGAAGGACTCACAGGCCTTGATCCTCAACCCCGATTTTAGCTTCAGCTCTTATGATCTCTGTGTCCTTGGGCAAATATCCTACACATTCTGAATTGGTTTTCTTATCTTCAAAATGGGACTAATAATACCTTCTTTTACAGGGTTGTTGAAAGGTTTAAGAGAATATATGTAGGCACTGGATGTTTAGATTACCATATTGTTTTAGTTTAATATCACTTAAAACAGTTGTTGTCAAGTTTTAGAATATGAGCATCCCTTTATAATGTTAACATAATTTGCAGATACCCCTCAAGCTAGGATGCATATTATTGCTAGAAAAGATACATAATGGCTAAAAGCTAAAAAAGAAAAAAATCAGTAGCATTTCAGAATGAGTTTCTCTTTGATGGATTGTAGCAGCATCTATACACGTAGGCAATCGAATAAAAATGATGAGACATTTATGCCCTTTGCAGACAGGCACAGGGCTTGTCTAAATTATTACTGGCTCCTGCAATAGCCCCATAGATCACCAGGTCACTAAGAACCTCTAGTCTGAAAGGACTGAGCTCTAACTATAGGTGTGCATCTTTAAAAGAGAGAACTCAATTATCTTAGATACTGATACTAAGCTAAGTTAGATGTAGGATATGGCCTCACTACACAAAGATGGTCCTTCAGACTAACATCTTACAATACTGGGAATTTTTTCTTCTTTGGGACTAATAAGTTTGTGCTTATCTAGCCACAAGAACATGCTAGATACTGTCTCCTTCCATAATCCTGTGACAATGGGACTCGTTTCCAGGCTGACCTGTTGAGTCTAGAAGAGCTGCCTTTGACTGTGGGAGTTTGGTCTTCCGTGCACTTTCCTCTACCACCAAGACCATTGTGATCTTATATGTTAGTAAAGCCAGAGATGAGGACTTGCTTGCAGGTAGTATATTTTAGGCAGTAATTTTTAACATGGAGGGAGTGAAAGCTAGTCCCAAAGATGTGTTATAATTAGCTGATTACTGCGGAGGGCATCGGGAACACAATCCCATTTGGGACCCTCTGAAGAGCTGTGTAGAGGCACCTCAAAATTGTCTCCCTACCTGGAAAAGGGGAGCATTTTTCATCACCTCCCAATGGTCAAGGGGTGCCCCATGGAATGTGAACTCCCCTTTTTCTCCCAGGTTTGCAGATATGTCAAATGGCTGGCTGGGGCTGTGCTGGAGACCTGGGACAGATGTGGGTACAGCTGAGGTACGAGGTTGTCAGATATGTCCCCAGCACAGCTGGTGCTGCAGCAGGGGCTGGGTCAAAAGGAGAGCCAAGCAGATGCGAGGTAGAATGCAAGAGGTGCCCAGCCAGGGGGACAACACACAACCAAGGGGAGGCAGAACCAAGGATCAGGGTTGGTCGCTCTATCAATGTCTTTGAGCACAACTCTGTGCTGTTACAAAATAGACTTAGGCATATTAAAATTTTAGAGTTTATTTGAGCAGATAGCAATTCTAAAATCAGGTAGTGCCAAACTGCAATCACTTTGGGCTCCACCCAGGGAGTGAGACAGGAAAACTTTTATAAGGTGTTAGCGGAAGCAAGACAAAGAAAACGTCGATTGATTAAGGTGGAAAGTCCCTAGTTAGAGGGTAGAAGGCAGTTTTTGATTGGTTAAGCTTAATTTTCATTTTCCTAAGCTATGACTATTCCACTTTGAGTTGGGTTTCGGTTTGCTTATATAGGAACCCAATGTGCTGGAGCCATCTCAACCTGATGGTCTCTCAATTAATTATTTTAACAGTCCCATACATTGTGTTAGCTGCTGGAGCATAGTGCATGTCATAGCCTACAACCTATGGTACATAGAGAACGATGACATGGCGAAACAAAGAAGGAGTTTACTGTTTAGTGGGGAGATAGGCAAGCATTGTAGTAGATGTCAGCATAAAAGCCCCCCACAACTTGAAAGGGAGTGTCTAATTCCTTCTGGAGTCTTGGGGGAAGGCTTCACAATAAATAAGAAATAATTAAGCTGGGTCTTGAAGGATGAATAGGAGTTCTTCAGGTAGTGGCAGGGAGGAAAAGCATTCACATGAGAGAGAGAAAGAAATGAAAGAGCAAGTCTGGTCTGAGCACACCCATGAAGTCTTCACAATTCCATTCTTTCCCTTAATAGTTTCTGGCTCAAGTCACTATTTTAGTTATATTTTTTGTTAGTTTTATTTTTGATCATAAGTAATAGAGATGCTGGGAGGGGTGTATAGGTTTTCATATAAGAAAATAGGCACATAAAGGAGGTCTTTCATAGGCCAGTGATGATAAACTCAACACTCTGCCTCTTGGGTCCCCACAAAGTAAAATCTCCTCTGTTTCCTCCCCCATTAATCCCCACTCCTGGGACTACCTGTGCCCAGGAGTTGTAGGTAGTTTTTTTCCCTTATAAGGAGATACAGGGACACCAGACATCATGGCTTTCCATCTTCTGTGACCCACTCTCCTGAATCTTGCAGGTTATACATATTCGCTGCTTGCCTTCCACATTGGTCAAGCAGAACTTGTTTGTCGCTTTGAGGAATGCCTGGGCCACTCCAGCAGCTTTTTGCTTCCATTCAGCCCTCTGTAGTGCTCATCTCCCGCCACTAGCAGATAGTCTGATGTCCTCTGCCTTATTCCCTCCTCTTTCTGTGAAACTGCCTTTAGGACTGGACCTTACAACCCATCACTTCCATCTGAATATGGGTCATTCAAATCCATGATTTCTTCAGCTTCATTCCTTATGGCTGGATTTTGGCATTTCCCAACTCTAGTCATCAGCGGGCAAATGTGCGTGTGGGATGCGTGTGTGTGTGTGTGTGGGTGAAAGTCAGTTGGGGGGTTGGTGGAGGAGTGGGGTGGCTTCCTAGGACCATGGAAATCACACAGACAGGGAGCCCTGTTCTTGTGTCCCTGTATGGGTGGACCCGATATTTTTGGTGCGCCTACTGTAGTCCTGATTCGCGCTCCCATTTCTAAAAATGTCATCAATCCCATGAGAAACATCATTCCTACTCTGTGAATGAGGAAACAGACTTTGAGGGTTAAGTAATTTGCCCAACATTATATAATTTCTAAGTGACTGAACTCATATTCCATTCCAGGCATTAAAAAAATGTATCTGTTGAGATGAATTAAATTACTATCTGCTTAGTACATGATTCTAAGTATCTAGTACAATGAACTTGGTGCTTTGGAACACAGTAAAAAGTATAGACTTTAAAACTATTCTCAATATATGATTAAGATGCAGGAAGAACTTGGGTTTAAATCCAGATTTTTATTTCTTAGTAGCTGTGTGATCTTGAGTACATTATTTAAATAAGCCTCCTATTGTAAAGATGGGAAGTGGAATGTAAAGGGAATAATAAAGAGATCAGGCTGCCTGGAATGGAGGGTTTGGGTAAAAGAAATATAGATGAAGAAAAGGTAGATTGGAATTTATAGCGGATTTTTGTCATTTGTGGCTGCCTGCCATCTTTGAACATCTTGCCACTCTTTGAACTCCAAATGGACTGACAATATTCCATGTTTGGCATCACTAAAGGCATCCCAAAGGCCTCCCTACCACCCTGCTCTTGGTTCTATGGCCTTGACTAATTCTTCTGCCAAAATCTCTTGGGTGAGCCATCCTCACTGAAGCTGCGAACTTCCCAATCTGTGGTCTGTGCAGGAATGTCGATTTGCAGAGAGGGTGGAAATGAGGATATGTACCTGAGGATTAATTCCTATACTGGTTCGACCAGAGTCAGCAGGAGAAGCTACTTGTCTACTTTATCCAATAAGTTCTCAAGTAAACAAGCTTAGATGCCTATGTATTTACAAGAGAAAAAAAACCTGTCTCTCTGCGTTTTATCCTATCCACCTGCTCCCTTGGGTCTGTCTAAACATGTCACCAACTCGGTTTCCTCAAAGTTTTTCTTTCTTCTGTTAACACATCATCACAGTGCAGGGCATAGTTTGATGGCACAAATTATGGTTTAACTGGTTTAACTCATGTCCTGGTCTTCCTTGATGACCTCTTAATAGTCCTGAGCCAGGAGGTTTTCTTTTAAGATTTTGTTGTACCATGGCATGTACCTGTGGTTAAAGCTAAGCAAGAACCTGTGCTCTCTGTTCTATCTGGTAGATACCAGTTGGTGTGAAACTGATAAGTATGTTTACTTACTGCTTTTGTCATTTGTTTACCTTCCTATTGTAGAGCCCCGTTTTTCTTCAGATATTTAAGCATCTTTATAAAATACTATTAATAGTCAAACTTGAACATGTATCATATTGGCTATTTTGCTTCCCCTCAGGTTTTCCTCCTAAGTTCTTTGTATATGGAATTTTTGTTTTAGTATCTTTTTGAGAAAATAATAATTTGTATAGGAACAAAAACAAATTTCTGCCCCTTCTAACTTTCTGTTGGTTTGCTTTTAAACACTGAGATAAAAACATCAAATGATAGTGGCTTCTTTGAATGATTGGCCATGCACAAGTTGATTGTATTATGTTCTTTAATTATGTTGATAAAATATAAAATCGCACATCATTTTATTAATGTCTCATGTTTGCAGGACCCCTATTACTGTTTTGTTGCAGTAATTTTTAAAAAGTTGTGCCAATCTTTGTTAAACCAAGCTTCTAAGTGCTATCTGTACTACATTGTATCTCTAAAACCAGACAAAACATTCAATGTAGCACATACGTATACTCTCACACATTTTTCTTTTACATGACCTTAGTTCAAGTACGAACATAAAATATTATTGAGTCTTTTTCTAAGTGAAATCACCAGTGATTAAAAATTTAGAAAGCATTTCTATTTTCCACATAAAATGGAGATTAATAGTCCTTCTGTCTTTTGAAAAATAGATTGTTATTCCATAAAACATGTGATAGTTTATGCACAATGATATGATAGTTTGCTTTCTTGTTGCAATGAAACATTTCTTTTTATTAAATGCGGTTTGCATATAAAACTCAGCATACCATTAGAAAGTAGGCAGTTTGAAAACATAGTGTTTGTAGTTCACTTTTTTTTTGGAGCCACCCCTTCTATAGCAGTTAAACGCCTTGATTTGCACTTCACTGATGAGAGGCCAGAGCACTGAGGGATTTAGCTTTTCAAGCTCAGATTCAACTCCAGTGTGCTGGAATGGAATACAAAGTACAGCTCTGCATTCATTATCACTTAATTATACAACTTGTTGGGTTTTCAAAGAAATTTTCATCCCCAGAGCAAAATCTGTGCCAGGTACTTTTGTTTCCCTGAGATGACATTTCTATATTAAAAAAACTTTTCTTGAAATCTTCCTGTTTCAAACTCAGGACCACTCTTATCACACCTTTTTTTCCTAATGATTGCCTGCTTTGATTTGAGAGCGTTGGCCACAATTCGTTTTTTCCCCAATAAGTTGTTCTTAAATACAAACCAGCAACTATAGTTTTTGCCTTTTAAATGATTAGCCAAAAGGGAAGATAATGAAACTCAGTTTGTGTTTCTCTGATTTCATATTTATTGCAAGTTCAAGAGTGACTAACACAAAATCTGAGAATAATGAATCTTTGCATTAATAGGGACTAGGGTTTTCAACCCCAACACATTGCTATATGGGGCTGGATAATTCTTTGTTGTGGGGGCCGTCTTGTGCATCATGAGATGATTAGCGGCATTAGAGGCCCCCTTCCCACCTCCCACCAGATATGACAACCAAAAAGGTTTTCAGACATTGTCAATTATCTTGAGCGGGGCCAGGGGAGGGGGGACGGGGGGAGTTGTGGGGAGAAGTCCCTGATTGAGAATCATTGGTCTAGAACTATGAGGGACTAAAATAATAATTATTTGTACTCTATGGTTTTGAACTCCTCTACAGGTATATTTGGGAATTGTTTTTCAATGCTCAGTTCTTTATTTTAAAGCACATGGTAGACTTATAATAAACTATTTGGATGTATAAGTTTTAATACCATTTCCATCAAAACCTTATGTAGAATTGCCTAGGGATAACATCTTTCCGCTTCTGTCCTTGCCCCCCCCACCACACAACATCCAGCAAACTGTTTTCTATGCAACAGCTACAGTGATCCTTCAAATAAAGTCAGATCATGTCTTTCCTCTGTTCACAAACCCCCAATAGTGCCCACCTCACTCAGAGTAAAAATCAAAGTCCTTACTATGTTGACAAAGACCTGTAGGATCTGGCCTCCCTCCTAACTCTGACTTTTTCTCCTAGGACTCCTTCCTTATGGGGCCCCAGTCACACTAGTCTTCTTGCTGTTGCTACACCCTGCCCTGCGCACTCCAACCCCAGAGCTTTTGCATTAGCCCGTCCCTTTGCCACGATCACCTTTCCCTCAGAGAGCCGCATGGCTGCATGTTGCAGACTCTCTGCTTCCTGCTCAAATGCTACCTTTTCAGAGAGTACCCATCCTTCATTCCCTATTCCCATTATTCTGCTTTTTTTTTCCTCCAAAACACTCATTATCGTGTAGTGTAGGCCATATTTGTTTATTTTTGTTTTCCTCTGCTAGAATGCAAGCACGATGAGGCAGATGTCATCTCTTATTCAGGGCTATGACCCAGTGCCTGGCACATTGACTTTTCTAGCATGCACGTGTTACTCAATAAATACTTGGTGAAGGATTGAATACTCTTAATAAATTTAGTTTAAATGGGTTTTGAATCTCACTCTTAAATTTCTTCCCAAATTAGAGCCCTCCAGGTCCAGAGATGGACTATAATCCATCCTCAGAGAACGATCCCATTTCCTAATCTGAGAGTGAAAGCTTTTGTTTTTTTCCTTTTTTGGTTGAGAGGAAGGCTTAGTATAGAGCCTGACTTTATTAATCAGGATCTTTTCAGTTGCAAGGGACAGAAAACCCAACTCCAATAAGCTCGAGCAAAGAGGGGAGTATTTTTTTCATGTAACTAAAATCCAGGGACATATCTAGATTTAGACATGGCTGGACCGGCTATAAAGTCATGACCTTAGAAATCTTTCTCTTTCTCTTTCTTTCTTAGCTCTACTTCTCTTCCTGTAGCTCCATTTCAATATGGTAGCAAAAACCGGCCAAATAGAGCTACAGGTTTCCCATCTACCAGCTCAGCAAACCCTATGGAAAGAGAATTCCTTTTCCTTAAGGTTCATGCAAACATCCTGACTCTCCTTGGCCTGACTTGGGTCACAGGTCCACCTACTTACTGTTCTAGTTCTAGAATACTTGCCCCATTGGAGCCAAGGGAACTGACACTGGAGGAGAAGGATTCCCCCAAGGGAATATCAGCTAACTTTCACCTGAAGGAGGAGAAACAAATGCCAGGCAGGCAGAGGAAAGGGTGTCCACTACCCTCTTAAGGATCAGCCTCCCCTCCAACCCCAATGACAGCAATCCTCACAAATTCCCAAAGACTCATGGAAGGGAAGGTCACTTGGGCCTTTTTCTTTTTCCTTTTTTAAAAATTTTTTATTGATGCATAATATCTGTACATTTTTATGGATAGATGTGATATTTTGTTACATGCATGGAATGTGTAATGATCAAGTCAGGGCAATTTAGGGTACGTATCACCTTGAGTATTTATCATTTCTACATGTTGGGAACATTTCAATCCTCTCTTCTAGGTATCTCGAAATATACAATACTTCGTTGATAACTACAGTCACCCTATTCTGCTCTGGAACATTGGAACTTATTCCTTCCATCTAACTGTATGTTTGTGCCCATTAACCAACCTCTCTTCATCCTTCCCTCCCACTTCCTTCCCAGCCTCTGGTATCTGTCTTCTATTCTCTACCTCCATGAGATCAACTTTTTTTTTAGCTCCCACATATGAGTGAGAACATGTGATAGTTGTCTTTCTGTGCACATGAGCCATTTTCTGTAATTCCTTAAAAGGAACCAGACTATCACTGGAAATGTGATGAGAGGGAGAGAATTGAATTTACTAGAACTTCTTAGGAGAGTATGATAGTGATAGGAATGAAAAGATGGCTAATCTACTGAGCAAAGGACCTAGATTCCCAAGAAGTAGCCTCAAATATGAACTTTCTTATTTCTCCAACTGCTATTAAGGAGAGTGGGTCAGGTTACTTTCAGAACTTCTGCTTTTAAGAATCAATTAAAACTCATTTGAAATCAAGAACTTAGCTTTACAACACCTAGGAGTGATTCTAGGGCTGACTTCCTGGGTCCTTTTCATACCATGCTTAGCCTCTCCAAAAACGAAGTCAGCTTAAAAATTACACTTATGTGTTTAAGATTTCATGTACATGTAAATTAGAGTGTGAACATTTAAAATATTTAAAGGACAGCAGTTTGAAGAGGCACCAAATCATTACCTTACCAGGGATGTCCTATTATTGGCTAACTCAGAGGCCAAGAAACATGTCTCTACCTGGGCCTGTTCCTACTTGTATTAACTTTTCAGGATGTGCTAACAAGTCAGTGGCTCTTTTGAGTAATTGGATGTATTTATCCATGCTTCTAGAGAGGGTGAGAGTGGAGTTAGGAGGAAGAAGGGAAAAGGGGAGTTGAGCAATGGAGTAGGCCACTTTGGAATAACTTATATCGTCAATTGAAGGTTAAAGAGTGTCCTTATAGTGTGACAACCCTTGTTATACATTAATTTCACATGAATATACACACATATGTTACATATACACATGTATTGTTATATATTATATATTTTTATGATATATTTATATTATAAATGATATAAATATATACTATAGTTATAAGTTACATAAAATGTAAATATAGCTTTACCACATACATAAAATAGATATGAAATTTGTTTTGGTTCTCTTTTACTCAGTAGGGCTTTCCGAATACCACTGGGAACCAATTTACTGTCATAGTGAGACTAGCACATTTAAAAAATCACTTTATTGAGGCATAGGTACATACAAAAAGCTGTATGTATTTGATGTATATAGCTCGGTGAGTTTGGAGAGACTAGCATCTTGGGTGAATAAAATTCTCTTCTTTTCTTCAAGGTGTTCCTATCTTTTCCTTTTCTTCTCTGAAGGTTTTAAAAAGTTGGCGCTTCACCTGCGTGCCTCTCGAGAGTCAGAATGGTCGACCCTGTCTGCTGGCCTCGTGGGAAGAGGCTGGAATGGCAGTCTCTCACAACTTGCCAACGTGGCTGCATCCTGTCTTCACTGATGAGCTTGGGGACACCTGACCAAGTGTAGTCTCTCGGTAGATGAGGGGGCTGGACCCTATGTGCATGGCAGGATACGAGAGAGGACTGCAACTTGTGCATCTGGCATTAAGGGTGGGTGAAAAACCAAATTGCTGCCATTAAAGAAGGGTAAAAACATAGGATCATTGATTTCCCATCAAAGTTTCCTGTTTTCAAAGGTCTAGGATCTGGCCTCTCTGAAGCTCCCATCACAAAGGAAAGGAGCTCAGATTGACAGTAGGATTCTGTGATCTTATCGTTGCATCCAAATGAAATGATTGCTTCAGGGGATTTAAAGAAAATTATATCTTCATGGCAGAACTCCCTGAGTTCAGAAAGTCTAGAGGTCCAAGATGAGACAGGATGTGGAAATTTGTTATTAAGTGTATGGGAAGAAAAGAGAATGCCTCTCTGTTAGGATTTGTTATATCCCACATGTGGGAATGACCTCTGAAAGCTAGCTGGGTTGCGCTGCTCAAATCAGAATTCAGAATAAAAACAAGAGTTCGTTTAGGGTCAGTGTATCCAGTACCTGCTTGGAGTTGACGATAAATTAGTTTAAGCTTGGAAACTTGCTCTGATTTACCATTTTCTTTTTTTTTTTTTTGGCAGTATCATCTGAATTTTAGGCAAGGGGGCTTTTCTGTTTGTTGTTTAAATTGCATTTTCAAGGCTGTCTCTAGATGCTTGAGTTTGGCTCAGGGGCTGAGATTTATTTTTTTGCTATGAAAACAGCAGATTTGGAGAATTTCCAGGAAATGATTCCTTTTTGAGTCTCTTAACTGGGTGGCGATGAACTTCAGAAGCAGCGAGACACTTGGCATACTTATTCTTGTATTTTTCCTCCTAATTCTCCAGTAATAAATATTGCATGATTAAAGCATAAGGTAGGTCAGGGTTAATACCTGCCAAATGGCACAGATGGAAGGGGGCATGAGGAACCCCTGGTGTGAAAGGGTCACTCTGTGCACTGAGCACTTTACAAGTGTTGCCTCATTCTGGCATTGGACGCGCTGGGTTTGAATATCACCTCAGTCACCTATTAGCTGTGTGACTTTGAGCAAATTACTTAACATCCTTATGCCTGTTTGCCTCATGTGTAAACAGGGAAAATAATAGTAGCTACTGCAAACAGTTCTTGTAAGGATTGGCTGAAATATTGCATGTAAAATACTTAGAACACTTAGTAACTTGAACTACCTGGCATATAAGCATTTATAAATAATAGCTATTATTATTTCTTAAATGAATACAGCCTTTTTATAGTTGAAGAAACTGACACTTAGAAAGGTCAAATAAGGTCAAATAACTTGCATAAGGTCATGCAGTTGACAAATGGCTGAGCCAGGACTTGAAACCAGGTGTCTCTACTTCCATTGCTTAGGTTATTGGCCATTCTATGTTATGGTGTTCTAAACCGAAGGAACTTGTAGTGCGTGAGGATATACATATTTATAAGTAACTGTAATTTCCAGTGATGAACAAATAAATAAATAAATAAAGAAGAGGTTCTAAGAAAGATTCCATCTAGATGGGGAGACGGGGACATTGCAGAGAGGGGTGACATTTCTTAGCTGTAGTATAAATAATTGCAATACTGTCAGTCATATGTTGACTGAATTGCATTTCCAGCTATTGGTTATGGGCCTTCAAATTTGGCTTGGGACATTTTTTCCTATGTAAGTGTTAAATGTGGAAGCATACCATAAAAATGACATCTCCAAAGACTTAGATTTGCTACAACAAACTCAAAATCTTATAAAGTTTCTGGAAATAATTTCTCCATAATTTTCATGTCTGCTCTGGCAGGAAAATAATCCTTCTCTTCACAGAAAGTATGAAACTTTTCTGATCTTATGGCTACTTTCCATTCTTTTGCCTTTAGTTTTCATTTTTCACAACCATTAAATACTTTTATTTTACAATGCTTGGTGACAATAGATATTTTCCCACAGATTCTTAAGCACTCACAGATTCCCCAGATTTTTTTTAAATATGTATCTGTATTTTTTCATCCTATTAATTTGTCAAGTTCACCTCTAGGTGTCCATTCATCCTGTCACTAGTATGATCATAAATCTTCTACAAAGGAATTGAAGGAATTTTGGGCTCTAACAGGTTCTCTAGAATTTTGTTGATTGGGGTTTTAGGTAGCATTAATAAACATGACAGGAAATGATAGTAACATATTGCTACAAAATTACACTGAGATTGTGGTATCCTATATCACTATAATATTGAACTACAAAAACAAAATCACAGTACACCTCAACATGCATATCATTCTTTTCTCACACATTATACCATATACTGGGGGTTCCCAAATTGGTTGTACATCAGAATCATCAGGGGGAACTAAATAAAAGTAAAGACTGACAGGTCCCACCACCAGAAAGTCTGATTTGGAGGTCTGGGGGAGTATCTGGGATATGTAAGAAAGAGATGCAAAAGAGAGTGATGGAAGCGAGGCTGGCATGGAGAAGGGCTGCTATTTTCCATGAATGGGCAGAGAAGTCCTCTCTCTGAGGATGTGTAGTTGGTTTGCACTGAGACTGGAATGACACCCAGGTGTAGATCCTACGAAGACCTGGGAAAGAGCATTCCAGCAGAGGGGCGGCAAGCACAAAGGCAGGCGCAAGTGGTGCATTTGTAAAGGAGAAAGAGAAACAGTGTGACTGAGGGATGGAGAGAGTTTCCAAACCACATCGTTCCTCAAGGGCCAGTTGAAGGAGTTTGCATTTCATTACAATTGTGCTGTGCTGGGATTTGATTTATGTTTTAAAAAGATCACTCTGACCACTACTCCATGGAGCATGGCATGGGGACGGTCAGGTTGGCGGTATTTAGAGTCTTGTTGAAAACTGATGGTGGAGATTGCATCTAAGCTGGAATGAAGGATGAGTGGGAGTTGGTCAAGTGAAAAGGGTTGAGGGTGGGATGGTTCAGGAAGGAGACTGGCAAATGCAAGGCCCTGGGGTGGAAAGATTGTTCTAGAAACTGAGAGAAGATGAGGGAGGAGCTATAGAGGAAGATGGAGTCCAGATGACCTGGTGTCCAGGATATCGTGATTAAAAAGGTGAGCATAAAACACCAGCCAGGGTGTGTGGAAGAAGCCTGATGTCTTTTGAGTGACTACCTTGTTCTAGGAATAGGTACTTTCCTCAGTTATTGCTTTCCATGCAATGCAGCCTGCTTTGATTTTTCCACAAGAATCTAGAAATTTGGATTTTGGTCTCCTGATTTTTAAACGTTGGCAAGCCAGTTAAAATTTTTTTTTTTTTTAACCCAGTGTGAGCTAAAGAAAAGATATCTGTGGGCTGGATTTGGCTTGTGACTTCCAGTATGTGGTCTTCGAGCAGCATGACAACCAACCCAAATGGTGCCTTTGTGCAAATTAGGAAAAGATTTCCTTCTCTCTACACTTCCCAGCCATCTAAAGGAAAACTGTCATACTAAATATACATCTCAATGATGACCGTGATGAAAATTGCAGCCCTCGAGTTGTGCAAAGCACAGTTCTGTCTCTGAACAAGAATATAGAATGGGAAGAAGTGATAGGAAAATACGACGTGGACAGTGGTGTTCTGGAGCTAACTGGTGCCAGCTTGTTAGAGCTGATTGTGTCATCCTTGCCCAACTCTGTGCTGACTAACATCACACTGATAACTTGCAATCAACCATGGTGGGAGTATTTGCACCAGGGAAATTGACAAACATTACAAATCAGAGGTTCATCTGATGCTGAGAGCCAGTCGTGAAACATTTACCAGAGCACCACTGAACAACATCATACAATGGAGGCCTTGAATAACCTCCAAGGACTTGGATTTTAGACTGTAGGCAAGGCAGAAGATGAGACAGTGACGTAATCAGAACTCTCTACATTCTAGGTGTCTTTAGTCAAAGGGCCCTCCACTTCCTGAAACTAAAAAAAAAAAAAAATCTCTTCTTTTGAAGAGATGACTTCTTCTGCACTCACCTGGAGTGGAGGCTATTCATCCTCTCATCCCTACTATATCCAGGGACAGAGGAAAGAAAGGGGGACAGCATACTTTTGTTCCCTTTTGCCTCTTCCAACCATTACTCCTCTGATGTTTGATAATCCCCCTTTTTGTTGACACTCAGTATGTTGCTCACACTCCCTTTGCCTGACCACTGAGTACAGTTACTGCTGATTTACCCAAATGCGAGCTTTGGTGTCTCCCTCCCAGCTCTTCCATCCACTCCAAGGCCCATCAGCTTCCTAGGAGACTCTATGCTCACAGGGATGATCCACTAAGCACCTCAACCTCATGATTTGTGACTTTGTCAACTGCAGGGACATGTCACCTCTGCTCCACTGAAGACTTGCTCAACCATAGCCACAGCCTGGACTGCAAAGCTAACTTTGAAACAGCTGCATCTTTGAAATGTGGTTATAATGACACTTTTTCTGCAGGTTTGAGTAAGGATTCAATGACATAATACATGGAAAGGGCCTAGCAAATGCTTGGCTTATAACAGATGTCCAACAAATGTTTCTTTCCTTGCCTTTTCTTTTTCGTCTTTTAAAGACAGGAACACAATTTCAAAACCGTGGTGTTTCTTCCTCCTTTATTTTGAAATATCATTTGAATTTGACATAAACGGTTGATATGTATGTCATAAACTTTTTGCTAAGTGACATCCTTAGGAATCTGTGTTCTTTCCAGCGCTCGGGAGCTACTGGCATCCAATATTATTGGTGGCAATTGTGCTAACATGCACAACACAATATCCACCCTTTTAATTACAGAACATTCTTGCAGTAAAGTAACACTGATTCACATCTTGTTAATATTTACAGTTTTTGCTTCTGGCTAAATGCCAGGGATCTTCATCATGTGAGTTTCTTTGGCTTCCAATCTCCCCTTTGCTGCCTCTCTTCCTTTAGCTTATTTGTATATCTTTGTGTTACCCAGTCCAGGAGTGTCATGGATTCCTTCCTTATGTTACAAGCCTTCTACCCATGAGAGGTGTTTAATGGGCAGGCATGTCTAATTGTAAGTGGGTAATGATGATTTTGTGTGACTTTTAAGGAAAACATTCCAACGCTTACATTTGAGGGAGTGCGGGGAAATGCTCATGATGACTTTGATCATTGCTCACAAATGGATCCCCTGGTTAGTAAATGAAAGGAGTGTGAGATGTCTTCCATCTGTGCCTCCCTGTTTGCTATCTTCCTATATCTTGCATTTGCTCCTCTTAAAATCCTAAAATCTATCAGATAAGCAGTTACTGCAAAAGAAGTTGTGTTTTTTCCTAAACTTTTGAAAGTGTGGGGATGTGGTGGCCATAGTAGCAGTTACAATGCTATAGTTTGCTATATATTATCATTTTAAAATATCCAAACTCTGTTATACCAGAGGTGAAATTATTTTCCCTAAAGCAGGAAGACTATGTATATTAAGAATTCTATTTTCAAAATCTCTTTCTTTTCCATTTCACTATCAGTCACTAATCTATGTCGTCCTTATTTTGTGCTTGGACAATTTCAATAGCATCCTAACTGCTCTTTCTGATTTCTCCTTTCCATACAAACTTACGCTGTCATGTCTCACAAGGTTCAATGATGACACACTGTTCGTGGCTGTGGTCCCCAACCCCTGGGCCTCAGACCCATAGCGATCTGGTCCATGGCCTGTTGGAAACTGGGCCACACAGCAGGAGGTGAGCAGCAGCCAAGCGAGGGAAGCTTCATCTGCATTTACAGCCACTCTGCCTCGCTCACATCACTACCTAAGCTCCCCCCAACTCCCTGGTCCATGGAAAAATTGTCTTCCATGAAACTGGTCCTTGGTGCCAAAAAGGTTGGGGACCATTGGTGCATGGCACTGGTGTTCAGTCAGTGTTCCAAGGAGCATACGAGAGTCCCCAGCAATGCCTGGATGGTGAGATTGTGGGCAGGTGTCAGGACCTACCACTGCCTCAGCTAGGGCAGCTCTATGTCGATCAGTTTTATTCTATTTGGGTTTCTTGCAAGATTCTGTTTAAAACAGTGTTCTGATATTGAACAACTATTGGTTCTCAAGACAAAATCCACATTCTTGGCATGGTAGTGAAATCCCATTTCAACATGCCTCCAAACCAGTATACCATCTTCCTCTTCTCCATTGTATTGTTTTGCTCACAATGAATTGCTCACTCATCATTCCTTAAACACACATGTGTGAGCCTTAGTTCATATTCTGATATCTTTTCTTAAAGAAATTTTTCTCAGCTTTCTTGAGATATAATTGACAAATAAAAATTATATAAATTTAAGGTATACAATATGATAATTTGATAGATATCTACACCGTGAAATGATTACCATAATCAAGCTAATTAGCACATCCATTACCTCTTATAATTACATTTTTGTATGTGTATGGTGGTGAGAACACTGAAGTTCTACTGTCTTATTATATTTCAAGTATACAATACAGCACTATTAACTATATTCACCATGCTATACATTAGATCGCTAGAACTTGCTCATCTTAAAACTGAAAGTTTATGCCCTTTGACTAATATCTCCCCATCTCCTGGAAAACACCATTCTGCTATCTGCTTCTATGAGTTTGGCTTTTTAAAATTTCACATATCACTGAGATCATGCAATATTTGTCTTCTGGTGTCTGCCTTATTTCACTAAGCATGATGTCCTCCAGGCTCACCCATGTTGCTGCAAATGGCAGGGTTTCTTCTTTATGGCTGAATAATGTTCCATTATATATATGTCACATTATCATGTACTGTGATATCTTTGCCTGGAATATCTTTTTCCTTTTGTTTACTTGGGAAATGCATTATTCATTTGTTGATTCACTTATGCATTTATTCAACAACTATTTTTTCAGCATCTGCTATGTGCCATGCCTGGTTAGGTGACAGGGACTCCTACTTCATGGCCAAATTCATGACATCTTCTCTGTGATATTGCCCAGGCACAATTACCTTATACCTCCTCTGTACTTCATGATACTCTGTCATACTGATATTTTCTAGTTAATTATATTGCTCTGATTCTCATGTGTGTTTTTCTCGTTTTAAGGGTGATATCCATATCATGAATATATTTTTTCCCTTTCATAGTAGCTGATTGGGTGTTCAATAAATAATGTTTATTGAGTAAATCAAGAGCTTTTTCTTGGGATCTTTGTCTGTTTTGCCTGACATGTGGTAGGTGCTCAAGGATTATTGTTGAATTGATGAAGAGTTCTCATGTCTGCAGTGAAGCCAGTAGCTGTAGGAGTGGTAATAGAGTGAACAAAGGGTACTTTGAGGTATTCTTAATGTGCAAAGCTACACCTCTGGGAGGTTGGTGGGGTTGAGAGAGCCTTGGGCATCCTCAGGCACTGGCAGTACAGTCTTGGGCCAGTCATTTGTTTTTGGGCTCCAGTCACCTTGCCTAGAGGTAGGGTAGTTGGACTCAAACTCATCCCTTCTCTAAGTGGGACTGATGCCATGATTCTATGTATTTGGGAATACCTTGTGGATCAAAGAGCATGCCTTCTCAGAAATCTCAACTTTATGAAAATCACAATAAAAGTATAAGGGTGGGTAGAAATTTATCTTTTGAGCAAGTTTGCCCCCACAAACTTTTCCCTTTTCATCTATTCTGTCAAAACCATGGATATTTTGATAGTTGACTTTTTTCTCATGCATATTAATGATAAGAGAAGACTTAGTGATAACAGTGGGACTGTCATCTGCTGTGTGGCAACAGAAAATTTTAAAAATTGCATTTTACTCATAAAATTAACCTGATTCATGGTGTTCGTATCTAGAAATTATAAAAGGATGAGAGAAATTTTACTTAATGATCATGAGATTTTAGTTGGAAAAGATGAACATAGGGTCAATACCACAAATTCGCATTTATTTAGTGTAACTTTAAACAAAGAGGTCAATTTCTCTGTTTTTTTTAAATTTATTTTTATTTCAGGCTATTATGAGAGTACACGGTAGTAATATTCTCCAGGGATTAGGGCGTTGGTGGGGGTAAACTCACAACTAATTTCTCTATTTTTTGTTTGTTTTTGTTTTTTTGTAAGAACTGCAGGAAATAGGTTTGAGCTGCTAAGTTAGTCAGAGAAAGACTGTTGGTTTCTTAAGAGTTGCCCGACTCTGGAATGAGATCTAACAAGAAAGACCTGAGGCTTTCCTCACTTAGTGTGTTTAAAAACAAGCTGGGATTTTACCTGGCTGGAAATATTTTAGATGTGGGTATTGGGGCGGGCAGCCTGAGACTCAGGTGGGAACATTCAGTGAATGTCCATTTTCTGCTGGTCCTCAGGAAAAAAAAATGAGTTGTGATTAAAACTTAACAATTCCTTTGTTCTGTGCAGTCTATAGGAAGCTTATGTGGGGGTTAAGCGGCCCTTTGTTAAGCAGCGTGGACTCCTCAGGCAGATGTGGGCGACCTCGTGGGTGCAGTTGGTGTCTCTGACCAGTTGGAAGTGGGCGTGGAGGTGGGGAAGAGCGGGGGGATAGATTTTCCTGGAAGTTTCTAAACCAGAGAGCCTGACTTTGGATCAAAAGTGTCCCAAAGTGGGCACTGTCCCATATACAGCCTCGCTCTGCCCCCTGCTGTTGGCTACGTCACTCCTTGCGCTTTTCCTGTGTTCAAAATTAGAATGCGAGCAACAGTAGGTGACAGGGGGACGACAGGGTTTCTGGGGATTTTTACCTCCAGAACTACCCCTTCCGTGGAAAATCAGCCCGTTTGATAAACATCGCCCCTCCCAGCAGGTGTCACTCATATTCTGATGTGGAAGCCTTCCCCAGTGCTTGACGTTGGGCGTCAGACCACAGCGTCAGAGGAGAGGTGTGTGAAAGTTATCTGTGACTTTGGTGGCAGGAGCGGGGGAGGGTCTAACCGCGATGCTGACCCCATTGTGGTCGCCTGGCGACTGCAGGGCGCTCGGAACCGCGCCGCGTCCCCGAGACCGGGCAGGGTGGGCCAGCTCCGGTGGGGGAGGCTGCGGCGGCGCGCGGGCGACTGGGCCCATGCAGCTCCAGGTAGACGCGGGGGTGGCAGGTCTCGCACTCTAGAGGGGTTAGGTGGGGCAGGACCGTTTGCTCTCTGCTCCTCGGGACTCCAGCCACCTCCGCGAGCTGAGGCGGCCGGGGAGTCTTTGCACAGGCCAAGGGGCGGAGGCAAGCGGCGGAGCCCGCCCGGATGGTCGCCGGCCCCCTCCGCCCGGCGGACCAGTCCCGGGACAGGGTGTGGGGGTGCCGAGGAGAGCCCCGCCCCCACCCCCGCCGCGGCGGCCTGGCTGAGATGCACACGCTCCTTAATCCCCCCGCCCCCCGTTGCCCCGGAGACGGCCCAGACGAGCAGGTGATGCATTGACAGCGAGCAGATGGTCCCCCGCGGAGGCGACCGCGGCCCACAATGCGCCCCGCGCGGCTATGCCACCGCCGCCCTCCCAGCCGGCCGGCCGCGGCCGCCCGCATGCTAATACGGGGCGGGGGCGGGGCCGCGGGCGGGGGAGGGCACGCCCCCTTGCTCTCCGCGCCCCGCTCTCCTCCTTTTTCTAACACCCTCCCCAAATCCCCACCAGAAAAGCTCCTCTCTTTACGCCCAGAGACACTCTGCCGAGTCCCCCTGCTCTCCCCCACCGCCCACCCCGCTCCAGCTCTCCCCTAATTCCCCCCAAGTGGTTAATTTCCATTGAGATAAACGCTTAACCCCTCCTTCCGTGCCCCTTACCCCCATTCTGCAGCCCTGCCCACATCTGCTCCCTGCTGGCATTTAATATTCAATCTTGGAAGACCAGAGGAATGGATTTACCACCGCCCGCCCCCGCCCGGGCCCTACTTCTAGAGCTGGCGTTGACACTTGCTAAATGTGTATAGACATATGATTTATCTCACACACCCCCACCCTGCGCTTCAGGATCTTTTAGGCAGCTTCTTTTGGTCTTCCTTCCTGGAATCTCAAAAATAAATCACTTTTCTCCCGGGACTACTGTGCTGCCTCCTCCCGGGAAAGCCTCCCATTCACACACCCTCCTCCTCCCATTCATTTGACACCCCCGCGCGCTTACCCTATTCACCGCTGTGTGGCAAATTGAGGCGATCTTATACTAAGGGCATGAAAACTGCTAGGCACTATTCACAATTTTAATACTAACTTCATAGCTGTCACAAAAATTCATTGCCGGGCTTACCCTATAATGGCCAAAAAGGAACTTTAGGGGAAGAAAAAAAAATCTGAAGACACTGCCATGGTGTCTTTCTTTGATTTGCAGGTGTTTTTTGAAACCATTACTACAGTAACTGCAGATAGCTTTTTCTAGCTGCCTCATAGAGTGCTTAAAAAAAAAAAAAGAAACCATCCTCCTCCTTTTTATTTTACAGTAGATAAAAAATGCCAATAAAGGCTTTAAAAAAGGAATGGAGAGAGAAAGGGAAAAAGAGACTAGTGAATAAAGTTGGGACAATACCGGGTCACAGAGCTGTCGAAACTAATGTCATAGTGTGGCTGTTGGGCAGGAGTACAGAAAACTTCTTGTTTCTTGATTTTTATGGAGATTTGGTCTAAGGCATGGAGCACTCTCTGAACAGGTTTAGAACAAGGGGCGAAGAAAGAACTCTTCACAATAAACTCTCTTCTGATGGGCTTTATGCCCACAAACACCTGTGATTTACAAAGAGGCATTGCAGAGGACAAAGAGAGACGAGAGGGCCAGGCTATTGTGGGGAAATGATGCCTCATGTACCCATGGCTCTCAGAGAGGGTTGTTTTATTTTAAAACTTGTTTTGGATCCTTGCTATGCAAACTTACAATGAGAAAAGAAGCATTAGATTTTTCTAGGGGCTCATAATGACTTTTTCAAATGCTTCTAACTCATTTTGAGCCTTCATTTTGATTAGTTCTTAAACTAGTGAATATTGTAGTCGCTGGAATTCAAGGAAAGTTAGACTTATCTTGAAAGCAGAGAAGTTAGAAATCATTATCTAAGACTTAGAAATAAGTAGGTAGGATGTTCACTTTAGGGGTATTTGATAATTGCATTTATTTAAAAATTTTATGAACTTATTATTTTTTTTCTCCAGGAATGCTAATGATTTTGTGCCTATCTCAAGTTCTTGCCTTTTTCTTCTTTCTCTTTTGAAGTTTTTTTTTCTTTCCCTTTTTGGCTTTTGCTTTTTCTCCGTTCTTTTTAGTTTTTTTCCTAATAATTTAGGGAGACGGGCAAAAATATGAAAACATAAGGAAATAAAGAATTACAAACTGGGGGAGATTCCCTTTGGTTAGGGTGGCCCTGTCCTCTCTGAGGAGATCACTTTTCAGTGGGGACCTAAAGCAAGTGAGGTAGCAAGGGGAAGGCAAAGCAAGCGGAGATGTGTGCAAAGGCCCTGAGGCAGAAAAGAGCCTCAAGGGCCCTGAGTCACTGAAGCAGGGCTGGTGTGGCCGCAACACTGTGAGTGTGGGGAGAATGCCTCAAAATGAGGTTGGAGAGATTAGCCAGAATCAGATCATGGAAAGCTGTACCACACATGGGATAAGACTGGTTTTTATTCTAAGAGAAATAGGGAGCTACTGAAGGATTCTGAGTGAGGGATCTACATGATTACATTTATATTTTAAGATTATTACAGCTGCTGTGTAGAGTATGGATTGAATAGTGGAAAAAATGAGTGCAATGACTGATTATAAGCAGTTAAAAGACTGGTGTAGTAATAATGGTGTAGTGGATTAAGCTGGTATTAATGGAAATGAAGAGAATGGGTAGATTTAGGATTTATTTTAGAGAAGGAACTGATGAGACTTGAAGGGCGGCATGCATGAGTTGGGTAATGAGAAAAAGAGAGGAATCAAGGAAAATACATAGGGCTGAATAACTTTGGCAGATGTTGACACACATTGCCAAGATGGGGAAGAGAACCAAGAAGGGAAACGTGAATCAAGAATTGTGTTTCAAAATGTTAAGTTTGAGCTGCTGTTGAGGAGGCCAAATGGAGATGGTCAACCAAGGGCCAGACACTCGACCGGCCATAGGCCCTAGTCATTCTCCAGGCTTCTTGGGATCTGTGATATGGCATAGCATGAAGGGATGAGCTTCTACTTATTCATGTCATCCATTTGATCATGATCCTTAATGTGTCTTTCTCCAGCTCATGACGTTCAGCTTCTTCTCTGATGTGAACTGCTAGGTTTGTCTCAGCCCAGCTCATCCTTGAGTAAAGGGCTCCCTGGTAAAGATAAACTGGGGAGCGAGACTCACGTTTTAAGACAGAATGAGTTTCTCACTCTCTCCAATCTGAATTGATGGAAGATAACTCCCCAGTCACATTGGAGACTCTGGAGTAGATGGAATAGTGCCTGGCAGGCCTATTTGCCAAGGTCTACAGGGTCTGCTTGACATGTAGAAACCAGGAACTCAAGGTTGTCTGTGTCTGCGCACAGGGAGGCAAAAAAGGAAGCAAGATAATAATAGAAAGTGAGAGATAGGTAGACCCTTATTACTTTTTCAATAGTATAACTCCTGGTAAATTTGACCCAATAGATATAAGGCTTTCTTCAATCTCACCAGTGTCTCTTGAGGGAAAGAGTGTTTGTTTCTATATTTTTTCTGGGGGATGGAGCAGAAGATACTATATATGCAATTCCGAGGAAATGGAATGGATGAACCAGAGTTTCCGCTTGCTGTAGTACTTGCTATAGTACATATAGAAATTTCAAATATAAGAAACTAGTGTGTAGAATTCTGTGATTAGTTATACAGTTGAAAGTCTCAACAAAATTATTATATTAATGGACAAAAATAATAATGAACTCAAGGAGAGATGGAAGATATGATTAGAATAACAATGACAAAGATGAAAAATGAAAATATGAAAATAATAAACTCCAAAAAAGGCTCTGAGCCCAAATAGTTTTACAAATGTGTTCTTTAATGTTTTAAAGAAACACAAGCTTTTACATGATAGAAATTATTATATGAAATAAAATTCACTGATAAAATAAAAAAGTCAATGGATACATAATCATGTTGAATAAGCTAATTGGATATCAAATAAATACAAAATTCAATAACTAAAAAAATTAATAAAGATCAGATAGAAAACAAAATGGGGGATTTTCTATTTCTAAGATAATTGCAGACCAGTTATCTTATTTGACTTTCTAAATTAATTAACATGTTGGATAAGATATTTTCAAAATATTGTAGAATGTACTTCTGAGCTGGCATAAAGGTAGAAATTCTGGAAAATAATTAAGGGTCAGAACTTGGAGGACTTCTGTTAAATGCTGGAGACTAAGATTTAAATTTTGATGGCAACACAGAAAATGGCCATTGGAGATAAAGTGGGGAGCTTAGTTAAAGTACAAAGCTGGGATTTCAAAAGACTACACTCCCAGTGTAAGAACTAATAATAAATACACCTGACATAGAGGAAAGGTCAGCAAGAAAAGCTGCTTGGTTAAACTTCCACTGTGGGTGGAGGAAAAAAAAATATACCCATAATTCTCATAACTACAAGCCAGCCCTCATAAATGTTCGAGTCCTAATTAGTGCCATGTATTTGGGGCATGAAAAAAATCTCAAGTGGAGAATTTAATTAAAAATGGCCTTAGATGCGCACTACCCGAAGGATGGACATATTTGAAACACGGACTTCGGTGGGGGGGGAACCAAGGGCAACACACGTAACCTAAACGTATGTACCGGGTCACAGAGCTGTCGAAACTAATGTCATAGTGTGGCTGTTGGGCAGGCGTACAGAAAACTTCTTGTTTCTTGATTTTTATGGAGATTTGGTCTAAGGCATGGAGCACTCTCTGAACAGGTTTAGAACAAGGGGCGAAGAAAGAACTCTTCACAATAAACTCTCTTCTGATGGGCTTTATGCCCACAAACACCTGTGATTTACAAAGAGGCATTGCAGAGGACAAAGAGAGACGAGAGGGCCAGGCTATTGTGGGGAAATGATGCCTCATGTACCCATGGCTCTCAGAGAGGGTTGTTTTATTTTAAAACTTGTTTTGGATCCTTGCTATGCAAACTTACAATGAGAAAAGAAGCATTAGACTTTTCTAGGGGCTCATAATGACTTTTTCAAATGCTTCTAACTCATTTTGAGCCTTCATTTTGATTAGTTCTTAAACTAGTGAATATTGTAGTCACTGGAATTCAAGGAAAGTTAGACTTATCTTGAAAGCAGAGAAGTTAGAAATCATTATCTAAGACTTAGAAATAAGTAGGTAGGATGTTCACTTTAGGGGTATTTGATAATTGCATTTATTTAAAAATTTTATGAACTTATTAT
>NW_012148797.1:2036789-2044173 GCF_000956105.1 Propithecus coquereli | reverse complement strand
AAATAAAAAAAAAAAAAAAAAAAAAAAAAAACCCCAAAAAATGGCCTTAGATTGGATCCATTCTAGAAAACTGAGTTAAACACAGGCCTTCAAGAAATTTCCACATGTAAAATCCAAAGTAAAATGAAAAGCTCACTGTCCAAAATTACAGTACTCACAAGAAAAGAGGTAGTCTAACTGAGAAACAATAGAAATGACAGTGATATTAGACCCACATAGACTTTTGATATCATCAGAAATTAAGCATATTTACTGTTTAGAGGAACAATAAGCTTGAATATGTGAGCAAGGAACAGACACAATAAAGTATACAATCAGACCTGTTGGAAAAACAGACTTACAGAAATGTAATTTAAATTAAAAGTTCAATAAGTAAATTAAATAGTAGATTAGATAAAATTGAAGAGGAATTTAATGAGTTGGAATGTAAATGTAAAAAATTATCCAGAGGCTAGAAAGACAGGAGACAAAAAACAAAACAACAAAAAGGACTAACTAAAAATATTTTCTTTAACCACATAATTACATAATCCCATGTTTTACATGATTAATATTTTTGGGCATCTCTTATCACATTGTGGCATGGGTTTTACTGTACTAGCAATACTAACAAGAAGAGCTGGTGTAGCTATATTAATTTCAGACTAAACACTTTTTAAGGGGGAAAGAACATTTGTAGAGATAAAGAAGGGAGCTATGTAATAAAAAAGAATTTGTTAAGAAGATGTAATGACTCTGAACTTTTGCGCTACTAATTATAAACCCTCAAAATTAACAAAACCAAAATTGACAAAATTACAGGAAAAATAGAAAGACCTCCATTAGAGGGAGATTTTAATGTTTCTCTCTCAGTAGTTAATGGATGAAGCAGATAAAAAATCAGGGATATAGATGATTTGAACAACACACTTAAAAGCCTAGGTTTAATGAACAGTTATAGATTAAATCCAGTAAGTGGGAAATAGTCTAAGCACATATGAAACATTTACAAAAATTGACTACATGAAGACTATAAAACTATCCTCAAATTTCAGAGAATTGAGATTAAACAGGTCTTATTTTAGGAACAAAATGCAGCTAATTTAGAAATTACTAGCAAAAAGATAATTGGGAAATACCATACATCTAAACAACTTTTGGGTTAAGAAATTGTAATGCTAATTCAAAGGCATTAGAAGCAGGGATAATAAAAGCAAAATATATTTCAAAATATGTGAAAGGCAGGCAAACTGGTATTAGAAGAAAATACAATTATTTAAACACATTAGAAAAAAGAATATTAGACATCAGTAAGTTAAGAATACAAGAACAGCAGAATAATCCCCCTGAAATGTATAAGAAAGAATAATTTTAACAAACACAGAAGAAAAACTAATGAATTAGAAAATAAACATATAAAAAAAAATCAAGAAAGGTAAAAGTTGATCCTTTGAAAGAACTAATAAAATCGACAGCCTCTGGCAAGATTTGTCAAGAAAAGAAGAGGAATGCAATATAAATAATATTAAGAATTAAAACAGGAACACAATAAAATAGAACCTATTATACTGAATTGATTAAAATATAAGTATTTTACACATTTTAATGTCAATAAATTTGGAAATCTAGAAAATAAAGGAATAATATCCTTGAAAAATGCAGTTTACCAAAACTGACTCAAAAAGACATAAAAAACACAAATAGCTCTATAACCATGTAATAAATTGAATCAGTTTAAAAATTTCCCACAAAGAAAGCATCAGAATAAGGTGGTTTTACCAATACAGTTATTCGAATATTTAAGGGACAAGTAATTTCAATCCCACTTAACTCCATCAGTGATTAGAAAAAGAAAATATCCCCCAAGTCATTTTAGGAGGCTAGCATAACTTTGATACCAAAATAAGGTAAGGACATTATAAGGGAGGAAAAGCCAATTTCACTCATGATTGTTGAAGGAAAAAAAAACAACTCTAAACCTAAGCAAAATATTAACAAATGAAATCTAGCACTATACTGAAAAAATACATTATGATCAAGTCGTTTTTATCTCATGAATGGTTAGTTTAATATTGGAAATTTGATTAGTGTAACATCACTTTGAATGGAAAAATGTGATCATATTAATAGGTACAGAGAAGACATTCAATAGCATTCACTATCTGTTCCTAATTTAAAAACAAAAATGAAAACCTTTGCAAACTAGGAATAGAAGGGAAATTGTTCTACTTGATAAAGGCACCTATAAAAAATTAAAAAAATAAAAACACAGCAAACATCATACTTGATGGGGAAATGTATAAATTCCTGATAACATCAGAAATGACCAAGCATATGCAACTTTTGTGATGATTGAAACTTACACTATTTTGGGGGCTCCATTCCATGAATGTTAGCATTGATTTGTTGATATCACTTCTTATGTTTTGCAACTCCACACCTTTTCTTTCCTTTTTTTTCCCAACCCTTTTGCACCTCTGTAACCAATTCCCTGTCTTAACTTCCCTTTGATTGAAATACTAATATCTCAAAACGACAAACACAAAATTATGTGTCAAAATAAATAACAGAAGAAAACACACAAAAAATATTGGGGACTTAGAGATTTAAGTCATTTCATTCTTGAGAGCTTTTAAAGCAGTTTATCAGAATTACTTCCCAATTTCCCCTCTCTACCTAGAACACTCTGCAAATCCTAATGAGTCCCAGAACTCACAGGCGGCCATGAAAGTGAGCTTTATTTGCTTCACAGGGACCTAGGCTATATTTGCTTCATAATAAATCTGTTTTTGGAAAAAGCACAGATGCCCCCTACCACCACAGCTGTTCCACACTATTTTAGAGATGCAAATTAGTGCAATAAGATAAAAAATGTGAAAGGAAGAAACAAAGCTGTCACTATTAGCAGGTAATATAATTGTTCACATTAAAACCCCAGGTAATCTGCAGACATGGTTTTTAGAATTAATATGAGAGTTTAGCTAGCTTGCTGTTTAAAATAATGTATAAAATTAAATTGCATTTCTATACCCTAGAAATGATTAGAAAAATGATTTAAAAAACATTATTTACAATGCAAAAAACCCCCAAACCAACTAATGAGACAAACCTTGCACTTCCTAGTATTACATTTTACCATAGATGGTCAAGAACTTTATGTAGAAAAGTATAAAATTTTATTGAAAGTTGCTGGAAATAAATACTATGTTCATGGATAGGAGGATTCAGATGTCAATTTTCCCTATCATAGCATCATTGTAAACCTGCTCTCCTTTCTCCATTCATTTATAGGGAGTGGAACTCACCAAATGAATGTCTATGGTGACATGTATGAAGCAAAGTGAGAAGAAGCTTTCTTGCTGTCTAAAAATCAGAACCTTGGCAAACAGGATGCAGGTAGTGTATGAAAGACACTATGTCTTTTTACATTTTTTTTTAGGCCAATAGGTTTGCTCCATTTCACCCACTAATTTTGATTTTTGATTCAATGGTGTTGGTCTTATAGTTTGGAACATCTTAGTTCCATATTTACCCACTTCATTGCAAATCGCAGCATAATTTTACATGCCGTCATGAAGTAATTTTTTTTTTTTTTTTTGGCTACCAGAGGGACACATTACATTTATTCTAGGAAAGCTTGGAGACACAGCCCATGTTTCTTTTGCCATTCTTTCTTTCTCGTATTGCTAAGGTGCCCCCACACCATTAGGCATGTGTACTCAACTAAAAGCAGCTAGTATTGTCCTTAGGAAGTTGCACAAGTCTAGGTTTTCAACAGAAATCAGAAAGAAATTTTTCAATGATATGTAAAGAAAGTACACATGCCCTGATAATGTTAAGAATGATACTATATTATTAATAGTTTTATGCTGCTGTAAAAAATTACCACAAATTTAGTGACTTAAAAAACACAAATCTATTATCTTACAGTTCTGTAGGTTTGAAGTCTGACAAGGGTTTCACAGCATTAAAATCTAGGTGTCAGCAGAGTTGCATTCCATTCTGGAGACTTTATGGAAGATTCGACTTTTTTGTCTTTTCCAGCTCCTGGAAGCTGTCCTAATTCCTTAGCTTGTGTCTCTTTTCCTCCATCTTCAAAGCAAGCAACAGTGGATTGAGTCTTTCTCACACCACCTCACTTCAACCTCATCTTCTGTTTCCCTCTTCAATTTTTAAGGGTTCTTGTGATCACCTGGATAATCCAGGATAATCGCCCATCTCAAGGTCCTTAACTTAATCACACCTACAGAGTAACTTTTGCCACTTAAGGTAACATATTCACAGGTTCCAGGTTTTAGGACATGGACATGGGTCGGGGCACAAGCTCCCTAACATCACTTTCTGTCCCCTCCCTCAGCTCACTCTGCTCCAGCCACATTGCCACATTCCAGACTCAGCGCTCACTCTCTCTTCCCTTGGAGTGGAATGCTGTCCCCCGGGATTCTCAGGGTTTATTCTCTTACTTTGTTCATGTCTCTGCCCAGCAGCCCTGCCAGGACACCTCTACCTAAAATCCACCCTGTGCTTTCTAACTTCTTACCCTGCTTCTTTTTTCTTCATATCTCTTCTCACTCCTCTCGGGCTCCTCTTTTGAAAAGTAAGCTCCCTGAGGACAGAGCTTGGTCAGTTTTGCTTCTCTGTGTTGCCCAGGGTCTAGCCCAGTGCCTGACACATAAGAGCTCAAGGAATACATGAATGAATCAATTTTTTAATTTCATTCATTAGCATCACATTTTTTTCCCCATAAACTGGACTGTAATGAAATCTCCATAATTTGAATTATGAGTTGAATTCAAACTGAAGTATGAAAGTATGGCCATTGCACTTAGTTATATATTTCACTGAGAGTGTTATTTGAGTAGCCAGGTTTAAAACTGGTATCAGTAAGTGACGAACCCAAAGTGATATATTAGGTGTCCTGTGAATACCCCTACTATTGGTTGTATTCTTTTGAAAATAGAAATTGATAATAATAATGATAAAGGTAATGACCATCATCTTTGCTGCCATTTATGGAATACTTGCATGTGCCAGTTACTAAGTCCTTTACATATATGATTTAATTTTCCCAGTGAGGTCATAGAGTACACATGTACTGTGCTGTCTACCCAAGGAGAGTATTCCTCCCACCTAACACGTCTTTTAGGAAGCAGCTCCTCCCCACTCCCACCAAGTGGTTCTGGGGACAGCCCAAGCACAGTCCCTTGGCATCTTGGCTATCAGGATGAACATGTGACCCAGTCTGGACCAATCAGAATCCCTTCAGCAGTAGTCCAGAAGTCGACATATAATTCAAGCCAAGCCAATCAGGGTTCTTCCTCTCAATTTTTGGAGTCAAGCTGGAAAGAGGGGGGATCCTTTTTCTCTTGGGTCAAAAACAGCAAAGGTATGAGCCTGGAGCTGCCTGTGGTCTGTGGAGAAGCAAACAGTCAGAGAGAGTGAAGCAGGTACAGGAGTCAAAGTACACAGTCTTATTTTCTCCATTTTACAGATGAGCAAACATGTCTCAGAGCAGCTAAGTACTTGCCAGAGGGCACATAGCTAGTAAATTAGCCAGTGAATGGGGGAATTTGATCTCAAGTTAACCTGACTTCATTATCCATATTTTCTTTCACTTTGTTGTACTATGTTCTAGCATCTCAGAGTCACGAGTAGCCACTAACTGTTTCCATTCTTCCTGATTTCTGAAGACACACAGCGGGGAAATACATGCACTGTGTTTCTAGCAAGGTGTTTCTTAGACAGTTGTTGCTCACTTATATATTAAATACATCTTATATTTGAATGAATTTGTTTGTTTGAGGCTCTAGGGCTGAAATAACAAACAGGCTCTATCTTTTGTGCTAATTCCAGTGGAATAAGGCTAGAAATGGCTACCTAGAGCTTTGTGTTAAGAAGGATTCTGAAGATTCATCTGGACTAGCAGAAAAGAAGGAAAGTGGAATGAGGGTATGAGCTATTAAATTTGCTCAAAATGTCTGATAATTCAGATTGCATTTTGGAAATATGGAGTAAACATTTCAGCAGGAAGTGTTGAACCAAGGACTATTGTTTTTCAGTTCAAAGATGATTTCGGTTGTTATCCATGGACTCATGGATAACACAAAAGCCCTCAATAGTTTCTTCACTACAGGATGATGGCATCTTTGAAAGAACACCCTCTGCAAAATACCCAGACAGTTCTATCTTACAATGATAGGAACAGCGACATGACCTGAATTTAGATTCTGGAACTGAATGTCATTTATTGGGACCACTCTTTTCTGGTGCAAGGGATGCTAAATCACAGCCACTCTGAAAAAATTGTCATGGGCTGGTATTGTTGAACATTTTCTAACATTCAAATTGGGCCTCACATTTTGTTGGTTGGAAGTTCCATTTCTTCATCTTTGGCCCAAGTTACTTAGCAATGACCAATCAAACTATGCACCCACCATATTGCTTTGCATGTTTGACTAGAACATTGACAGATTAATAGGAAGAGTAAATAGCAGAGCACAACTGTGGAGGCCCAGTGTGCGGCAGCAGGATTGACTGCTCTGGACTTTGTTGTGTTTGCTCAGAGGAAGCTGCAGCAAAAGCCTGCTGGGATGAGGTGACCCAGGTCATGGGCATTTGTTTCTTGTCTCTATAGAAAACAATTGTCTTCTCAATGGAAGATGGCTTTTTCTGAATCTACATGGTTCCACCGAGGAGGAAGCATTTGCCATTCCAGGGTGCTTGCTAAAACACACACACACACAAATAAAAAGGCCACACAAAAGTTCAAATTTACTGTATTCCCCAGAGAATCCTTTGGCTAGGTTAACCAGGAGAGAAGCCTAATTTTAGAAAGTTTATTTTGAGGGTCCGGAAACTTCCACCCATTCACTGCTGTTTCCCAATATTTGATGTTTAGAATTTTATGAAGTTGCGAAATGATCTAGCTACCTTCCCTCCCCACTCCCCACACCCTATTCATGAGGGCAGAACCCATTAACACTGTTGACTTTGTAAACCCTGGCTTTGGTGGAAATCTATTTTGATCTCAAAATTGCTCTACTCTGAATTGATATGAATGAAATACATTAATAATAAAGAAAAATCTACTTTGGTAAGATTTAATCAATCAAAAATGATGGCTTTATTTAAAAGCCAGGACTATGTTTCTGGTTGATAGATTTCTTTGAACATGGCTGATTTTACATTTACAAAGTGATCATAGTTCTTCACAATAAGATTCACTTCTAATATAAGTCTCCAAAGGGTTCCACACTGATTTTTGATAAATCATTTTTGATCTCTCTCTCTCTGTTCTGTCTCTAGATATGTGTGTATGTGTGTGTGTGTGTGTGTGTGTGTGTGTGTGTGTGTGTGTGTGTGTGTAATTTTAAATAAATCAGATAGTCTTCTTGATCTGATGGGA
>NW_012148797.1:1993348-2036739 GCF_000956105.1 Propithecus coquereli | reverse complement strand
ATGAAGAAAAATCTACTTTGGTAAGATTTAATCAATCAAAAATGATGGCTTTATTTAAAAGTCGGGACTATGTTTCTGGTTGATAGATTTCTTTGAACATGGCTGATTTTACATTTACAAAGTAATCATAGTTCTTCACAATAAGATTCACTTCTAGTATAAGTCTCCGAAGGGTTCCACACTGATTTTTGATAAATCATTTTTGATCTCTCTCTCTCTGTTCTGTCTCTAGATATGTGTGTGTGTGTGTGTGTGTGTGTGTGTGTGTGTGTGTGTATTTTTTAAATAAATCAGATACTCTTCTTGATCTGATGGGAAAGACTAAGGCAGAGAATGGCACTCTAAAATTTCCCATTTTGGTAGTTTTAATTCTGCTTTGTCATGTCTGACTGGTGCTGTTTTCCAACATCTTTCTCACCCTCACTTCCTTTACTCTCTTCTTCACCCTTTTCCTTACTTTTTTCTTCTGTCTCCATCTTCCTAGAGCCCAGGTCTTAGGAAATGCATAGAGGTGTTATTGGTGGTGGTGATGGAAACCATTTTAGTTTCTGGCTGCCTACTTCAGCTCTCATTGAGCTTTTTGCACATCTAAAACTGAAAAACCACAGCACAGCGGTGGGGATGGGGGTGGTGGTATACTCCAAACGAATGACCAAAACAACCTTCCAAAACTTGAGGAATAAAAACCTCTTCATCTAGGCTAGCAGACATAAAAAACTAAGATCAATCTGATTATTAAAAAAAACCAAGGCATCTATACTAATAACATGTCTTTTCAAAATTTATTTAACAGTAATCAATATTTGTTATGCACCTACTCTGTGCTACTCTAAGGATAGCTTCTGCCCTCAGGGAGCTGACAGTCTTGGGTTGCGGCATAGGGAAAGATAATTATCCAAAGAACTTCAATACAGCATTCCCAGCACTGTGGCGATAGGGGTGGGTTGAGCCCAGGACATTGACACCAACTCAAATTTTTCAAGATAACAGAAGATGCATGCTTTTCTGGTCTTGCAGCTTTTTATTAGCTTGCTTTAATCTCGTTTGCAAGGCATAAAACAAAGAACAATTGTCTAGTTGATGCCTGTACTATAGAAACATGGTAAGACTTGGGGAAAGGGCATTCGACTGTAAGTTTTATTGGGGTAGAAATTGCACCTGTCACATTCGCTGTATATGTGTGAGCCTGGCACTCCAGGAATATCTGGAATGAATGGATGGATGAGGCAAAGCCCAAAGACCTTAGTTACCACTTAATAGTGGCATAACTTTTGGCGTGGCCTGGAGTCTTTCCCGCCAAGTGTCTGTTTCTTCACCCATCAGAAAGAGCTGGGAAATACCTGAGCATGTCACATTATCGAAGGAGCAAATCCTATTAATTCAGCATCTACTCTAAGGGAGGCACCAGTCTAAGGATTTTACGTGTTTACTCATTGTATCTCCACAAGAAAAATGTGTGGCAGATACTACTATTATTCCCATTTTACAGATGATTATTGCAATTGATTCTTTTGTCAACTATAAAGTACCGTATTATTCCAAGAAAAGGCATTGTCATTGGGATTTTAATATTCCAATGGCACAAGTGTGGGAATATCCTCTATGAAGTTTTGTCTCTTGTCTGATTCTGTGTCTGCCTCACACTGCTTTTCTCTGAGATTCACACTGTGAGAAGATTTGGAGTATCCATTTTAATTAAGGACCTTTGGATGGTAAAGAACTAAAATCCCTTCAGATCTTCTCTAGAACAAAAGATATATCTTTATTTTGAGTATGCATGTCCTAGAATTGGAACCAGAAAGTCACCGGAATCTGCTGCCATGCGAGAGACCAGCTTCTCTCTCTGATGGGAACAGAGCCTCTCTCTGCTTCTCTCTGGACGTGTGCTCCATTCTCCTCTCCAAGTGGCTTCTTCGCTTTCTCCGTCTCTGTGGTTTGTGCATGATTGCCATCCCAGAGCTGTCTCATGAACTTTCTGCTTCCACCCTCACAGTTCTTTGTTTTGTTTTTCCATTGTTCTAATTTCATTCTAATTTCTGAGATTTGCCCTGCTAATCTTCTCATGCCACATGGCAATTCTCTGGTCAGCTGATGGTCCATACATCTGGAGCAGGGAGGACGAGCAGTGTCCTGTGAGCCTGGTGGGGGCTGTAGCAGGCAGCTCTCCTAGGCAGGGATTTGGGGCAAAACAGCAAACCCAGGGATGGAATCTCTCCTATGTCTTCTACTCTTGTCCAACAACTGGATATAATATATAATCAAGATAACAATTTTATTTTTTGTTAAATTTACCAAATAGGGCTTTTTATTAAATAGTCTTATGTTAAAAAGAAAAGATACAGATAGAACTTTTAAGGTTTGTTTCTAATTTTTAAAAAAATTCAGTTGTATCAAAACTTTTTGTTTTTAAGCTGCGAGTAGTGACTTTCAGTTTAAGAGAAGAAAAGGGTCTTGAGACAATGACCTCCCAGACGTTAAGTCAAACAGGAGAAGATATAGTGCAGTGTTTTTTTTTTTCTTTTTAGTATCCGTGTTGTGATTCATTAGCAGCAGGGTATACAATGAATTTGGTGGATTACTACCTACGTTTTTAAAAAGGGAAATAAATTGGAAAGAATAGAAAGGTCAGTGTGCTGTATGCATGGTAAGATGTTCATTGTTTACTGACACTTTTATTTCAGTTACATATGTGTGGGTATTTATTGATCATGATGCAACGTGCATTTCTTACCAGGACATGTAGCCAGAAAGCTTGTAAGCTACTAGTGTAGTGGTTAAGACCTAGGTTTGGGGTCCTAGGACCCTTGGTTCAAATCCTGGCCCCACCATTTAGGGGCTGTGTTACCTCTCAAAGCCACAGTTTCCCCTTCAGTAAAATTATATCATATAATCAAGATGCTAAGACAATGTGGGTAAAGTGCTTAACACAATTCTCAACAGAGCTTATTTTATTATTGTAAATGAAAGTGACTTCTGTCAGCTGTTTAGGTTGAGTGTGGGAAGTTTCTGGAAATTCTTTACATCAGAGATATGTGTAGGGATCACAAACTAGGATAGGAAGTGGATGACAAACAAAAAAGAGCAGAGAAAACATCCCAGACATTTTAATGCCAACGGAAAAATCCATTTCCAGGTCCTCTCTTGTGACTTCCAAGTCTCTGTTTCAATGCAACCATGAGACATATTAATATTAAATATTGTTATAAATGAACTGATCCAAGCCTCAGGGATTTTTGAGAGAATGATGGGGAAACTGGTTGCTCACAAGTTTAGTAGGGAAAAGGAGAAGAAGAGGAGGGTAACGCAGTGAGATCTATTTCAGCTCACACAACAAATTGCTGCACAACAAATGTCCCATTGGTGTAAAACAATAATCATTTTGCTGATTAATTGTGTGAGTCAGGAACTCAGACAGGGCGCAGTGGGGATGGCTTACTTTCTGCTCCACGATGTCTAGGACATTAGCTAGGAAGACACGGAGGCTGAGGTTACTCAAATGGCTGGGGACTGGAATAGTTTGGAGGCTTCTTCACTCACATGCTGGCACCTGGGCTGGAATGATTTGAAGGCTGAGTTCAGCTGGAGCTGTCAATCAGCACCTCTACTCATGGCCTTTCTGTGTGGTGTGGACTTCCTCATGGTATGGTGGCCTCAGGGTAGTGGGACTTCTCACATGGTGACTCATGGCTCCAGGAACAAGTGTTCCCAGCAGACGAGGAAAAAGCTGCACTACCTTTAATCACCTAGCCCCATGAGCCATGTGGTATCACTTCTGTACTTCATTGGTCAAAGCAATCACAAGCCTGCCCAGATTAAAGGAGGAGGGGAAAAAGATCCCTTCTCTCATTGAGAAGAACTGAGAATTGAGTGCAAAAATTAAAAGGTTTTAGATGTGAAGGATGATATCGAGTGAAGTCTTTATTGTTTTTTTTGTTTTGTTTTTCTCATTATTTATTTATTTTTTATTTAAAAATATTAAGGGGGTGCAAGTATTGTTACATGGATAGCTTTTATAATGATTTGGTCAGAGTTATACGCGTGCCCATCACCCAAATAGTGTTCATTGTACCTGTTAGGTAGGTTTTTACCCCTCCCTTCCTCTCCTCTTCTCCTTCTTCATTTCCAACGATTTTTACTCCTTTCTGTGCCCATGTGTGCTCATCAAGTAATTCCAAATTATTAGAGTACATGTGATGTTTATTTTTCTATTCTTGAGAATTTCGCTTAGGATAATGGTCTCTAGTTCCATCCAAATTGCTGCAAAAGACATTAATTCATCCTTTTTATGGCTGAGTAATACTCCATGGTATACATACACCACATTTTGTTAATCTGCTCATGAAATGATGGGCACTTGGGTTGACTCCACATCTTTGCAATTGTGGGTTGTGATTGCAACAAACACTTGGGTGCAGATGTCTTTTTGATACAATGACTTCTTTTCCTTTGGGTAGATATCCAGTAGTGGGATTGCTGGATCCAATGGTGGGTCTACTTTTAGTTCTTTGAGAAATCTGCATAGTGGAGTCTTTAGTTGTGGCTTTTACACCTTCAGGTTCTCACCACAGATGAACCACAGACAACTTGAACCAATGAAAAGAGGCAGCGAGGAGTCATTTATATTTGATTTTAGATGGTCTCTTGAGATAAATTCAGAATATACTGAGCTTTCTAATAATACTTTGCTTTGGTTAATTCTGAAACAAATTCCTATTTCTTGACTTCTTCCCTCCAAAAGGGGAGGCTGAGGAGTGGCCAGGTGTCAGGAGTAGCAGCCTGGGATGCTGTTGCAAAGACCTTGAAAAACCAATGGGGAAAGCAGCATACCTGCCCACAGCTAAAAGTCTCCTCTATTCTTTCCACATTTGAAAGCAAGTTTTATTTTACAAAAAAATATTTAGGAACACTGGATCGGTTTTCATCTTGAGTTCATCACTAAAGAGTGATCTGGGCAAACCACTTCACCTTCACGTATATTACGTGCTTTTTGAGGTCACTTTCAGCTTCCAATGACTCATTTTATGGCTCTACAAATGGGCTAACTATGTTAATTTTATGAGCAAACCAAACTATACATAATGTATTTTGTCCTCATAAACTAAAAATGTGACTTTCAATCTGTCATTTTACTTGTCAAATTAACACAGATTAAAAACTCAATGTTGGTGAAAGTGCATTGATACAGGACTATCCTATCCTGCTGCTAAACACACTATTTAATTGCTGCAGCTTTTCTGCAAAGCAATTTGACTTGATTTTATGTATCAAATATGTTGAAATGTTCATATCTATTGATACTGCTCATCCCTTCTGAGAATCTATCTTAAAAACATACTTAGAATATGAGACCAAGATTACTATATAAGGGTGTTCACTGCAATGTTATTTATAGTTATACAATAACAGAAGTCACCTATATTGCCCGATAATAAAAACATTTTATAACTTACAGTGCATACAAATAATATTATGTGGCTATAAAAATCAGATTTTCTAAAAAAAGTATTCATACACAATAAATTTGCTTAAAGTATTAAAATCTGCTTAGAGAAAAACTGGCAGGAAGTGAATCAAGATATCTAGATAGAATTATTGGTGACTTTGTCCTTTTTTGGGGAGTCTTTCTGTTTTTCAAAATTCTATAATGAATGTATATTATTTTTATAATCAGAAAAGAAAATGAATCATATTGACGTATGTCTTTTACACATCATTTTCTTTTCTTGTTGTAAATAGCCTGCCTCCTAAAAAGAGAGCTGGCAAGTTCATGCCTCCCAGAGTTTGATTCACACTGTGCCCTCTGCCCCACTTTTCACCAAACTCCCTGCTCCCTTTAACCCCAGTTGAGCATCCCACACTGGGCACTGGCTTTGAGATAGTACAGGTAGGTGGAGCTGAGAAAGGGAAAGCCATCCTGAGACCTTTGGGTAGCTATGCCCTGCAGGCACCAAACAGCCCAAGGCCTACATGTGGCCCCAGGGTGAAGCCCTCAAATACACAAGGCTATTAAGCTAGATTTTACTGAAGTAAATTACCCAGGCTTTGCAAGAACATTAACAAATTACCATTAAAATGCTGTCATCCTCAGCACAAATGTCTCTCAAAGGCTCACTTCAGTGGGTTTTTTTGTTTCAACTCATAAGATTCACTTGTTCTACAAAAAAGGGAAACTGAATCTCAGAGGTGATTTGCACTTTGGGTGAATTTGTAGACCCGTTTTTCCTCATAGGGTTTGTTTTGTATCCAGGCTTATGCACAACTTCTGTAAATGGCAACAGCGGTTGTGTGGACACTTGCAATTCGAGAGAATTCTAAAGTTGCTGCCTCCTATTAAACACCAAGAGTGGAGGAGATTGCCTCTTAGTTAAGAGACAGAATAGGTCTGAAACAAGAACAATGACAATTTTACCTTTAAAAGTCTGATCCAGGAAACAACTACAGGTTACAACTTGTATGCAGTTTGCATTTTGAAGTTTACTCATCTGGTAGATAAAATTACATAACCGTCCTATGAATGTAACTATTCAATGCGTTATGTTTACAGGTCTGTGGATAATAACACCCAATGAGCCCTAAAAAACTGTGTATAGGTTAAATTTGGGATCCAAAGTGGCAGGCCCCATTTATGAGGATGAAAAGTACAGTACATCAACTCCTCATTGAATGCCAGCATTTTATAATTGTGTGATCATTACCTCTAATTAAAATTTAAAAATAGGCTCAATAAAATCGGGAGGGTAGTTAAGAGATTTATTAAATAATGGTGCTCAACATAAATATTTATAGGCTGAACTTACATTACCAATTAGAGTTTGTTCTTATAATGCAGTCATATCCAGAAATAAGTTATTTTCCAAGGCACATTGTATGAAATTTTACCTATTTTGTATTTGTCAATTAAAGTTTGCCATTGGTACAGATTGTTTCCATTTTGAAATGGATACAACTGGTTAGGTCACTCAGAGACCCAGCTAGAAAAAAAAAATCTAGCTTTCCTGGGGTCTTTTCTAATCTGTATGTAGACAGATACCTAACAGGAGGGCTAAATATGTAAAACAGAAAAAACAATTCCTGCCCCAAATGATAAACAAACAAAAATCTGCTAAAATATAGAGAAGTTTTCTTTTTAGTAATATGTTAGGAAGTTCCTAATCAGAATAGCTAGGTCTCAGCATACATCAAGTTTTGTGTCATTGAAAAGCAAATTTTAAATTACACATGGCAGTGGGCATGATTTTAATGCTTAGAATTTCAAAATATTCTAGTCCAGTCCTGCCCAAACAAAGCGTGTGAGTTTAAGCCCTCTTCACATGTGTACTTTTAAAATAGAGACCATTTACTGAGGTACAGTGGCCCAAGAGGAAATACAGTAGAGATCAACCCACCTGTCTTAGCCTCCCCTCTGTCCTGAGGACAAGACACTCCCACCATCCAGTCTGAGAGCTCAAGGCTTAACTTGGGATGGGGTCAGTGCTTCCTCTGATTGCATTCAGAAATGGGGAGTAGTCCCAGAATGCACTGTGAGCACAGATTTATATCTATCAGATCATTTAGGAACAATCTCCTGTCTTTCAACAGGGATTTTTGGAGTAAATGCCTTCTTGTCTACCCCTCACTCTCCCTGTTAATACAATGAAGGATATTCTAAGTCATAGTATACAATGGTCATGTAATGATTAGGTCGATATGTGCATATTTTATAATTCCAGTAAATAGCAAATCTAATAAATAGTAAATTCTACTAAATTTTACAAATAAAATTCTGGTAAATACATAGGATCTCATCAGTGATATACACATAGAGGGAGAATGCTTTCTTAGATCATTTTAAACAATATATAACAGACAATTTATAATGGTAAATATTTGTTTTGCACAAGTGTTTGAAGGGTTCAGCTACTTTGGTCTGGACCTGGCTAGTCTCAGCACGGCTACTTCACGTGTCTGTGGTCAGCCGTGGTTCCACCAGGTAGCGTTGCTGATCTTGGCTGGGGATTGGTTGGCTGTTGGCTGACCTAGGATGGCCTTGTCTGGGAAGACTAAGGTGACTTGACTCTGCTCCATGTATCTTTCCCCCTCCTGCAGGCTAACTTGGGCGTATGCTCACGGCCGTGGTGGAGGGCAAGAGTGAGCAAGTCCAACAGTGCGGCCCCTTAAAGCCAATGCTTGTGTTTGCATTTGCCAGCATTCCATTGGCCAAAGCAAGTCACATGGCTTAGCCCCATTCAGAGTGGGAGGGGCTGCAAAGTTACATGGCAAAGGGACATGGATACAGAGAAAGATGAAAAACGGGGGCTGTGAATGCAATCAGTGTACCACCCGCGGTAACATTTGAAATGTGGTATGATTTATTTCACATTATTGAGAATTCTTGCTTTTCTACATCTACCCATTGAAATTGAGTTAGAATTTTAAAATAGCATTTCGCAAACAATGACCTCGGAAGCCAGCGTCCATTTGCAAGAGTCAGGGACTCGAGAGAGAAAAACGTTTTCTGAATTTCAAAATATTTCCTAGCCATAAGCTTGGCAGATTAATCAGAGTTTCATCATTAAAGAGTAGATTGGATACTCTGGAAGATAACCTGGCAGCTTCCTCCCAGATAGAGAGGAGATGGAATCTCTTTCTGGGTTAGGGGAGGGTAGGGGAGACATGGAGGAGAATGCCTAGTGAGTAGTGGGCTGAGAGAGGAAAGAGAGAGAAAGAGAGAAACAAAAAACCAAAACAGCTATCATCTGAGAAGATCTCAGTCAAAGTAGGGTCCTCAGTGAGAACCTGGTTTCCATTGGAACAGTTTTCTCAAGGTGTAGTTCCAGTTCAGCAGCATCAGCATTCCCAGGAACTTGACAGAAATTCAAAATCTTTGGTCCCATCCCAAACATACTGAGTTAGAAACTCTAGGGATGGGCTTAGCAATTTATTTTTAACAAGCCTGTATCAGTGTCTATTGCTGTGTAACAAATTATGCCAAAACTCGGCAGCTGAAAACAACAAACATTGTCTTATAGTTTTTGAGGTATGGGAATCCAAGAACATTAATGGGGATCCTCTGGCTCAAGGTCTCTCATGGGGCTACAAGCTGTTGGCTGCTGTTGCAGTCACCTCAGTTCTGGTCTAGGGCTGAAGGGTCCATTTCCAAGCCCACGGGTTGTTGGACTGAGGGCGTTAGTTTCTCACCACAATAGGGCAGCTCACACATGGCAGCTTCCTCCTCCCAATGTGAATGATGAGACAGAGAGAGAAACCTCAGTATTTCTTTTTATAATCTAATCTTGGAAGCGATACACAATTACTTCTGCTGTTTATTCCTTAGAAGTGAGGTGCTACTTCCAGCTCATACTCAGGGGAAAGCATTACACAGGGCATGAATATTAGGAGTGGGAGATCGTTAGGGAATATCTTAGAGGCTGCCTATTACAAAGCCCTCCAGGAGACTGCTGCATGCTAAAATTTGGGAACTATTTAGTGACCATAAGACGACAAAAGGAATATTTAGAAAGAGTTTGGGCTATAGGAAATTTTGCTCACAATGGATGATGGATACTAGAGGGTACAATGGAAAGGTTTGGTGATGGTTTTGAAACTCCTTTGATAGCGTCCTGCATTAGGAGATACAGTTTACAGTTTTTATCCCATCTCAAATTGCACACAACAGTATTAATCTCATTATGTGTGATCTCCTTGGAAATTACATTTCATACTCTATTCTGCTCTATCCTATTCTTTTCTGTTCTGCTCCTTTGCATTCCATTCCATTCCATTCAAATAATTGGTAGTTGTGTCTGACCAAGTTGATTTCATAATGGGTCACATGGTCACAACTAGCTGTTATAAAATGTTTATTTATGGGAGTAAAGGAGAAATAGAAGGGGATGGGGTCAGATTCTGAGATAGAAAACCTTCATCTCTCAATGAGTTTTGATCCTGACCAACTGTAATAAGCCAATAGCTATCAGTTCAGTTACTAAGCACTTACTGTGTGCCAGGCACTGTGCTAAGCTTTTATGTATATACATTGTTTTCTATCTGATCTTTACAACCACCCCATTATATATCATTCTCTCTTTACAAGTGAGAATCGAGGAAAAGTTTCCTTAATACAGAGGAAACCGAGGCTCAAAGAACTTAAGCACCTTGCCTAATTTCACAGAGATGACTAGTGACACAACCAGAATTCAAACCTGCCAGGAGTGGCTCCCAAGGCCCAGCTAGTGGCCATTACCACAGTGGTCTGGCCCAGGACTTTGCCTACACCATGGGGAAGCAAGAAGCAGAAGGTGTGAATGCACTGTTAGGGTCTTCTCCATAGATGGAATTTAATGAGTAATTGGAGTAACCCCCCTACAATTTCTTCTAACCTATTTAGCCACCATACTGCTAATGCTTTAACAGACTTTCTATTCCTTTTCTGTTTTCACTCCTTGCACTTTATGGATCTGGCTGTCTCACAGTAAATGATGCATTTCTTAAAGGCAATAATGCTTTACCTTTACCTAAATAGCTTACTTTACTATAGATTTAGTCTTTGTATGTATATGTTTTGTGTGTGGTTTTAGGGGACGTTTCTGGTTTGGGTTGGTGAAGAACACGGCTACAGCAACAACCTATGATGAGTTGTGATATGATGAGAAACATTTTAAACAATGTTTCTTTTTTCTGGACTTCAGGCTGTCTTCTACAGCTTGTCAAAAATGAAAATAACTTTACTGATGTAAAGTTTGCAAATGTTTTATCCCATTTTGTAGATTGTCAATTATTTCCTTTGCTCTGTAGAAGTTTTTAAATTTAATTAAGTCCCATTTATTTATTTTTGTTATTGCTGTATTTGCCTTTGGGATCTTAGTCATAATTCTTTTCCTAGGCTGATGTCTAGAAGAGTTTTCCTACATTTTCTTCTAGAATTTTTATGGTTTCATGCTTTACATTTAAGTCTTTTATCCATCTTGAATTAATTTTTGAATATGGCAAGAGACAGGAGTCCTGTTTCATTCTTCTGCATGTGGCTCTCCAGTTTTCCCAGCACTATTTATTGAATAAGGCTTCCTTTTCCCAGTGTATGTTGTTGTCTGCTTTGTCAAAAACTACAAAGAATTCAAACAAATCAAAAAGATAAAAAACAAACAACCCCATTAAAAAGTGGGAAAAAGACATGAACAGAAGTTTTTCAAAAGAAGATAGACAAATGGCTAACAAACGTGAAAAAATGCTCAACATCACTAATCATCAGGGAAATGCAAATTAAAACCACAATGAGATACCACCCTACCCCGTCAGAATGACCATCATTAAAAAGTCAACAAACAATAGATGCAGAGAGAAAAGAATGCCTATATTGTTCGTGGGACTGCAAATTAGTACAACTTCTGTGGAAAACAGTATGGAGATTCCTCAGAGAAATAAATGTAGACTTACCGTGTGATCCAGCAATCCCACTACTGAGTAACTACCCAGAGGAAAAGGAGCCATTTTATTAAAAAGGCACCTGCACTCAAATGTTTAGCACACAATTCACAATTGCAAAGATGTGTAATTAACTTAAGTGTCCATCAATTCATGAATGGATAAAGAAAATGTGTATATACATAGCGTAGAGTACTACTCACTCATTAAAAAGAAATGAAATGCCTTTTGCAGCAACTTGATTGGAACTGGAAACTATCATCCTAAGATCCTAAGTGAAGTATCTCAGGAATGGAAAAACAAACACCACATGTTCTCACTAATACTTGGGAGCTAAGCAATGGGCACACGTGGGCACAGAGACATGTAAAGGACATTGGAAACCAAAAAGGGGGAGTGTAGGAGGGGGGTGAGGGGTAAAAACTTACCTATCAGGTATAATGAACACTGGTCTGTTGACGGGCACACTAAAAGCCCCAGCTTAAGCATGATATAAGATATCCATGTAATAAAAACATTTATACCCCCTTAATATGTTGAAATAAAAAAATGAAAATAACTCTTAACTTTCTAAAGGAACTTTAGATTGATTAGCATATGTAGGTCTTAAACTTCAGTGTATCTATCCTTGGGTCTAGACTAAGTATTCATGCAAAAGTGTCAGATACTATGAATATGATTATTTTTCCTTAAAACATCTTACATTTGCATAGCACTTTGCAATTTCCAAAACTATTTTCTATAATTTTTTTTTTCTTTTGGATCCTTAAAATAATCCTAGGATGAAAAAGGGTAGAGAGTTTTAGAAACAGTTTTCTAGTTGTAGAAATGGAGACTCCAAAAGGTTAAAAACATCATATAGAATACTGGATGTGAACCAAGTCATTTAATCCAAATGTCAGTGTTACAAAGGTGGGAACCAAAGATCAGAGAAGTTAGGTGACTTATTCAAGGTCACACAGCTAGTAAATGCAGAGCTAAGTTAAGATTTCAAGTCTCTAGACTGCCATATGAGCTCTTTCTACCACACTCTGGCACCTCTGGTCTGATTCCATGAGTAAAAATGCAGACATTGCAAACATAATATCATTTATATTCACATGTCTATAAGTGTTATAGAGATATTTTATAATGCAAAGTGTGTCTGGAAGGCAGTCTATGCATATTTTTCTAATCAGAAATGTGTTATTCAACCTCCTAGTAGACCTAAAATTTCCCGACTCTAATTTCTAAGCTCATGATATTGTCTGTCTTCTAAAATGGACAACACACTACAGGATTATGTTGTCAGGGGATTATAAAGAACCATTTGTCATCTTCAAAAGTAGGAGGGAGCTCTGATGTAGCTTAAAAAGAAAAGTTTGTTGCCTGAGCTAAGTGATGAGATTGCCAGAAGTCTTTTTCATTCTCCCCAAGCATATGTTTGAAATGGCATATTTGCATATGCGTAAGAACGTAAAATAAAATTTCACCATAATTCAATAAATGAGATCCAAAATTTTATTTTCCTAAAACATTGGGTTGCTGCATTAGAGGTTAATGGAAGGCAATATTTTTAATTCATCTGTACCGTCACAAAACCCACAGAAGAGTCAACTTACCGTGTTAAGTTGATCTACAATAAATTTACAAGGGACTGAAGACTACACAGAGAAAATCCCAAGTGATCATGGACAGTCATTTCTTACGTGTCTCTGACCCCTTCTTCCCTGATAAGAACTGAAACTTTTTAGAGGATGGGACCCCATCACCAATTACCTTACACGGTATCCAAATTCACACCATCTCAAGATTTTGCGAAATAGAACATATGCATTTATGCTCGCATGTATATATTTAGGTCCAAATTTACAGATGGGGTTTCTTACAAAACTCTGTTTATAAATAGGTTGTTTATAACTCAAAACACATTTTTTTTTCCTCATAGAAATTTTCCACCTGAAAACATAATTTACTAAGTGCCCAAAGCTGAGCCCTCAAGTAGCCCACAGTCTTGTGGTTGGGTTCTGAAGCCAACTTCAGAAAACTTTAAAAGAAAACTGTTGCTGCCATTGCACAGAGAGATAGTAACTCAGAGTCCCTCCAAGATCCCAGCCCTCAAGCCTCAGCGTGGATCCTACTCAGCAGAGATGGCCAGGTGCTAACCAAGTCTGTTCACTCTTGCTCCTGAGCAAACTACATTTCCCAGCCCGTCTTGCAGTTTGATGTGGCCATGCAGTTTGTTCTTGTCAACAAATAGGTGTGGAAGGGATGGACGCCATGTCCAGACCTGGCCCATAATAACCTTTCCCAGGAATTCCTACATTCACTTTTTTTTTTCTCTCTAGTGGCTGGAAGAGAATGTCCCCAAGTCCTTGGGGGTTGGCCAAGCAAAGGTCCCTTACTCATTGTGTTAAATGTTCCCTGCTACATACCTGCATGGATTGTTGGATATATAAAAATAAATTTCAGTAAAGCCTCTGAGCTTTTGGGATTTATCTATCACATCAGCAAGTCTTAGCTAACACTCCTTATGAGTGCTGGCCCTTGGGGTTAAGCTTCTTTGGACTGAACTTTTCAGGAAGAGGGGGATGGCGGGAAGGGGGCACATTCTGAGGGGAGGGTGGCTTTCAGAGTGGCAGAGGAGGAAGGCTTGCAGTAGAGGTGTGGAAAGGGCATGGGGGAAAGTTCCTCAGGTGTGGCTGATGGCTCAGCCATGAGTGTGTCCAGCCGTGGCAAGGGCTCTGGGCAGAGCAAAGCCAATGAATGTCAATAGAGGCTCTGTCTGTCCATAGCTTTGCCTCATATAAAAACCTCATTCATTTGCAAATTGGCTTTATGTATCTGTGCTCCTTTCTGAAATACCTAAGTTGTAATTTAAGGTTGTGTCTATAACTGAACAAAACGTGAAACTTAATTTTGAAGCTGTGACAGGCACGAGAATTCACTTTTCAGATCTGTGAGGAGACCACACTTCCCAAGGGCTGCTCTCGCCAGTGACTGACGATGGCAGAGAGAATGAGACAAGCCCCCCCCCCGGGGGACACAGGACCCTCCCTGATGGCTGACTTTAGCTTGAGGACTCCTCACAGTTCCAGATGGACTTTCTTTGGACTGCATGGAAGTCTAGGAAGCTTCCATCCAACCTTTTTTCTTTCCTTTCTCCTTCTCTCGTGGTCAGATTTGTCTTGCCTCATTTCCCCCCAGGTGTTTCCCCTAACACTTCTTTTGTACGTTTAACCCATCTTGGTGTGTGCTTCTCAGCAGATCCAAACCAACCAAGAAGTCATTCTGTCATTTTGTAAGTGTAAAAAGGGACCAATTCTCTTAAAATGTGAGGAATCCTGTAGTCATTTGGTCTAGTTCCCTGACAAGTTGAGATTCCATTATAGACCCCTGTTTGCCCTTGATCAGTTGATAGCATTCTAGGAAAGGTATGGTTACATAGGCCCCTGTGGCCCACCTGAGAAACTGGGCATGCTCTAAGAGCCACTAGGAAAGAGAACTTCTTGCTTTTAAACACAGGGATTCCTGATGGAGATGAGAGAACAAAAATGAATGAACACTTACTAAGACCTTGCTGAATTGGGTGTTTTCCATATGGGATCTCATTGGATTATTAAATGAAAATTCATTTCAGGTAGATACTTTTATCCCCAAGAGGTGATGAGGTTCAGAGAGGCTAAGTAATGTGCCCAACATCACACAGCTGGTAAGAGGCAGAGCTCGTATTTGAAATGGTCTTGCCTATTCCACAACTTATCGTACTCTTTCTATTTTACCTCATGCTTTTTCAGAAAGCAGTTTTGCATGAATTCTTGGAAAATTACTATTCTTTCTTACAAAAGAAAGGTAGAAACCTACCAGTTTCAGAGTCTGTGGAGAGGGAACGTCCTCCTCCCATGGTTTGCTTCGTTTATCCCTGCCCCTTCCCCCCGGCGTATTCTTTATGTGAAATGTCTCATAATTAAAAAGCACAGATTCTATACAGACACAGAGTCTTTTCAGTATAGACTACATTTCCAAAAGTGGTTATTATGCATGGATGTGCTTGGAGAATTAGATTTCTGTGGTCTTGACTTTAATTGCCCTGTCTAGATATGTGATTAAGCTTTTGTTCTTTGTTTCAAGATGACCAGTCAATGGAGTTGTGTAGTTTTAATTTTATCTGAAGTGCAGTTGGAGAATAGGCAACAGAGCCTAGTGCTTTTTTTCTCCTCTTCTTCTCAGTTACTATGACCATTATTTCAATATTTTCAGGTCTTATTAAACACCAAGAGTGATATGAAATAACACAATGTTGGTCAAGTTTTTGAGTGCAATATAAAGTTTTTAATTAAAAGTGTAATACAAAGGGGAACATAAATTGAATTATACTTGTGCCTTTACCTTCCAGGGGACAGAGCATATCAATGTGAAGCTTGTGGGAAGGAGAGGAAAACATAGTTTGATATAAAATTGTAGTTCCCTATCTTTGAACATCTGTTACCATAGCAACTGATTCAAATGCTTGAAAGTTAAGTTGCTATTTAGGCAACTTAACTAGATGTTTTTGACAGTATGTGAACTAAATATATTTTAAAAACAGAGACATGTAGATCTTCGTTCAGCTGACCCGGCTGACACAGCAGTAAGAAGACATTGCTGTGACAACTGAAAGAATTGCACAAAGGAATGTAGTTAAGAAACAACAGCTTCAGCCAGGAAAGCAGGACAGAGGCTATCATTTCCTCCCTGTTTTTCAGGGAGATGGTCAGCTAGATGGAGCTTACAGCACCCCTGCTGCACAAATACGAGGGTACTATTAGCTTCATCTTTTCTGCACTTTTAAGACACAGATGAAAAGGCAGACTAGCAGTTTTGGGGGCACAAACATGGAAAAAAGAAAACTTAATTTTCTTTGAGAAACACAGTGTGTACCTTGCCAGTGGCTTCTTTTACTAACTGCATTAAAGTTACTTTTCTTTCCCCTTGGGAAAATGATGTAAAAATCCAGTCTTGTCTTTATGTTCGGTCGGAACTGCAAGCTTTCTGAATTATTTCCTGATCATTATATGCTTTAGGTTAAAAGCAGAAAATAAAGTTCCAGTGTTTTAAAGCAACAAGATCAAAGTTCCATGAACATAGTAGTTCTTCAGTTCATATTTATGGACAAGTTAATTGAGGAAAGACCACAAAATGGAGAGGAAACATCAGACCAGGTGTTCTTTTCCTCTGTGTTACGCGTGGACTATTTAGGCTTCTTGGGAATTGCATTTTCAGGACAGTGGTTGGATCGGGCAGACTTTTCATCATCCTGATGAAATGTTCAAAGCAGATTATATTACTTTAAAAATCAGACAAAGAGAACACAAACAATAAATCACTGCATAAAGGGTTTCCCTAGACTGTTAATTTATTTAATAAAGTAATACATAAGAATCATCTCTGAATCTGTGAGGAATTTCTAAAAGAAAGAAGACAGATGGATTCAGACAGAAGAGGGAAATTACAATTCAATTTCTAAGGTCTACTTATAAACCTCAACCTTTAAGCAATAGTTGATTTTCATGGAAATATAGGCAGTACCATGTACTCAGGCAGACATCAGAGGAAATACCCAATGTTAATTTCATTTATGTTTTACTATTGGTTCTTGTTATCATGTGTCTTATGTGTTTTTGCATAAAAATAATGGTAAACAATGAGTTAAAAGTCTCCTTTTCCTGATACTGTGAACTTGGCAGTTCTAAAACTATGGAGTTTTGAGTCCGAACATTAGTGCACTAAGGCAGGCACGGAAGGTCTTTCAACTGACTATTAACAGTTTTGAGAAGCCTGTTTTAATTCCAGAAAATATCTTATAAATGTCAAAAGTCTTTATATTGTAAGGAGCTGTGTTCTAGAGATACCAGTGACAGCACCTCAAGTAGACAACAAAGAGTAGGACAAGTCTCTTGATGGACTTGGTGACCCAGCTCTTCTTCCTTTTCTTGCTCGTTATTTCTCAAGAATAGCTGTAGAATGTGCTGAGAATACCACACTCTGAGATAAGCAGGAACTGTCTGTATGACAGCCTGGCTTCCATTCCTGTCTTCCTGGAACAGGATGTCCTGCAACGCTTTGGTCCAATTAGTCCAATTGCCCTGGGATAGAAAACCCAGAGTAGAGTGCTTTTGGGGACCTCAGCTGCAGTGAGGTGTCGGGTATTTGCAGATGAGACGACAAGACTCTGTCCACCCTGGGAATCTTTCCTGAGCCTCAGAAGACCATCCTGCCACGATTGCTGTACTCCTGTTGTCCCCAGCTGCCTGTGTGTGAATAATAAGTTGCTTTTCTTAACTTGTGTGTGAGTGTTCTGTCTCACTGGACGCATACAGTTGGTGCACAGCAAACCTACTTCACAGGAAGAATATACAGGCCTGGGATTCTTAGTGAGTGAAGTATACTCTGAATAAAGTAAAGAGGAATATTGTACTAGTGAATGTTTTCAGTAGAAAACAAGTAGATGTTTTAAAAGTCCCCAATGTATCTCACAAATGCTTACTTTAAGCTTGACAGGCTAAAAATTAACATACAAGTTCACATATATCTTCTTCGCCTGCTCTCTAAGGAAACAAAAGGACAAAAAGATGCATAGGTTTATTCTTAAGGGAAAATCAATGAACGTAGAAGAGGAACTTCACACCCTAATGGGACTCAAGGTTGAGTGATAAGACTTCTCAAACAGTATTGAGAGCCACAGAGAAGAAGTGGCAGACCAAGAGGATGGCGTGAAGCCAGAGTGGTGTGCATGCAAGTTTACTTGAGGTAGAAGAACAAAAGACTCCTAGGAGATTAGAGAAGATAGGAAAGTTTTAAAACATTGCTTTGGACCACATTTTTGAATCCTCTTAAGACTTGGAGAGTGTTACAAAGACAGATGTTTCTGCCTGTCACCCTTCTTTAAAAACTATATCACTCCAGAACTGAAATATATTCAAGTAATTCAGATTAATTGAATTCAACGAACTTTTGTAAGTGTGGGAGACTGCAACATGTCTTCAGTTCATCGTCTTGAAATAGAAATCTCCATGGCTTCCTTTCATACTGTTTCTCTACTTAGCCATGCTGCTCTACTATCTGAGGGCTACCAAGATGAGAAAGACGGAGTCCTTCCCTCTAAGAACTAACTATATGGTAGAAGAAAGACTTAGAGGTTACTAGGTATACTACTACTACTATTACTAATAATACTAATCCTAATTGGTAAATGGGAGTCACCAGTGGAAATAAAGATGCAATGAAATAAACCAAAAAAAGAAGCTCATGATTTTGGCAATTGGACTATTTTTTAATGACATTTAAGACAAGTTTCAGCAAGATCATAGAAGCAGAAACCAATACACAGTGGATTAAGGAGGGAACTGTGAAGCAACTTTCAGCTACTCTGGTGAAAGTCCGGTACTGATGGGGAGGAAGGAGCTGGGGACAGAAACTTGAGGAAAAAGTATTAATATTATGTATTTGCACCTTCATTCATTCTTTTATTTATCCTTTCTTTATTTCTATTTTTTACCAAGCTTGGCAAGGGTTTGGCTGTTATATTAGTGTTTTCAAAAATCTGACTTTTGGTTTAGTGAACCTGTTTATTCTCTATGTCATTAATTTCTGCTCTTGTCTTTATGATTTCTCCTTAATAATCTTATCTCCCATATCTCTCTGATAACATTATTAATATATACTGCTCTCATTTCTTTATTAGTTCTATTTCCTTGGATGTAAATTCTTCTAATATTTATTTAGCTTTTTAACTCCTCTTCTTGATAGCAACATTCTTTAAATGTTGAATGACTTTTGATTTTTTCCACTCATCTTAATAGCTCAGATTCCCTGTTAAACTAGCTTGTTTAACTGTTCCACCCAACAGCTTGTCTCTTAAACATATAAATTCTTCCTTGTGGTCACTCATTGTCACTCTAACAAAATCTCCTTTTTTCAATATAAGGATATAGAGGCAGGACACTTCCATCACTGCTGCCTGACTGAATAAAGAAAGAGAAAACACCAATTTTAAGCCCTCTGGATGTTGTTTTTTAATATTAGGAATGAAAATTAAGACATAACCATATATACAAAGATTAGAATGAAAATGAGATAACATTAATAACTTTAGGTCAATACATTTGAAAACTTAGGCAAAATGAAAGAATGCTAGAACAATATAGCTTATAAAAATCTCTCATATAAATATGGCCTTATAAAAACCTTTATATAAAATACATAAAGAATAATCTAAAAAGAAATAGAAAACATGCATAGTCACTAGAGAAATGAAATTAATACATTCATAGATATTTTAACAGGGAGTTAAAACTTCCTAATTAGGCCTAGTTACTTTTATGGGTGAGTTGTACTATACATTCTAAGAACAGATTATTCCAATCTTATGCAAACTCCTCCAGAAAATTTGGAATGTTCCTGTTATCAAATTGATCACAAACAAATATTTCCATATTTCTAATTTTTTACCCCTCCCTATATGTATACCATTTGCAATATGACTTTGTAGCTTCTTCCACCAAAGGTAGAGTCTATTTCCTTAAATTCTTGCATTTGGGTTAGTTTTGGACATCATTATGTGAACAAGCCCAGGCCTACCTTGTTAGATGTGAAAAACATGTGACCTAGTCATCTCTGTCATTTCAACCCATAGCCAAAGGGCGGCTAGGTAGGTGAGTAAGAACATCATCCTAGGTGAGCTGGTCCCTAGCTGATACAGCTGTTGAGCACAGACCTATTGGTGAGCTCAGACAGGGTCAGCTACATCTGGTCTAAATCAATAGAAATTCCTGGCTGATCCATGAGCTCATGATTAAGAATAAATGCTTATTGTTCTAAGTCACTGAATTTTAGGGTGGTTTGTTACCCAGCAATAATTAACTGATAGAAAAATTGGTACCTAGAAATTGGGTGCTATCATACCCAAAACCTAAAATATGTGGTATCGATTTTAGAACTGGGATACAAGCAGAGCCTGGAAAAATGGCAAACAATCTGGTGGCAATGCCTATAAAAATGGGTATAATGTTGTTGGAGGCTGGATAATGGTAACAGATGTTATGTAGTAAAGCAACTGGCAGCCCTATTGCCTGCATTAACTTGGAAGAGGAAAATAGACCCAATGAACGTTTGTATTTGGCTAAGTTGGTTTCCAGGCAGAATGTTGAAAGTGTCAGCTGATTGCCCCAAAGTATGGATAATACACTATGGCAAGAGAGAGATGAATTTAAGGAAAACTGGCTAGTTTGTAAGCATAATTTAAGGGCACATAAAGATACCAGAATTTGCAGGGTTAGAAAATAAAATGAGTTCTACAGTCTCTTCATCTGGCAAAAGATACTCAAAGTAAAATGGAATCTGGAGGGGTAAGTCCAAAGTTGTTCCTATAAAACTATCTGTTAAAAACTCTGAAAGAATTGAGGGGCTATCTAGTAGATCCTTTAATCTAGACAAAAGGGCTTGTAGAAATCTTAAGGACATTGTCCCAGAGATCATATTGTATAAATCTGGAATTTATAAATAAGATTTATAAGAGGTCCCAGGCTGGCCAGAGAGGCTTCTCCAGCAACCTAAAGTTGCCAACAAGAGATTCAGCCACAGTCTGGATTGTTCTCTTGAAGGGAGGATTTGGAGAAGAGAAATGGCACAGGTAAGAATTTAGGTAGATGAGAATGTATCCCATCTATCATATGATGTTGATGGTAAGATACAGATTTTAGAAACATTAAAATATTCAAAAGTGTGCAATATTAAGTCCATAAATAGGTAATTAAAATTTCAGTTTTAAATTTCAAGGCCTTGATTTTGTCTACAAAGTGTTTAGTCTCTTTCTCTTTCACATTCTTTACCCCCAAAGAAAATAAGCTCCTGTCTGATCCCAGAGCAATGTAACTTCTTGTGCGGCCTTTTCATACCCTTTATGATGTGCATCAGCCTGGTACAGTTGGGTAACCTTAGTGGGGAAAAACAGAGGAGAGCAGAGGTTTCAAATGTTTCTATTAAGAGGCTTCTAGAAAGTCAAATCATAATAGGAAACACTCACTAACAGCTGTGTGAACGAGAGACTCACATTACAGCTATTATTTTTTGAGCACTTGTCATAAGCCAAGCTAAGTGGTGTATATGTATGTGTTATCTCATTTCATCTTCAAAATGACCTTCATAGTTGGCTGTTATTACTGTCATTACCATTTCCCCCTTTAACTGTGAGGAATGAGAGAGGTAGGAGAGGTTAACTTGTCTGGGTTGCCATAACAAGTAAGTGCAGGATTCAGGATTTGAACCAAGAGCTCATGGTCTTACTGCAATATTTTGCCACCCATGATACATGGGAAAGTGTTTTAGAAATGGTATAGCTTTATAAAAGGTTAGCTTTTAATGTGGCTTGGTGAAAATAACATGGATTCTAGAGTCAAAATGGTCTTTATTTAATTTTCAACTCCATTGCTCCTATCCGTATGGTGTTGGTTTCCTAATTCCCCTGAGCCACGGTTTCCCAACCTAGAAAATGGAAGTGATGATAACTGCCTGGGGGGATTGTTGTGAGCATTTGCAATAATGTCTATGGAGAGCCTAGCACAATGTCCGAGAGGTGAGATTCTTGATAAATGCCAAGTGGTATTACATTCTACTCATAGTTCCTTGACGTGTTTTATACCTAGTGATCTTCTCGTTAGATGCCAGGGAGTCACCACAAAGGAATGAACAAAGGGGGAGTAGCAACACAGTACATTATTATAGCTGTCCCCAGAGATACAGATGCACTTTGTAGATTCATTTATTAGATCATCTGGACAGCACCTACTGCATGCCCACGGCATGTGCGAAACCATGTGTGAGAGGCGCTGTCTGCAGGGCAGATCCTACTTACATCAGAGCCTGCCCTCAAAGGACTTCGCTTCTGCACGTTTATTGGAGTAGATGCCTTTCTAGCAAGCTAAGTCACAATGCTCTCCGTTGACTGATTCACCAAAGTGGCCCCAGTGTCATCCAATACACAAAATTGAAACAAAAACACAAACAGAACAAGCAACTAGTGTCATGTACTTACTTTGAAGTCCATCTTCAGGTAACAGAGTTGAATACATTTTTATATTAAGCGATAAAGAAATTTTATGATGGGTAATTTATACATTTCAGTAGAACTACCCAGGAGTATAATTCTCAACTTGTTATCTTTTTTTTTTCTTTTTTTTTATTTCAGCAAATTATGGGTGTACATATGTTTAGGTTACGTGTGTTGCCCTTGGTTCCCCCCCCAACCGAAGTCCGTGTTTCAAATATGTCCATCCTTCGGGTAGTGCGCATTGCACTCCTTGCAACTTGTTATCTTTAAAGGGGATGCTGAGAGCTTTGACTTCATCTGAAAAGTAAAATTGCCATAATTCTTTTTTTAAAACTCATTAAATTTTAACTAAATGCGTACTTTTTCTGCTCAACTTGGGGGGAAAACATATTTTAAATATCTGTCAAGTCCGTCGTCATTACTCACAGAAATGTGCCTAATTTTAAGCTCAAAATGTGGACCTGCTCAGAGGAAGCGCGCCGAGTGTCACCCGGTGAACACGCAATGAAGGCGCATGTACAAATAGTAGAGCACAAAATCTTCTCAGAAGTTTCCTGGTGCATTAATACTGGAAGACTTGATTTGAAAATTTCCCATTCAAGTCTACTAAAGAGTTGGGGGTGGGGTGGGGAGAGAAAAACCCACTTATCTTAAAGATTCATGATTCAAGCTCCTGATAGAATCTGCAGTTTCCATAGCGCTGGGCCCTAGATTTCCCTTTAATGTAATTAAGCCTCAAGATTTATGAATACAACAGGCCAGAACTTGATCCGTGTTCATTTTCAATTACTGCAGTGAAAGGGCTCTATCCAGATGTCTCTATTTACAGCATTCAGGCAGGCCGGACCAGGGGCCGAGGGGGGAGGGCCCACAAATTGTCACACTTGTTAATTCTTCACAGAGGATACTCAGCTGAGGTCCTGGCTTTGACCCTGTGACAAAAGGCTGGGGGCCCCGGGGCCAGGGCATCAATGCTTCCAGGGACAACACCGTGACCCACGGGGGTCACTCTCTCTGCTTTGTAGGTATCTGTGTAATAATGGGGTCTATTCCTTATTTTTATTTCTGTTACAGTTCTGGGGGCACCAAAGGAAAAAAACTGGCTCCGAGGTGGATGTGAAAGACAAACATATATAATGAGAGCATCAGGTGTCACCTGGCAACAGTAACCACGATAAAATGCTACAGGGGAAATACACAGTATGCATTGACCCACATAATCGGGCCTATTTTGGGAGCATTGTTTTATTTTTCTTTTGAAGGGTGTTGTGTTCCTTTTTTTTTTTGTGTTCCTAGGTCTGCAATTTAGTTTTGTTGGGATTATTGGAACACAAGTGTCTTTTCTCTTGCTACAGTTACAGTCTTGCTTGTTTTGGAGCAGGTTTTCAACCACCAGATACCCACCTGCCAGGGCAGCCTAAAATATTCCATTTTATTCCCTTTATTTTTGCTTTGAAAAATTTCTGTGCTTTCCACGGCCATTCTACAGGTTTCTTAGACATGTGCTAAGTGTTTTCTTACACTAATATGGACATTTGCATTGAGGTATCATTTTAAAAGGAAAATCCCACACAAAAGGCTTAGAAAGAAGAGCCCAGCAGGAGATTCAGAACCACTAATGAAATGTACTGCATCCAGTAAAAAGCCCCAAATCCTACTCCACACTTTTCCTCTGTGGCATGTGTCTAGTCCATCATTTTATTTTCTCAACTCATAGACCACAGTTGTTACCTTGTGAAAAAGAATGAATTGGGATATTGCTTTTGTTGAGCTATAATTGGCTGTTATATTAACGTGCGGCTCAGTAAAATGGAATTGTTGGCCAATTCTCTTCCATTTCAGAAGGTTGCTTCTTGAAAGTACTGCAAATCTCCTCCTTGATTAGCCCCTTTAAATAAATTTTGTGTTTTTCTTTTTTGAGTCATGACCTTTACAGGACTCAAATTCATTTCAGTGAATTTAAAGAGATTTGAATAGAACAAGGGATTGTTCAAAAATAGAGCTTTCACTCAGATTTATTCCATTGTTGCCTTTCTGAGCAACACCTCTTTTTTCTTTATTTAAGGAATGATTTAATAATTCAATACCAAGTCTAATTAAGTTCAATACTTCATTATGCGTGAATTTATCCCTCTGGCTCCAATGAATATATTTTAAGATACAAATGACTTAATTTCTGACCATCTTTTTTTCCTTTTTTGAAAGATGAATGCACCAGGAATGTAGGACAGGAGAATAGGATTGAAGTATTTCATGATTAGTCATTACTTCTGAAAAGCTGTTATCCTGACAATTTTAGCAATTAATTTGTATCTTTTGTAGAAACACTTGTATAGACTTCAGGTCTTCATCCTTTGGTTATTAGAGGGAATTACAGGCCAACAGTATGTTTTGGAACAGTTGTTTTAGAACAGTATTGAAACACTACTACTGAATTGGAATATTAGTTTTTTTCAAGTTTTTTCAAGTTTTATTTAGTTCTTTTGCTACTTCCGGTTGATAGATCATGTTGACATCTCATTTTTTTTCTCAAATATTCCTATGTTTACATTTATTTAGTCTTACTTTTCTCTTTGCCTCCTTACCTTTCTTTTACATTCTCTTATTCTTTTCTCTCTTTTCCTCATTTCTTATTAGCTCCTGTGGATTTTTCCTTCCTGTGCCTCTGTAGCAGGCCAGGCACTATGAGATAGGCATTGCAAAAATGGATAAGACAGGCTTCTTGGTCACCAGGACATTATTCCCAACTGCATTGATGCATTGTGATTATTTAAAGGTATTTTTGAAAGGAAAGATATTTTTGTATGATCAAGTACAAGATTTTGTAAATATATTTTTATTTATTTTTAATTTTTTAAAAACAATTAAAAAATTGCTTTAATAGGTTTAGGAAGTACAAGTTGAATTCTCTTACATGTACATGTTGTATAGCGATGGAGATGGAGACTGGGCTTTTGGTGCACCCGTCACCCAGGTAGTGTCTGTTATACCCCATAAGTAATTTTTCACCCCTCCCCCTCCCCCACTCTTCTGCCTTTTGAGTCTCCAATGTCCATTATACCACTCTGTGTGCCCTTATGTAGCTCCATTTGTATAGTTTAGCTTTCATAATATTTTTTAAATGTGTAATAGGTTCAATATCTCCTCACTTGAACTTTCATTATGACATGCTTTCTTGAGTGGGAGAGAAGGAGTGGCATTAGAGTGACGTTCCTGAGAATTATTGATAACTACAGATAGCCAGTGGGTTGTGTCGATTCATGATGTGTATTGTACAAAAGAAATAAACGAATGCAACGCCTGGGAACCGCTGCCTTAGAGTGTTCACATTTGGAAGGAGGAGTGATGACACAAGCAAATGACTGATGAGCAATGAAGGGGTGCACAGCATTCAAGGGGGAGCAAAGCTAGAGGCTCGTCATTAGTGCACAACTTAGCAAAGATTCTGGTCCTGAAGTGGCAGTTTTACAGGATCTTCAAGTCTCCCAAGGAAAGAGGCCCCCAATGTGCATTTTTTTCCATGGGTGTTTTGTTTGTGCAAAGGCTTCAGTTAGGGGAATACAGCAAGCCCAGCTGAGAGGATAGAACCAAGTTGTTTAAAATGTTAATTATAAAGCTGTGGTAATTGGAAATTATCTGCAATATAATGTTATGTGGAAAAAATACGTGTTTATGGTGACAATTATGTAAAATGTGTGCATATGAAGGACAGTGCAACTTTTCCCCTTTCTAACATTTCCTTTGGTTTTAAAAAATGCAATATTGTATGGCATATATATGTAGTATTATTACAAAATTTTATACCATTAGTAATAATTATGGAAGTTTTTGTTGCAGAAAACTCTCTGCATAAGTTTAATTTTGTGGCAGAAAATGCTCTGCATAAAGCCCCTGCTCAGGGGACACTGGAGGGAATTAATAGCAGGGTTTGGGCCCCAGGAGCCAGAGCTATGGCAAGGTATCCACCAGAGGGGGCCTGGAATGGAAATGACCAAAGGGCAATTCTGAGCCAATGTTCTCTGAAAAGGCCAGAGGTCAAGCTGGGGAAGTCAAGTTCAGTTAAAGGAATGGACACAAACATGTCTGAAGGACTGGCATGTGTGCTGAGTAGAGTTGGAGAGTTTGGAAGTCCATTCTGGAGCACTCTGGGCAGGGGCCATTCAGGGAGGTGGGGTCACTGGGGTCTTCACAGCCCTCAACAGCACAGTCCGTGGTGGGTCAGATTGGATGACAGAACAGCCTTGGGGATGTCAAGGCCTTGTCTTCCCCGTTGTCTCTTATCTCATCACCCATCTCCCTTGTGTCTTGATTCCCTTCTAGTCTATTCTATTCCATGCAACTTCCACATTGGGGCCCAGGTAACCTTTCTAAAATTTCTTAAAAATTCATACTTTTATTTAAAACCCTCTAATGACTCCCTGCTGCATCCAGAATAAATGCCAAACCTCTTTACAAGTTTTTAAGCTCCCTTGCTGTCTCATCCCCGCTTCCTCTCCAGCTTTTATCTGTCTTAAGTTCCTTTTCCTCCCTAGGCTGCCAGCTCACTGAACTCCTTATGGTTCTCTGAAGGTGCCATCCTCTTTCTAACTGGTGTCTGTGTACCTGACCTCGTATTCCATTCAACTTTCATTCAGGTCTAACTTTGGATGGCACTTTTCTTGGAAAGCTTCTATGTTATCCCAAGATCGAGTTGGGTCTTTCTATTCCAGTACAGCTATTTGGGACTCATCTGTTTAATACGGTTTCCCTGATGGGCTTAGAATAGCAAAAGCACATATGGAAAGAACTTCAGACTTTTGTCAATAGTAGGTACAAGATAAGCAAGCCATATAATATAACCACCAAAAGAAAAAAATATTAACTCAATGTTACATACAGAAAATGAATTTTTCTTTTCTCTGCTTAGCTGTTGATATAAATTGTTAGTATTTATTGCAGTAAATACGCTGATCTGAGCCAACTCCTCTTCATGTATAAAAGTAGATGCTTGTGGGAGATCAGATTACTTCTGAGCATTGTATGTTAGATGAGAGTAGACTGAGTGATCCTATTTAAGAAGAGTGCATGCCTGCTGGTATCTGGCTTTCATGGACCTTGTTTTGGATACTAGGAGCCCTGTGTTTAGGAATTGATGATTTCAAAAACTTTCATTTTTCAGATGGGAAGATTACTACATTAAGAAAAAATATTTTCCCAGGAAATAGATCTGGGAAGAGGTTAATTTAAATACCATCCCTGTGCTGGCTATAGAAATAAATGGGGATTCTAAATGGCTCTTGGCGATAGGGCAGAACAAAAAAGTTATCTTTTAAAAATGTCTTAATGAGCAAAGTTGGATCACGTCAGAATTAGAGAGTTAATTGATGTTCTTTTTCAGAAGCTTTTCAGAGACAACTAACTTTGTGAGATGTGGTTTCTGTTACTAGAATCTCATGTAATGATGCAATTCATTCATTTATTCATCCAACTCTTGGATTTTGCATCCATTCATCCATTTATTAATTCATCATCCTTCTACCTACTCACTCATCAATTCAACCATTTCTTCTCCTATCCATCTCTGCATCCATCCATTTATCTATCCAGTAAATCTTGCATAAGCATCTACCCAGTATAAGGCATTCTGGTTACTGAGGGGATTCAAAAATAAGCAAGATAGTCTCTGTTCTGAAAGTCATTAAAGGTTAATAATAGTCTCTTAGACAATTGGGACCTGGATGCAGATAAGGAGAGAAGAGCGTTGAGGCCATACGCATTTTATACAAGTGTGAAGTACAGAGGCAGCACCCAGGTGTGTGAAAATGTGGTAAGAGTGTGTACAGGGGAGAATGTGGCTAAGCCTGGAAAGGTGGTTTGGATAAAAGAGCAGAAGCTATTAAATGCCTAACAAAGGAGTGTGGAGAACCTTTGGTGATTTCTGAGCAGGGAAAATAACATGAAGGTTAATTCTTCTTTAGGAAGATCAATCCAGGTCAATTTGGGAGATGGATTGGAGGGGAACGATAAGAGAGAAGAGGCAGAGAGACTGATTAGTGCTACAAGATAATTAGGTTTATCCTGATCTGGGTCACTTACAACACGCAGACTGTGCCATAGTTAAGCGAGGGGACTTTCCCATTAAAGCTACTCAGGTGCTGTTCGTATTTCAGGGATAGAAGAGGGAAGTTATGTTTATGTTACTCTTTTTGGTTTATGTTCAGTGTTGACTTTCTCCTAAATATTGAAGAGAGTAATTGATATATTCAAACGGACTGTTCCCGAGCTGGTGCATTCAGGCAGTTTTTATCATCATGACATATTATGAAGGCATAGGGGGAAGACACAATTATCAAAGTCCGAGTTTGAGAGTAAGGGAAGGATAGGCCTTTTCCCTTAGTAAAATATCATCAATCCATTGTTCTTGCACATACTGGTTGTAATATCTTTTGTGCAACCAGTGTGAAAACAAACATTTAACTCATTAGTGGCATAGCTTGCTTTGAAACACAATGCTCAGGGAAAAGAAGGCTAAAACAGGGGTGAAGAATTCTAATTCAATTCTCCAGGTCACTGATTTGAAAGAAAATAAAATTAGAGTTATACAAAGTATGGAAGAGGAGATCCTTTTCACAGAGTGGATAGAGTGCTATAAAGTTGTCAGGGCAAAAATATCTATCTTTGCACTTTCCAAAGCAAATCCTTTTTAACTGCCTGCGTATTGCAGTAAACATGGCATGTATATGAATAAAGCCACTTCTTTTGGGGGGTGGGTTGAAGTGGGATGCTTTAATGCTTTCTTCAGTCTCAAGATGATGTCTTATTCCCACAAATTTATAATGCTTGCTTTGCCTTGTTGAAAATAACCAATCTGAACCTTTCTGCAGAGATGTTCTCTGGCTATCACTAGATTTCCAAGCTCCCATGAAAATGCGTATATTTTTCCAATATGTTGAGCTCTGCCCAGTGCCATGGGCAACCCACTCCTCTCCATCCCCTGTAATGCACTAAATCTTTTGGTTCATAGAATACTCTCTCAGATTCTGACAGCTTCACTAGTACTTCATATCAACTGAAAAACTCTGTGAGTTAAAACTTTTAAAAATCTACCTTGATTTTATATCAACTTCTGCGTTATTTTATATAAATATGTATGCCCCTATTGAATAACATACATTTTGATTATAATAAAAACAAGCAACCAAAATGACACCCAGCACACACACACACGGGTGTCCTACATGTTACACACATACACACACTCAGTTGCAAAAAGGCCAATAAGAAATACTATGAATCAAAGGTGCCTCAGTAATCACCTGCTAAATCATGTAGCCCTATCTGAAAAGAATGAAGAAACCTATAGAAAAAGGCAGAGGGGTTTCTCTTCTTGGAAACAGGGGGTAAAAAAGAATACAATTTGGCACCTTCTCAGTGTGGCAGCTGTGCCCATCTCGGCAAGAAAACACCATCAAGCAATTCGTGAATTCCTGTTAAATAATTGCTCTTCCCGTAAGGTGACTATTGTGTTCTGTCCCTCATTATGAATGTCTTGCCGTCTGATTTTTGGCACATTTAATCCTGTTCAAAACCAAATTAAACTCTGAAAGCATATGTTACTGTAAACCATGAGTCACAGTCATGATATTTTGCATGATATTTTGTTCAGCAGCTGTCTTAAAAATAAAAAGCAAAGAGCTACATCTACTGTATGCTTTTGATGTGCCAGAGACTGTATTAACTGATTTTTGGACAAGCATTGGGGGAAGAGTAGAAGAGACGTGAGCTTTGCATCCCAGGGATCTGGGATTAGGACCTCCCCCACCACCTCCCCACAAGATGTGATGTCTGACCTGATGTAGGACTTGCTTCCTTGCCTAGAAAATTCAGGCAATAACTTCTTTGGCCGATCCTCCTCTGGGCAGGCCCTACATTCCTGGGTGGTACAAGAAACAGAAGCCTTCAAGGAACAGGCTAATGATTCTCGTGTCTCAGTCCCAGGCTTTCTTCCAGTAGCAGGTTGACTGGTTTGAGGGACAGGGGAGACAGTGTGAACGTGTAGTTATGCAATGTATTAATTTCATTGTCTTCACTAGGATCAGTGTGAAAAGAAAGGGATCTATATTACCCAGGAGTTTTCAAACATGCAGGCTTGAATTTAAAATTTAAACAAATTATTCCTCCTTAAATATTTATTTTCTTTATTCCCTCTTTTGACTCTCTTCTTGGTGAACAGTACCATGTCCAGGGCAGTCTCGCAGGGCTGCCTATTTCTTTGACCAAAGTAGGCACACTCATCGCCACCTTCATAACTGCATGGTCATGGTGCCCTGGCGGTGCTCATCGCTAGCTATGTGGTCACCTCTTGGCAGAAACTGAGCACACACAACTGTGTTAAGTTTGTGTGGTCAAAATCATGCAAGAATAATTCACTTCATTCCATTGTATTTTATTGACACCGTTTGTATTAAACTGACCTTCATAATTTCCACTGTCCTTCTATATTTGGTTCTCACGCTTGGGGAAGTCTGCCTTTTCCTCAAATTTTCAAGACGGTTTATTTCTCAAATATAACTTTAACTTGATCATAGTTGTATATATCATTGTAAATTTTACTTACCACTTTAATTCTCCAATACCTACTTCATCAGAACATGATTAAAAGAGCTAATATTATTTACTGACGGTCACAGAGCTAGCACGAGGAGGAAGAGATGAATGCAGCGTGTCAGGCTCTGGAGTCTGTGTTTTACCTACCTAGCACATGGTACCTGCTCCCCCGTGAAAAGGAAAGCCAAGTTTGCTCTTTGATGTGGGGGATTCATCTCGCTCAGATTTTATTCCAGTTTACCTGATAAACATCATAGCGTGTGTTTATATCACAATACTATTTATTTGGTTATTATTATTTAGTTGAGTTAAAACAATCATAGTGTTTAGTTGAAATGCAGCTCAATAAAAATAGGCTTAATGTGCAACATATTTCTTATTTCAATTCTGAACTATGACATTTTACTTGTGCTGATTCAAAGGTTAAAAATCTGGACTCAGTTAAAATGTTAGTTTGCAGAAAGAGTTCCAGAACATGTACTTTATGCTGGGGTGTCAGATGGTGTTTTGCTCCCTTTGTAGGAAGTCCAGATGTGGCACCTGTGTTTAAGTGTGGTCTGTTTAATTATGCTCTACAAACTCAGGGCATTGCAGTTAGTTGCAAGTGTTCATTGCGTTGATCACTTAGCCTGTTACCAGGGGAAATAATATTGGACTCCTTTATGATTTATATTTAGAGTGGAAGTAGGGTATGGAATTCAAATAATCTGTTTTTAAGTATATATCTCTTTCTCTGTCTGGCTCTCTCCCTCTGTGTGTGTGTGTGTGTGTGTGTGTGTGTGTGTGTGTGTGTGTGTGTATGAACGATCGTGCATGCACACATGTATACATAATTGTCTTAGTCTGTTCAGGCTACTATAACAAAACGCCTTTGACAGGGTAATTTATAAACAGCACAAATTTATTGCTCACAGTCCTGGAGTCTGGGAAGTCCAAGATCAAGATTCTAATAGATTCACTGTCTGGCGAGGGCTTGCTTTCTGCTTTAAAGATGATCCCTTCTTTCTGTGTCCCCTCATGATAGAAGGGGTGAACTAGCTCCCTCAGATCTCTTTTTAGTCCTATTTATGACCCTGATGACCTAGTCACCTCCCAAAGGACGCACCTTTTAAAACCAACACATTAGGGATTAGATTTCAACACAAGAATTTTGGAGGGGCACAAACATTTGGAATATAGCAATAATTGTCTATATCATAAATTTGCTTTCTGTGCTTTTACTTTTGCATAATAACTCTGTATTTTATAGTCCCCAATGATACTATATCAGATGAAAGAAAAGCAGAGGGTTATAGAAACAATATGTCCCTATAGTTTTGTGTGATAAAATTGACAGTTAAGTCCTCCTGTGGTTGTTATTTCTTTTAAAGCGTTTGCATACTAAAATGATTAATAGCATTAAATATATAGTTCTATTAAAATAGTGTTATCACTAAAAGAGATTAATTTGTTCAGATACGTAGCAAATTAGTTGCATATTACCTTGATGTAATGGCTAAAGCTGGCAGATGAGTCAGCGCACTGCGGAATAGATGGAGGAGGATGGAAACACTGCAGCGTAGCCTTCTGCACGTATGTCCTGAAGGAAATTAAGTACAATAGTGAAAGTTGCTGGGGTACACTTAGAAGCACTTTAGGCAAGATCTTGGTTCAAATTCTCCTTGTTTAGTAACCAAGTATCTTTGAAGGTATCGTTTAATCCTCCATTCAGTTTTCTCATCTGAGTAGAGACCATAGTACCTACTCTGCAGGCTTGTTGGGATGTACTCAGTGTCTATTGCTCCCTTTCCCCCTGTGTCTCATGGTTGGTTTTCAAGAGAGTGAATAGACATGAACATAAGGAGTCTTCTACTTTTCACCTGATTTACTGCTCTGAAAGAACAGAGGGGAGGACACTTTGATCCCTAAGACTTAGAACCATCTGGAAATAACTCCTCTGGTCTTACTTGCTCTGCTTTCCCTGCTATTCTTGCTGGAACAAAGTTATAGTCCCAGATGTTCTTCTTGAGGCTCTTTTCAAGGCATCAGCTAGAGCAAAGATGGTAAATGTGGGTACATATTCCTCATCTACCTTAGAATTTGCTATTGGTGATGGTAATCATGTCAGTCAGTCGTGACTCTCTCTCCCATGATACCCAGAAGGGTCTCCAGGCAGCCACTAGCCAGTTGACCTGAGTTGGTGTTCAAATTGTCCTGACCTGACAGTCCTACAGGAAGAGTCAGCACACAAATTTGAACACAAGGATCTTGACTCAGAGATGACCAAATATGTTTACTTTCTTTTTCACACAAGCACACAGAGATTACATGAGTTACTCAAGACGCCAGGACTAACATTTGGTGCTCTCGACCTCAAAATTAAGGCTCCTTTTAGTCTAGGTTTTTCAGTTTTTGCTTCTGAAAATATTGTCTACCTGGGAATGGGTGGTCTCAGGAAACGGTGATTTTGAAGTCTTTGTGGAATTATCCAACTACAGACTGGATGACAATGAGGTGGGAGTGTTATTGGGGGATTCAAACATCGGCTTGGATGTTGGATTAAATAATCTTTAAGATATATTCTGGGCTCCAGATTCTGAGATTTTCCTTACAGGGTCACATAAGAATTTAATTTTCTAAACACGAAATGTCTCAGGAAGTAAATTCCATGCCTGGGACTCATTTGTAATTAGACATTCAGGACTCTAAATAACATTTGGGCTAATTAACTTTTGCCTGGTTTCATGAAATACATTTAGTACTTCTGACCATGTTAATACATTGTGCTCATTGTAAGGCTGTTAGTAGACTTGTAAAAATTAAGAAATTTGGAAAATAAAGATCAATACCTAAATACTTAGTATAGTACTTTAAAGTCAAGGGGTTGCTAAATGCATGACCAGATATCATAATTATTTTTTGGTAGGGAAGAAATTTTCTTCATCTGCATACACCTCTTAAAAAGAATCTATAAGAAAGTTGGCAACTTAAGATAATACAAGATTTCAGACATGCACATCTGTCCATTTTTGACCACAATGAATGTTAAATAGATTTTCAAGTTTTTTATGGGTATCAAAGTGATGTTCTTATTGAACCTTAAAAGCCATAGTGGGCCTCCCTTGTCTCCTACCTTCCCCCTTGCAGCGTTGTAAATCTAACTTCTGCCCGTCCTATTGTGTAGAAAAAAGCAGCCATATTGTGCTGATTGCTATTAAATTAAAGCAGAAAGGGAGAGACACAAATGTGGAAGCCCATCTTACCAGCAGGGATACCACTATCTTTTATTTTGCATTTTGGGAGGGTCAGAAAGTCATGACAGGCATCTGACCTCTGATAACCTCTTTGATGCTTCTGTGTGCAGTTTTTGGGGGAAGAACTTAATTAAATACAATTGAATTTCCCTGCTAACATTGCCACTGAAAGGACTCTTTTTAGATGGCCCAGTGTTTGCTGGTGAGGAACAAACAAAGATGCTTCTTTTGTTCCTCAAAGAAAAGTTAGCATATGTTAGTTAAGGATTTGTGATTTCTTTTGACTAGACTGGCGGGTCTCTAAAAATTCAATGAGTCTTCTGAAATGGTAACTATGATAAAAGATGAAATATGTGATTTACTAAAACCCTGAGTGTTTTTATTCCTGGTAGTTATTGCTAAGGTTAATCTTTTTAAGGTTTTACTATGTTAATCTATACTTAAAAATTATGGTCATCAATTTATAATGAAATTGCTGATATTTGGCTACACAAAATGTAACTTGTCTATCTTCTGGATTCTCTAGCTACTAGAGGAAGAGAAGTGTTTTCAACAGATGTACTTTTGTGCTTTTTTCTAGGAAACTGTTATAACAAGAGTGGACAGATAATATTCAATTTTTGGTTTTGAACAGTTTATTAAGCATATTCATTGCTGAACAAGAAACTTCTTTACAAGGTACACTTTCATAAAAAGAAATTATATAAATATGTGGATTAAAAATCTATTTTCCCATTATTATTCATGGGCTTCTGAAATGAGTGGCTGACAATTAGAGACTGAGGAATCAATTTTATAAGCATGATATACACAAAGAATAAGTTATTTTATTCAAGTTTGAGACTTGGTACTTATTTTGAGAGGAATCAGGTTTATATCTTCTTAGATTCAAAGCATCTTTTCATTCTGGATGATTTTGTTTTCCTTGTAGAGAGGATTAGAATTAGGGACTGATACTTTTGAATTTAAAGTTGACTATTGTGTGTATTAAGTCTACTTCCTCACCTCCACACCCCCTTCCTCTGTTTCTAAGCTTTCCCAGATCTCTCTAATTATTTAGGGGGAGAAAAAGTCAACACTTGACCCCGCTGCCCTGTCTGGCTTCTGTCTCATCTCTTGTTCCCCATTCATGGTTAAACTCCTAAAAGTAGTGTGTACTATGCCCACAGCCTATATACCCGCCTCACTATCTTTCCGGCATCTAGTTTTTATGTTCATCCTTGTACTGGATACTAAGTATGCCAGCTTAAGTGGCCAGCAGTTAGGGCCACTATGGAAGGGTGGAAGGCTGTAAGTGGCACAAAGCTCCAAGCCAAGAGCTAAAATCTTGGTGTATGTACTGGCCTAATTAAGTCCTGCCATGGGGCTATATCTGCCAAGAGGGGGCTGACATTATTATTATTATTATTATTATTATTTTGTACTTTGCCTGAAGGCTTCATAGGGTTAGCTGTGTTTTTGCCAACAATTCCCTTGGTCCAGTCTTGGCTTTTTCTGTCTGATCTTATTTTTCAAAATCTAGACCATTAAAAATATAATAAATAAGCATGTGCTCAAGACTGAAATCTCAGTTGTTTAAAGTGCTCAAAATTCTTTGTCACCAGGAGGTTTGTCCAAGTCTGTTAAAATCTTAAAACCATGGCATTGGGATGAATTATAGTTGACCTTTGAACCACATGAAGGTTAGGGGTGCTGACTCCCTTACAGTCGAAAATCTGTGTATAGCTTTTGACTCCCACAAAACTTAACAACTAATAGCCATGTTAACAGAAAAAAACCTACACTTTGTAAAATAACTTAAAGAGGTTTATTCTGAGCTAAACATGTGTGACCATGGCCTGGGGAGCCGTGTCCAAGATGTCTTGAGCAAGTGGTCTCAAGGTGGTTGGGTTGCACATTCATTTTATACATTTTAGACAGACAATTGTAGTTACCATATGTAGTTATCATAAATCAGTACATGGAAGGTGTACAGTGGTTTGGCCTTAAAAGGTGGGATATCTTGAAGTGGGGGGCCAACAGGTTATAAGTGGGTTTAAAGATTCTTTGGTTTGTAATTGGCTAAAGAAATAAAGCTTTGTCTAAAAGCTTGGAATGTTTTAAGTTAAGATAAAGAAGTCTGTTAATCAGAGACAAGCCACAATATATGACTCACGTAATCTTTTCAGCAAATTGATGGCCTGGAGGTGATTTTTTAAAAATTCTTTTTTATTTCAGCATATTATGCGGGTACAAATGTTTAGGTTATGTATATTGCCCTTGCCTCACCAGAGTCAGAGCTTCAAGCATGTCCATCCCTCAGACAGTGCGCACCACACCCATTAGGTGTGTATATACTCATCCCGTCCTCCCCCCTCCCGTCTGCCCGACACCTGATGAATGTTATTACTATATATGCACTTAAGTGTTGATCAGTTAATACCAATTTGATGGTGAGTACATGTGGTGCCTGTTTTTCCATTCTTGGGATACTTTACTTAGTAGAATGGGTTCCAGCTCTATCCAGGATAATACAAGAGATGCTAGATCACCATTGTTTTTTGTGGCTGAGTAGAACTCCATGGTATATATATATACCACATTTTATTAATCCACTCATGTACTGATGGGCACTTGGGTTGTTTCCACATCTTTGCAATTGTGAATTGTGCTGCTATAAACATTTGTGACCTGCAGGTGATTTAATCTTTGCTCTGCAGGGCCTTAGGTCCTGTTAATAATTTAGTCTCTTGGTATCTGAGGTGTGTCCGACCTCCTTTCCATTCATGGCCAGGAACTCAGTTTTAAGATTTTCTGGGATCCCCTTGTCCAAGAGGGGTCTCAGGGGTGCTGTGGATTTTGTTTTAGTTCACAGCTTACTGTTGACTGGAAGCCTTACCAATAACATAAAGAATTAGCTAATGAATAATTTGCATGTTATATGTATTATTTGCTGTATTCTTAAAATACAGTAAGCTAGAGAAAAGAAAATGTTATTAAGAAAATCTTAAGGAACAGAAAATATATTTACTATTCATTAAGTGGAAGTAGATCATCATAAAGGTCTTCTACCTCATCATCTTCATGTTCAGTAGGCTGAGGAAAAGGAGGATGAGCAAGGGTTGGTCTTGCTGTCTCAGGGGTGGCAAAGGTTGAAGAAAATCCATGTGTAAGTGGATCCACACAGTCGAAACCTGTGTTGTTCAAGGGTCAACTGCATTTTTTTCTTGTATTTAAACAAAATACTAATTGAGAGAAGGAAAGATAAAGACTGGAATCCTGATGTAAAAATGCTATGCCAATCTATTTTTTATTGCTCACTGTCTCATAATCCCCCAGGCCAGTCATCCCAATATACTTACGGGAGACACCCAAACACCGTGAAGAGAACACAGGCTTTACCACTAGGCAGACTCACATTGGAATCTCAACTCCACCACTTGGTGATATTGCCCTTGGGCTGTAATTGGATTTTCTAGGCTTCAGAGATCTCATCTACAAAATAATGACAAAAGCAGTTGCCTCTCAGTAGTCCTTCGGTAGAGGTTTTAGGGACTTATTGCAGAACACACATACTAATTTTGTCTGGAAGCAACTAACAGTGGTATTGGAAGGTTCTCCCAGTCTAGACTTTTCCCCCACATGGTTAACAATACTCTTCCTTCCTCTTCTTCAGCTAGATATTTTTTTTTGCTCTTGCTTCAAGATTTGGCTCAGTTAACATCTCTTCCAAGAAGTGTTTCCTGATACTTCTCATTTGTGTAAATATTCTTCCACTTAGGTCCAGGAGAGGAGCTCTCCTGGCACCTTATGCCTCCTTTTCTCCCCAACCTTTATCCTGCTGTGCTATAATTGAACTAGGGCAGCCTCATGGAGATTGTGCATCATTTATCGTTGTATCCTTGGTGCTTAACGTGGTGCTTGGCAAATCAATAACTATTTGATAAACTGAATTATCTTGATTTCAGCACCTGGACAAATGGACAAAAATGTTTCAGCAAAGCTTTGGCAGCTAAGAAACTCAGATGATTAGAATCACCGGTGACTAGACCACTTCCTTCTGTATTTTATTTCTAATGACTATTCCTCTATTGCTTAAATTCTGGCCCATTACACTTTCCAGGTCTCTTCTTGGAAAGGAACTGATCTATTTTCAAGGCTTCAGTTACCTCTGGTCCTGATATTATAACATATTTAAACCAGCTATCTACAAGGATCAGTAGATCAATAACTTGCTGTCCTGGAACAAAAATCACTTGGGAGCTTATTATAAAAACATAATCTCCGGGCCAATTCTGGACTTTCTGGATCAGAATTTGCATTTCAACTAGTCCCCAGGTGATTCAAATGCACAATAAAATGCAAGAAGCCCTGGATCAGTAACAGTTGCCTTCAAGAATAGTGTATTCTCTGCATTTCCTGGTATTTAAATGTGTTTGCCTTTGAAGACTCAGGGAAAGGCACTGGGACTGTTGCAAAAAGAAAGAAATAGTACACTGGGATATTGATGAACTCTTGGTCAAAATCAGGAAGTAATTTTCTGACCAAGAAAACTGCACATGAAACACTCCACATTAGAACTAAGTAGACAACCTAAATCTTTTGAAAGTTTTCAAATAAGTGAGAAATGAGTTTTTTTGTCTTAATGTCTTGATCCTTTGCTTGGAAATAAAATGATTACCTTTTAACAGAAAGATTACTTTTGAAAGAAATGCACTACCCCACATGGAGACAAACAGGTGTTTTATTTGGTCGCAGTTAAATGACCTAGGCGAGGATTTCCAAAGCTATCTCCTGGTTTCTGTTTTCCGTTCCAATCCCAGAGGCAGAGCAAGTATTTGCTTTTAGCATAGTTGACACCCAAGCACGCTCCGCAAATGTTTCCACAAAGCCAGCTGCCCTTTATAGATCACTCCGGGAACTCTTCTTTTGGTCACTAACCCTCGAGCACCTACAACCCCTTATTTGTGGAGGTATTTGTAAGACAGGAAGGGCTCATGAACCTTCAGATCTTATTGGGGAGAGTGTTCAGGACTCTTGAAAAACTTTATCCCTTTGCTCAGATCGTTGGGCTCATCTGAAGACACTCTCTTCTCCAGCCTGATCATCCTATTGTAGCCTTAGCGGGGGAAAAAATTCCCCCACACATATACAAAATCAGCACATCACCTCTGTAGCATTTCTTGGCTAAATATTGTAGGATTGAAAATTCTGAGAAAATTCTTTCCTCATCTAAAATCGTCATTGCATTTAGAATGTATTTTTGGAGTGACCTTTCTGTTGATGGATTTTGTGGACACATGAAATTTTCTGTTTACTTCCTTTGTCTTATCACCAGTTCAGTAATGCTTTCTGCCCGGGGTCTCTCCTTTATCTACCACAGTACCTTATTCTCTCCTCCTTTTAAAAAAATAGAGTCCCTGAATGTGTTTAATGACTGACCTTTAAGATGATGTGCTGAATCGATTAAAAGGCTATGGTCAAGCACTCATCTGGCGAATGAAGTTACAAAATTGTCAGTGCAAAGACCTTTTACTGAGATATACTGGATGTACAAGGACCTGGTTGTGGATTTAGTTTTAATTCTTCATGCACCTAATAGGTGGTTCAAGTATGCAGACGTGTGTGTCCATGCACGTACGTGTGTGCATGCCTGCATGTGTGTGCATGCCTGTGAGTGTGAACAGAACAAAAACTTGAACCCTCTAGCACACACCACCTGTTTTCACATCATTTGTTATTACAAAAGGTTTTTTTTTCTTTTAATTAGCTGAGCTGTCCTATTTTTCAGTAACTTGCCTCTTCTCTAACATATGGGCTGTAACCGTATTTCTTTTCGTTAGACCTGAGCCTTATTTGTCATTTATACCATACTTTTGCCTTTCTCTTTCACTTGTGAAGAAAGGGAGGTTTTTCTATTATTTTAGAGCAAAGCACCTCTGGTTTATGTGGCGACTCTCGTGGCTTTCTAAATGTACTTGATTTAGCTTTCAATGTGTAATTACTGCCAAACAAGTTAATTGCTTTATAAGTGTCCAAAATTCCCTGGATTAATTTTGCTTTCATTTACCAACCTTCATTACACATCCACTGTTCAACATAAACACAAATGATTGTTAATGAATGCCTAATGCCATATTCATTAGAAAATCAGGTTAATGACTGGCAATGAATATCCAAGCTACTTTATTCTTTCAAGCTTTTTATTTATTTATTTTTTTGGCTTGTTGATTACAATAGCTTTTTTGTTTACAAAGAAATTCTACCTGTGTTCTAGCCTTGCGTAAAAATTCAGGGTAGGGCTTTTCCGAGGAATCAGATGACTCCAATCCCCTGATTCTTTTTTTCCTCAAGCAGATACCTCCAAACTCATCAAATTGTATACATTAAATATGTGCAATTATTTGTATATCAATTACACCTCAATAAAGCTGTGTAAAAAATTTAAAAAATGAAACCATCAGAATGCACATGATTTCCTTGGGCTATTGGCTACCATAAAGCCTTATTTATTGTTTGGAGAGCAGAAATCTCATGATTGCTGTGTACAGGTGGTCAGGAGGTGTATTGAACAACCTTCAGAGGCAGTGTTTCTCTGTCGCAGTCTCGGTGAGTGATGCCACCCCCTTGTGCCATCCACAACCTGCATAGCTCTGAGCAGTGGCACCGAGAAATATCCATTGAAATTAAAAATGTGTCAGAGCAGTGTGGTTTGGGATAGCATTCAGTGCTTGGTGCTGACCACCCTGGGCAAAGGTTGCCTATCAGAAGACACCAGATGTGTGAAAGTACTGGAGTGACTGGCCGGGAGTCCACAGAGTCAGAGGACTGGGGTATACAGTATGGGATGGATCTGTCTCTCCACCCTGGTGCTTCTTGCTTTGGAGATGAAATTTCTTCCCCTCCCTGCAGACATGGGGCTGCTTTCCCAGTCAAAACCAACAGCAGGATTTTGAAGCATTAAGGGGTGGAAAGCAGAGCCCAGGCTCTGACGTTTTAGCACTGGCTTGTCCCTACATGACTGCGTGATCTTGAGCAGTTTCCTCGTCTATCAAGTGTGAATGTCGGTGGTTTGGGATTCCGTCCAGTTCTCACACTCTGTGACTCCTTTTGGGATCACAGGAGAGTTCCATGCATTCTTTAAGCACATGCGTTGGATGCTTACCATGTGCCTAGCACAGAGCTGAAGTCAGGGGTTCCTTGACCTCATGGGAGGACACATCAGGGTGGCCCACACACCCCACCTGTCCCTGCCGGCAGTACAAATGCGGCACAGTTATGACACACTCAATTTCAGAGCTCTGATCTTTTGATCCTCCTGAATTATTTCCTCCACATTCCAGCACGTCTATCTTCTTCTGTCACCTGGAACCTCCTTCTACTTCTCTCGCCACTGTCCTTCAGTCTTGGTACTGTTACCAAACCAAGCTTGTTTCTTCCCTTGCACAGTGTGTCAATCACTGAAACAACGAGCTTTGCAGTAGAGAAACAGTTTGTTCATGTAGTAGCCAAGAGAGGAGACAGGAGAACAGAGCTCAAATCCACCTGCCTGGAGGTAGGGTTAAGGGATATTTATGGGATAAAGGAGCAGGGTGGTCCGAGGTGTGGGGAAAGGTGATCAGAGGTAAGAAAGGTGAGGGAATCAGTGGTCTGCACAGGTGTAGTCGAGCTTCTTCATAGGACACCTGTTTAGAAAGTGGCAACATTAGCATGATACAAGGGTGGAGTTTTTGGCCATCAAACGTCAAAAAGTCACCCACCGGACACTCACACAGGCCCAGTTGGAGGTTTGGTGGTCTCAACTGGCTTAAACTAGACAAGAGCCAACTCCAAATTCCTGAAAAACAGCTTAGGCAACTCTTACTGTAGTGACCTGTAGGTCATACATATTATCTATAAGGAAGCTAGTGGGAGTTTAGTTATGTATTGTTCAGCTACATGACTTTTAGCTATACGGGTTTAAAATCAACTAAAAGCAAGAGACTGCAAGCAAGCAAGGCAGGTGAAGTTTGATAGGCCCGATCAGTCTAGCCCTCAGCTTCAGTACTTTGATCTCAAAGAAGCTGTCGTCTCTTCTTCCATTTTCATGTCCATTTGGGGGTCTCCTCTATCACCCAAGTCTACATATTCTACATCTCCTGGTTCCACGTGTGTCTGTGCTCCACATGTCTCCCCTTCCTCACATTTAGTATCATTGAAATTTTGTCTTCATTCGTGTGATTCTCTGGTGACTACCTCCTGCTTTAGATTCTAATCACCTTGAGGAAAGGGAATGGCCAACATGCCATTGTCTTTCTGACCCGTGCTTGCATCCTGGTCATAGGCCTGTTGTGGGGTCTCTTTTTCATGACAATAGTCTTCCCAGGCTTATTTTAGCAAATACTGAGTAACAAAAAGTCAAAGACTCTGAGAATCCTGACTAACTAAATAAAAAGCATCAATCAAATTGAAAGTGAGAAGTATGAAAACCAATCCTGATATTGTCTTATTAAGTTTTGACATTTTAAGCAGAATTGCAAGGTTCTCTACCACTGTGAGATCGTCAGGGTACCTTTTCTGCCCTCCCTGAGTACACCTATCATATGTAGTATGTATTTGTTTCAGTCCAGTTTCTACTGTGATAATTCTGCCTAACAAACAACTCTAAAGCAGTGACTTTCAACAAGAAGCGTCCGTTTCTTATTTATGTTCATGGGTCTCTGGGTTGGCTGTAGCTGTGTTGGGCTCAGCTGGGATTGTCTTGAGGCTGTGAGAGGTATACCAAAGTCACATGGCAAAGGATGTAAATGTTTAATTCCATCTCATCCAATATATCACAGAAGTCTCAAAATACTTTGTTTCCTTCAGGACGTGTGTCACAGTTGAAATTTTACATGTATTTGTAAAAAATAAATTTTACCTTTATTTAGTTACTGCCCGTGGTTTCCTCTGGATTCTTGCAGGTGGGAATTGTGATTTGGGCTCACCAATGTCCTCCAAACACCTAGGACAGTGTTCTGGACAATATCAGGTACTCAGTGCATGAACAGCTATTGTTTGAATGCATTAGCTTTTGTTCTGCCTAAAAAATCATCCTAAGAATGGAAATATATCTTTGTGGGAATTACTGAAGTGACACTAAATGCCTT
>NW_012148797.1:1982737-1993192 GCF_000956105.1 Propithecus coquereli | reverse complement strand
ATGATTAGAGATGTTGAGCATTTTTTTATATGTTTGCTGGCCATTATTCTGTCTAGAAACGAGAAAAGTTTTGACATTTTAAGTAGAATTGCAAGATTCTCTACCACTGTGAGATCGTCAGGGTACCTATTCTGCCCTCCCTGAGTACACCTATCATATGTAGTATGTATTTGTTTCAGTCCAGTTTCTACTGTGATAATTCTGTCTAACAAACAACTCTAAAGCAGTGACTTTCAACAAGAAGCATTCGTTTCTTATTTATGTTCATGGGTCTCTGGGTTGGCTGTAGCTGTGTTGGGCTCAGCTGGGATTGTCTTGGGGCTGTGAGAGGTATACCAAAGTCACATCGCAAAGGATGTAAATGTTTAATTCCATCTCATCCTAATATATCACAGTGGTCTCAAAATACTTTGTTTCCTTCATAACATGTGTCACAGTTGAAATTTTACATGTATTTGTAAAAAATAAATTTTACCTTTATTTAGTTACTACCCGTGGTTTCCTCTGGATTCTTGTGGGTGGGAATTGTGATTTGGGCTCACCAATGTCCTCCAAACACCTAGGACAGTGTTCTGGACAATATCAGGTACTCAGTGAATAAACAGCTACTGTTTGAATGCATTAGCTTTTGTTCTGCCTAAAAAATCATCCTAAGAATGGAAATATATCTTTGTGGGAATTACTGAAGTGACACTAAATGCCTTGTTTCACATTTTTCAGAAATCCCCTTGCTACATCCCCATCGTGAGCAGCGCAACCCTGTGGGAGAGAAGCGTCCCCCGAGCCACTGTGAGTAAGCAGAGTGCCGCTGTGTAGGGCTCTTCTGCAGCGCCGTCCTTTTGGGTTCAGTTGCTTGATACATCTAAGGATTTGTTCCTGTGTATATGTTGACGTTATAAAGTGAATGATTTATTTTTTAAATTTCAAAATAAGAACGACGTTAAAAGACCATTTCATACAGAGCTTTGGATCCCTGTTGGAGAACCACACTACCTCCTTATGTACACACAGGTTGTACACAGAGAAAACTGTATCAGACATTTGACGAGTGACGATAGAAGCCGCAGTACATTAGGTGTCTTTGCAGTGTCTACATGTGGCACAACATGCAGAAACTAGGGCCATAATTTTATCTTACCATAATCCGCACAAATAAACAACTGAGTTCTTCAGGCAAAAGTTGCTTTAGAGTGCTCCTCTCTGCCTCGCCTTCTACTCACTGGTTGCTAAAGGACTCCTCTTGGTGAGAGCCAAAGTGAATGTCCCTACGACGTGCATATGCATCTCTATAAATGACTGCAACATGCACATGGAGATGGTCACCATGGCCGGCCAGTCCAGTTGTCATGGAGCTGTGCTAGCATCCCAGATTCGGTCCCACCAGAGCTCTGTTGACAAAGGCAGAAATGAGAAAAAAAGAACCTTTCATCCAACACTGACTGAAATTTACATCCTAAGGGCTCTAATTGCCTTCATTTCCTTCCTTTTTACCATGAAGGAAATTGCAACTTCCTCTAAAAAAGACCACACAGCCCAGCGACACTCATGAAATCACAGAGTCTCAAACACATGAGGAAGAGGTGATTGTAAGGTAGATAGTTTTTTCTACTATAGGCTCCCCTTTCCAAAACTTGTGAGCCAGGTTGCTTCAAATTACCACTTGCAGGAAAGTAGCATATGGTGACTGGAAATAGAATTGAAAAGTACAAATCAAGAGATGTGGAAAATCACATTTTAAGATTAATGAAAAAGACCAACTGTAGAAAAGATGAAAAACATGACCTAGGAAGTTGAAGAACATGGCCTGGTTTTCTAACTGTTTGTACTCCATTAAAGCAGAGAAACATATCTAAATAAGGCATCTATGATACACTGTTTCGTTAGTTATATTTGCATTTGGACTCCAAGTAATTGATCTCTTAAGGATCCATTCAACTAAGGGATTCCATGTCTCCCAGCTTGGACTGTGTTGGGTGGGGAACAGTCCCCAGCAAAATCCCCTTATTGCTGTCATTCCAGTATTAATGTGCTAAGGCCCTTAGAAGGCAATGCTTCATGAAAAGGGACCACAGACTAATCACTCAGCAAGGAGTGACACGGGTGGCAATGAGTCGGACATTGTTGTTTAGCTCACACTACAACGATATGATGCGGCTCAAGTGCACAGAGCAGTGCCTCCCGGGTGCCACTCCTTTCCTCTGGCAGTGGAGATAGGGACTGGGAAGTGATCACGGTCCTATGTGAGATCAGGGCTTGGCAGCAGCTGGCTACTCTTTCAAATTGCTTCCTCCCCTTCTCTTTCTCTTTTCCCCCTTTTTTCTCCCTCTCTCCTTCTCTGTGTTTGTGTGGCATTGGAGGAATATAGAAATAGGACTAAAAAATTTTAAGATGTACATTTTTAAAAGACTTTCATGGACCTGCTTGAAGCTCTGACTTGGGTGGGGCAAAAGTAATATATGTAACCTAAACATTTGTACCCCTATAATATGCTGAAATGAAGAAAAATTAAAAAAAGAGACTTTCATGTTATTTGTCATTGTTTATAGTATATACTGCATATTGACTATTATGTACTTTATTACATATTATGTATTATACATTGTATATTATGTATTGTATAGTAGATATTAAATAGCACATATCTTATATAATATGTTAAATATCATATATCATATATTGCACACTATCATATATTACATATCAAATAACCTATATTGTGTGTGTTTGTGTGTATGTATTCCAATATTATATCTTACACATTTTATTTACTGACTAACAGTGGTCAGAAAGCTGTTCTAAAAGCAACAGTAAAGAAGAAGTCTTTGCCTATTAATAGTGAAGAGCAAATAATGGAAAACTAGTAAATAAATAATTAAGGTAATTCTAGGTAATGAAAACTGCAGTGCTATGAAGATGGTAAACTAGTGGTAATGTAGTTCAGGGTCACAAGGGGTGGGAGGAGGTTGCCGCTAGTGCTAGGATAAGGTGGTTAGGGAAGCCCTTTCTGAGGAGGTGATATTAGAGCCTAGTTGAGAACTATGGGAAGGAGGCAACCAGGTAAAGTTCTGGTTGGCAGAAAGTTCTTGCACACTGTTCTAAGCACAAAGACCAGGCAGCCTGAGACAGACTGGGCCTGGCAGAAAGAATGTCAGTGCAGCTGACAGTGGAGAGTGAAGGAGTGGATGGAGGAGTGGGCAGGGGTCAGATTACACAGAGCCTTGTGGCCAATGAAAGGAGTTTGTCTTTTCTTCTGGTTACAAGGCAGAAGCCGTAATGATAGTTTATTTTCTAGCAGGGGATGAAATAATTTGATTTCCTCCTTTAAGAGCTTCTCTGGCTGCTGTATGCAGGATGAGTTGTTTGAAAGCAAGAGGCTTTGAGTTCCACAGGAAGTTGTTAGGGTATTCCAGTGAGGGTGGGTGGTGGTTAGGACAAGGTTCATATTAGTTGAATAAGAGAGAAGTGATCAGATTTTAGTTTTGTTTGCAGAATAAGTTTGAGGTGCTTAGTACTTAACATCTCACTTGTCAGAACTTAGTCTCATGGTCAGATCTAGCTGCAAGAGAGGCTGGGAAACATAGCCTCTTAAGTGGGTACATTGCTGCTTCAAACTCAGGGTTCTGTAAAAAGGATGAGAAGAACGGATGTTGCGTAGGTAAATGGCATCATCTACTACAGAAATCAGTAAAATATTGCCCCAAAAATGGTTGCTAAAAAATTACTTCTTCAATGAAGACACATATATGATTGTTTTCTAATGCATTGGTTTTGTAATGGAAAATTATTATAAAAGAACATACATGTCCATTAACAGGAGGATGGATAAATACATTGTGGCATATTTATACAATGGACCATTGCAATTAGTTTAAAGGAATGAGTTGAAGCTACACATGCCATCAAGGATAAATCTCAATAACTGGATGCTGAATGAAAAAATCAAGTTATAAAGTTAATTACATGTTCACTATGATAGATGTCGTCATTTAGGGGATAAATTTATATACCTTTGTTTTTCCTTCCCAGTTTAAAGTCAAATATTTTAGACACAGACATACAAATAAGACAGATGGTAGTAAAAATATATTCCAGGTCGAAACTGGATTGAAGGATTTGGTAATGTTTCCAAAAATATCAGCAGATCATATCATTCTTATGCTCACAAACCTCTAATGGGCTTCAATTTTGCTCACAATAAAAACCAAAGTCTTTATCATGGCCCCAGGGCCCTACATGTTCTGGGCTCCACTACCCTACTGGCCTCATCACTCACCCTTTTCTCTCTAGCCCCTCACTCTGCGCAGCCCTCCGAGCACACTTCCCTCCTAGGCTCTTTGCATTTACTGTTCTGTCTACCTGGAAGGCACCTCCTTTCAGGTCCTCAACCTCACTTGCCTCAGAACCAGTGGACTTGGTCTGGCAGTACATCCAGAGTTGGAGCTCTCCTAAGCAACTCACCAGCTAGTGCCCAAGGATTTAAAACAAGGGTGAATAATTTTAATGCCTAACTTTTAGCAATGAAAAAAAATGTAGTGTCCATATTTAATCTACTTATATTTAGGTACTACTCCATTCATTAGAATGTTAGAAACTATATTATGATGTATCACTTTATCTCACTTATTCTATGGGACATCCCATATAATTTAAAAATAAATGAGATGAAGTACAAATTTAATCAAGATGGTTTCATACTATTTTAAATTAATGTGTCAAGAAACATTATACACAAGAGTCATTGTTAATAGCATTGTTAATAGCAATAGATGTGTCTAAGCCACATCTCCACTAGTCTTCTTATTAAATTTCAAATATTGTGGCCAAGTTCTTGACAATTCATTTGAGATCATCATTCTTTTTATCTGGTAATGTGGCAGATGGAGATATCATATTAGAAAAAAAGAAGTGTGTTGGCTCAGTCATTTTCTTCAATTGATTAACTCAGCAAATATTTATTTAGTGCCTGCTACATGCTAGAATGTAAGCTCCATGAGGGCAGGGCCTAGTTGGTTTTACTTTTTGTTGTATCCCTAGCTCCCAGCAGGATGCCTGGTGCATTGGGGATGCTCACTTGCTATTTACTGAATAAAGGAATTAATGTGTTGGGCACTTTGCAGGTATTGGTGATAATCTGGTGAGCTTCTATTTCTGTTTTTCTATTGCTGTGTTTAGCTGCTGTTCCTGGAATGACCCTGCTTTGTTCTGGAAGCTTCCACATCTGTATCACAGCTACCACTGGTCTTCTGCTTATTCCCCAGCATGTGGCCCCGTAATAGATGGGGTTTGCTCTGCTCCAATTTGGAGTCAGCCTCAGCTGTCGGGCGCCTCCTTGAGGCACAGGGATGGAAAGGGGACTCCACCTGTACCTCCCAGTAAACGGTCCACTAATGCTACCGCTCTAGTGCTTGCTTTCCTCTTGCTCTGCTGGAGACTTTCCTGATAGTATTGTTGGGAAACAATTGTTAGTATTTATAGAAAAAAAATAAATTGCTTTCTGAAAAGTATACTTTCAAATGGTTCCATATTTCAAATACATAGCCAAACCAGTGATCGCATATTAAACATATTTTAAAATTATGTGCCATTGAAGGCTTACATATAAGCTGTGGTTTAACATGAGGAAGACAGAGGAGAGTTGGTCATAAACAGGTTGGTAACCTTGGACTGCATCTTTTCCACAGCAAGTATGAAAATGGACATTTTAAGGAATGAACCAGGAGGCAGTCATGCCACAGGCGATCCAGGACTCTAAGAAGTAAAGTAAATGCAGGGCAGGTCAGACAACTTGTGGCCCAGAAAAGAGGATCATTTTCTCTGCAGGTGTGAGTTAGATTTGGACAGGAAGGCATTTTAAGATCTTTTATAAGAGAGTAATTTGGGAAATGGAGTGTCTTCATCTCAGCATGACAGGGTACTGAGCTCATTCTCAATCTCCTCTGTGATTTTAGCAGAGGATTAACTCCTACTGTGGCTGAGATGGTCTGGAGACACCTTTTATATTCAGCTAAGTGTTCAGCAGGCATTTAAGTATGGCCTCTGAAAGATTTTAGAAATGTTTGGCTTTTCTAATATCCAACATGAACACCTGAAAGAAAAAGTGCCCATTCACTTTGGCGAGACTACTACTAATTGGCCCAGATGATAGCTGACAAGTCAGTGTCCTGCAGAAACGATACAAGGGACATGTCTGCATACCTAGGGGAGGTCCCGCTAGAGCTTCCTCTTGTCTCCAGGAATTTGCTCTGCCTAGACTCATAATAGAGTGTAAAGCTGGAAAAGGTTGCTTTTCAGAGGTGAAATCATAGGCATAGAGTTATGGATAAACATCATAGGTTGTGGTTTCTAACAGACTTGTTTAGTTGTCAGGGTTAAGTTAACTAATAAGTGTTACATGTTTCATTCATTTGGCAAATTGTATTAAGTACAATATATAGTAGGCATTACTTTAGACATACAGCAGTGAACAAAACAAAAGAGCCTGTCATCATGGAGCTCCCATTCCAGTGTGGGAACCAGATAATAAACAGATAGGTTAGATAGTGGTAAGTACTATTAGAGAAAAAGCAGGATAAGAGAATGGGGGCATGTGTCTTGGTTGATGTGTGTTAAATAAGATTCTTATTTGCAAGCAACAGAAGCTGACTCTAGTTGATCAGAAAAAGAATTGAGCAGAATAAAGTTAGGTGCTCCCCAGGATTATTGGGAGGTCTAGGCAAGCAGACCCAAGTGTAGACTTCCAGGAACAGTGTCCCAAAGGACACTGTACAACTGATCTGATACTGGATGCCACCTTCTGCCACCTCCACCACTGAGAATGTGATGCCATGGCTTGCACTGCTGCCAGCTCTGTGACTGGGACTCACATTCTCAGTTTCTGCTACTGCACAGCTGGCAGAAAGAGAAAGAGAGCTTCCTGCTCTGTTCTCATGTGTTACTAGTTCATGAGTCTGGCTGCTAATGCAAATTTGTTTCAAGAGTAAGTGAGTTTGAACTAATAAATTCAGCAAAGTTGCAGGAAAATCAATGCACAAAAATTATTTGTATTTCTATACATCAGCAATGAACAATCTGAAAAGAAAATTAAGAAAATAATTCCATTTAAAATAGCATTGAAAAGAATGAAATACTCTGGAATAAATTTAACCAAGGAAGGAAAAGATTTTTATGTTGAAAACTATAAAATGCTACTAAAAGAAATTAAAGAAGTCCAAATAAATGGAAAGACATTCCATGTTCATGGATTGGAAGACTTAACGTTGTTAATATGATAATACTACCTAAAGTGTTCTACAAATTCCATGTCAAAATCCCAATGGAGGTTCCCCCCTCCCAGGAAAAAAATTCATGTGGAATCGCAAGGGACTCCCAAGTAGTCAAAACAATGTTAAAAAAGAAGGACAAATTTGATGGGTTCATACTTCCTGATCTCAAAACTTAGGGCAAAACTACAGTAATCAAAATAGTGTGGTGCAGCTATAGGATAGATACATAGATTGATGATATAGAATAGAGAGCTCAGAATAAGCCCCCACATGTATGGTCAACTGATTTTCATCAAGGGTGCCAAGATCACTCAATGGAGAAAGGAAAGTTTCTTCAACAAATTGTTCTGAGAGAACTGGATATCCACATGCAAAAGAATGAAATTGGATGCATACATTACAGATATTCAAAAATTAACTGAAAGTGTATCAAAGACCTAGATGTAAGAGCTAAAACAGTAAAACTCTTGGAAGAGAACAGAGGGGAAAATCTTTGTACTTTATATTTTGTAATGGTTTCTTAAATATGACACTAAAGCATAGGTAACAAAGGAAAAACAGATAAATTGGACTTCCTCAAAATTAAAAACTTTCGAGCACTAAAGGACACTATCAGGAGAGTGAAAATACAACTTACAGAATGGGATAAAATATTTGTAAATCATATATATTATGTATATGATTAATATCCAGAATATGTAAAGAACTATAACTAATCATCAGCAACAGCAAAAAACTCCAATTAAAAGATTGGTAAAAGACTTGAATAGAAATTTCTCCTAAGAAGATATACAAATAAACACATGCAAAGATGCTCAACACCATTAGTCATTAGGGAAATGTAAATCAAAACCACAGTGAAATGCCACTTCTCACCTATTATGAAGGCTATTATATATAAAAAGAAAGAAAATAACAAGTGTTGGGAAGGATATGGAGAAATTGGAACTCCCATGCATTGCTGGTGGGAATGTAAAATGATGTAGCCATTGTAGAAAACAGTTTGGCATTTCCTCAAAAACTTAAACATAGAATTACCATTTGAATAAGCAATTTTACTTTACTTGCTGAAGAATTGAAAACAGACACTCAGACACTCATGTACCAATGTTCATAGCAACAACATTCACAACAACTAAAAGATAGAAATAATCCAGTGTCCTTTATAGGAGAATGGATAAACATAATGTGGTATATACTATGATTCAGTCATAAAAAGGAACGAAGTTTTGATACATGCTACAAGATGGATGGACCTTGGAAACATTATGCTACGTCAAATAAGCCGGACACAAAAGGACAAATATTGTATGATGCCATTTATATGCAATGTGATGGTTAATTTTATATGTCAACTTGACTGGGCTAACAGATGCCTAGATACTGGTAAAACATTATTTCTGGATGTGTCTGTGGTGGTGTTTCTGAAAGAGATTAGCATTTGAATCAGTAGACTGAGTAAAGAAGATCTGTCCTCACCAGTCTGGGCAGGCACCATCCACACTGTTTATTGGATGGGCCCAAATAGAACAAAAAGGTGGAGAAAGGGTGAATTTGTTCTCTCTGCTTGAGCTGGGACATCATCTTCTCCTGCCCTTGGACCTGGGCTCTCTAGTTCTCAGGCCTTTGGACTTCGACTGGGAGTTCCATCAGTGGCCCCCTTGGTTTTCTAGACTTTGGGTTTGGACTGGAATTACACGACTGGTTTTCCTGGGCCTCCAGCTTATGGACAGCAACTCAGCAGCTCATTACTTCTTATAATAAACCTTTTCCTATATATCTATGTATATGCTATCAGTTCTATTTCTCTGGCAAACCTCGACTAATACATGTGGTATCTAGAATAGTCTAATTCATAAAGACAGAAAGTAGAATAGAGGTTCCTGAGGCTTGGGGAAAAGGGACAATGGGGAGTTATGGATTAATGGATACAGAGTTTCTGTTTGGGATGATGAAAAATTCTGGAAATAGTGATGATGATTATACGACATTGTGAATTTACTTAATGTCACTGAGTTATACAATCAAAAATAGTTAAAGTGGTAAATTTGATGCTCTATATATTTTACCATAATAAAGAAAAATAAAGATGAAGTGAGGTAAAGCACTTAAAACTGTGCCTGGAACACAGTAAGTGCTCTGTATGCAGTAGCTATAATTATTTTGTGCCAGATACAAGGGATGCGACAGTGACTGAGACAGCAGGGAGGAGAGATGGATGTCTCATACATCATATATGAAGGAAAGAAAATAAGATTGACAGTGGAATTTTCAGCAGCAATGATGGAGGCTAGAACCAGTTGAATAACCATCATTCATGTGTTGAGAGTGACAACAATCTACTGTTGCATATCTAGCAAAATGATCTTTCAAGAATGGGGGTGATCATCTTCAAATTCAGGCCTAAAAATTTGAAAAAATGGAAGGGGCTGAAATAAAGATATTTTAAGATAAACAAAAACAGATTTTTCCAGCAACAGATCATGATGAAAGAAGTTTCTAAAGATTGTGTTTCAAGAAGGAGCAAAATGGCCCCAGAGAGATCTAAGACACAAGAAGATACGAAACAAGGCAGAGAAACTGGGAGGGTTGCTGATAGTAGCACATGCTGCCCGGCTGCCTCAGACTGAGCCTCACACCCTCTCCGTCTCCACATCTTCACTGACAATGGATTCTCTGATGAGTTCCCTGCCTCTGTGACCTACTTCCCAGAGTAGAACCTCTTTTGTGGCCAAAACTGATTGGGAGGCTTGTTGAATGAATATCAAATATTGGGTAGAAAGCAGAGGAGTATGCAGGCGAAGTTCTGTGTTTTTCATTCCTTGAAAGGAAAAGGTGGAACTGGTTAACAGGTCCTAGGACAACCAAATTAAGAGGGTTCAGAAGAAAGACGTCCAGTGCTTTCAGGCCCTCAAAAAGAGATATGTAGGGAAGAGAATATAGATCAGCAATTCAAATCCTTGCTTTGCTGCCTTCTGTCCTGGGAGTTTGGGAGATATGTCTCATCTTTCTATGCCTCAGTTTCCTCATCTGTAATAAAAGCACCAACCTCATAAGGTTGTTGGAGAAATCAAGTCAATTAGGTATAAAATGCCCAGAACCATGCTGCCAGGCATGTTAGCTGTTACTATTATTTCTTTTGACCAATGCCCTTTATATCTGTGCCTCTTTTTCATGGAGCTGATCCTTTTTT
>NW_012148797.1:1978695-1982042 GCF_000956105.1 Propithecus coquereli | reverse complement strand
CATGAAGTGACTGGTTAATTTTTAGTCTTTGGATTTTAAAATGGGATATTTCTTTTTTCAGCAATAAGTATTTCTTCACTTACTAGTCTGTATATTTTAGAGTGAGAAATGAAACGGGGCTATATTGATAAAGTACACCAATCTGGGGGTTTCAAACCATCTCTGGGTTCAATTTCAGACTGAGCAAATAAACTGCAAAGTAGAGGCTTTGACAAGTATTTTCACCTGGAGTTATGGGTACTTAGGAAGGACGTAGCCCAACCCTCTAGCTTGCCAGAGAAGACGACCAAGGATACAGAAGATCATGGTCTGCTCAAGGAAACATGGCTGGTGGACCAGACTCTAGATTCAAACCTGGGTCTCTTAATTTTTGTGACTGGACTCTTCCCAGTGTGCTATGTTGCTTCCTGTCAAATATGAGGCTCTGATTATTTTAATTCTTTATTAAAAATATCCAGTCAATAGACATCTTTGAGTATCTATTGTGTGCTAGGTTCTGTGCTTGTTCTAGCTCTGGATTGCTGTGAAATTCCTTGATTCGACTAGCTGTAACTATTTTGCTCTTTGGTTTCCTATTGGTTAATGCTGTCTTTGATGTGTGCTTGTGAGTATGTTAATATGTTTGTGCCTTGCCTTGAATAATTAGTCTCAGTTGGGAAGGATTGGAAGAAACCAACGTTCATTTAATACTGCTATGTATTTTACATGTGCTACCTTTATAAAAAGATTATAAAGCTGATATTGCACCCTATCCAAGGATAAGCTAAAGCACTTGATAAGGTTAAATATCTTTTAAGTGACAGTGTGGTAGATTGGTTCACTCAAAGCTTAATATGGTATCTGATAAACAAACCACTTAAATTGTGTTGAATGATTGATTAAACTCAGGTCTAGGTGGCTCCAAAATTCTTTCCACTGCATTTAGTTGCCTTTTTGTATCTCCTGGGGTCAGGAATACACTGGTCTTCTTTCACTATCACCTAGCATGTAAGCAATTGATTACCTTTTGCTTATGAAATCTGCATACTCTTCTATACTGTTTAAGATTTTTAGAGTGAACATTTCTTACATGCAAAATCAAAAATTAAATATATTTTAGTGATATAGTTTGTGTTTCTCATAAATAACTTCTTGTAAGTGGAAAAGTATTATTTCTCTTAAGCAGAAGAGCTATGCCCAAGCAGCAGTTATGTTCTCACCTCATAGGCTTTAAAAATACAAGATTTTGGAGAAAATTGCTTCTAATGCCTGACTTAAGTTGAAGCAAATAGCACTAAGGCTCTTGGAAGGGGAATAGTACACAGACCTAGGGGAGTGGGGGAATCTAGCTAAAAGCCTTGAGTGGTCTAATTCCTCACAATAGCTCTAGGGAGTACACCAGGGAGGAACTTTCCATTTTCAAATTGCAGGAAGGCTCTCAGGGCTTCATGGCATCTGTGTAAGTCTAGAGGGCTGAGATTGGAAAACAGCCTCTCAGGCAGCACGACAGTTTGAGAAACAAAGACATTTGCCTAACACCAAGGGTTGGGGAGTCAACTCAGTGGGGAATTCCCTCTCTACACACCAAAGAACTGGTTGAATGGTTGAATGCCAAGCAGAATAAAATCACCAAACAAACACACAAAACAACAAAACAAAACAAAACAAAACACCAGAAAATGTTCATATATGGGGTCTAAGCTGTCAATACATAAGGATCTTCTTTTATTTGCATGAATTTTGAACCTGATGAGAAAGACAGAGAAGTTGGCCAGTGGAGGTCAAAATATTAAATAGGCTGGGACTATGATTTAGGTGTGTGGCAAAAATGGGCTTTCTCTCCTAACATCCAGAATGGCAAACTTACCTGAACAACCATGGCAGCACTTGTAAATCACAGAACTCCCTTGCAAGGGTTGGGGGGGAGGCTTTTTCCTGATAAACTTATCTTATGACCAGAGGCAGACTGGAGTCACTTGCTTTCTGTAGACCCCATAGACAAAGGAGGAGAGAGTGCTGAGCTGTATATGCACAGTTCTTTCTCCCAAGCTCCCCAACCAGGTAAGTCACGCCACCTCCAGATGATGTCGTTGGGAAGGCAGGAGTGACTTGAAGGCAGGGTTTGCTCTCCAGGATAAAACTGGAGAGTATTTTTCTAAAGAAAGTGAGAGAGCTTCTAGAGGGAGGAACAGGACTCTTAATGTGGGAATTAGTGCCTTAGAATGAAGCCTTCTCATTCTGGCATTTGGAAGAGCCCCAGCCAGCCACCCCCAACACACATCTGAAGTAAAGCCAGTCAGTTCACATGCCTGGCCACCTCTACCACACTCATGGTCATGGGTAGAAGCCCTGAATTCTTTAATAAGAGAATCATATCTGTACAAGGAGAGAAGAAATCCATCAACTAGACTTTTATTCACGATATCAAGGACTTCCAGAATTCAAGAAAAACCAATTACACATAGAGAAAAATCAAGAAGATCCAATAGAGAAACTGGCATTGGAGGAAATAGACATAATTCAGCAACCAGAAGAAAATTTTCACTCTAACAAGACGTCTAATTAGTGTCCTTTAGGGGATTCTGAGAAAATCCATAAGATAAGAGCAGCTGTGTCCTTTAAAAAGAAGCAATCAGCAAACAGAAAAAATTCATGGAATCAAATATGTGATTGCTGAAAATAAAAAATTTAATAGAAGATTGCAAGAAAAAGTTTTGGAAAATCTCCCAGGGTATAAAGCAAATAGACAAAACTAAGAAAAATGCAAGAGAAAAGTTAAGTCACGGGGAATCAATCGAAAAGTAATTTTAAAAAATCCCATGAGATAAGAAGAGAACTACAGGGTGAATCCAGCCTGAAGCACCAATGCCTCCTTACTGGAAACTCAATGAAGATGCAAGCGGAGTGTATAGGAGCCTCTGTGCCCAGGCACTGAGCATGGGCCTCTGCTTTTTCCATCACTGAGTTCTATGCTGCCCCTCATCTATTTCCCATTCCGTGTAAAACCACGGGGTCCATTTTGAACAGCTCACTGTTTTTTGGTTTGTTTGTTTTTTCCATAGTAGCATTTATTTTACTTATGTTTAATTTTTAAGTTGTGGTAAAAATACACAACATAAAATTTACCATCCTAACGATTTTTAAATGTACAGTTCGGTAGTGTTAAGTATATTCACATTGTTGTGTACCAGAACTCCAAAATTTTTTCATCTTACAGAACTGAAATTCTATAATCCTAACGATTTTTAAATGTACAGTTCAGTAGTGTTAAGTATATTCACATTGCAGTGTACCAGAACTCCAAAATTTTTTCATCTTACAGAACTGAAATTCTATACCCATTAAATAACAACTGCCTAATCTATCCT
>NW_012148797.1:1959970-1978270 GCF_000956105.1 Propithecus coquereli | reverse complement strand
TGTCGAACATCTTATCATATGCTTTTTGGCCATTTGTATATCATCATTGGAGAAATGTCTATTCAAATCATTTGATTATAATATATTTTGATGTCAGGAAGTGTGAGAACTTCAAGTCTGTTGGTCTTTTTCAATATTGTTTTATCTATTTGGGGTCTCTTGAGGGTCTATATAAATTTTAGGATGGATTTTTCCATTAAAAATACTGTTGAAATTTTGATAGGGATGTCATTAAATCTGTTGATTGCTTTCAGTAATATTGACATTTTAAAAATTTTAAGTGTTCCATTCCACGAACACAGAAATGCTATTCCATTTAATTTCTTTCAGCAATGTTTTGTAGTTTTCAGTGTACATATCCTTAACATCCCTGGTTATGTTTATTCCTAAATATTTAATTTTTTAATGCTATTGTAAATGAAATTTTTTTCTTAATTTCTTTTTCAGATTATTTATTGCTTTCAGATTGTTTATTCCAGAAAGGGAACTAATTTTTGTCTGCTGATTTAGTATCCTGCAACTTTGCTAAATTTGTTTATTAGTTCTGACAGTGTTTCTGTGGGTGGAAGCTTTTGGGTTTTCTACATACAAGATCATGTCATCTGTAAACAGATATAGTTTTACTTCTTCCTTTCTAATTTGTATGCCTTTTATTTCTTTTCCTTACCTAATAGCTCTGGCTAAGGCTTCTGACACTATGTTGAATAAATGTGGTAAGAACGGGCTTCATTGCCCTCTGCCTAATCTTAGAGAAAAAGCTTTAAGTCTTACACCATTGAGTAGGATGTTAGCTGTGGGATTTTCACATATGACCTTTATTATGTTGAAGTAGCTTCCTTCTATTCCTAGCTTGTTGAGTATTTTTATCATGAAAGTTTGTTGAATCTTGTCAAATATTGTTTCTGCAGCAATTGAGATGATCATGTGGATTTTGTCCTTTATTCTGTTAAAAGTGTGTTATATTGATTTTCATATGTTGAACCATCCTTGCATTTCAGGAATAAATTCCACTTGGTTATGATATATTATCCTTTTAATGTACTATTGAATTCAGTTTGCTAGTATTTTGTTGTGGATTTTTGCATCAATATTTTTCAGGGATATTGGTCTGTAGTTTTCTTACGGTGTCTTTGTCTGGTTTCAGGTTGACATTCTATTAACAGAAAATCTATGATTCTTCATTTGCACAATGTCTTATCCTAAAAATAAGGAGAAAACAATACAAGAAGTGTGAAAAATTTCTGATCTGCTTACTACTCAATTATTATATGCAATGTTGAACTGCCTGCTATGTGGAACCCTGGGCTTCCTCTTCAAATGCCTCTTCCTGTGGCTTCTTCCTGCTTCTCAATAGTTAACTCTCCTTTGGCAAGCTTAGTCACCTGCTCTCAGCTATAATTTCTGTGCCTGTAAAATGGAGACAATGCTCTTTATTTCATGGTATTATAGTGAGCATTTGGTGTGTTGATATAAACACCTAGCTCAGTGCCATGGAGGTTTTGGTCCACTTTTGCTATATTTGCTCTTCTTCCTAAGTGTATCTCATTAACATCAAAGCAAGAGTAGAAGGGCTAAGGTCAGGGATTTGAGGGCAGGAGATACACTGCTCCTTTTTTTCTTCTGCTTTGTGCCTGTCACTGACTTGACTATTTTGTTTTCTGGTGTTGCTGCCTCAGCACCTTCATAAACATAATTCCCATGAATCCCCAAAGTCCCAATAATCTAACATAGTTCTACAATGCTCAAGAGTACATTTTGTTACTATAATCCAAAAGTAATCAGAAGTAGATGCAATCAGCCACATAAATTGTGAAGCATAATTTTCTGTTTTATTTGTTTGATCAAAGTAGAAAAAGAGACAGTAATTTTTCAAGAGGACAGAAAATAGAAACAAAGAAAAACCATAATCTGTCTAATTTGCTAGTACAATAACCAATGAATTTGGTGGTATCTGCTACTCACAGCTCTCAAATGTGTATATTTAGTGGTGACTCTCTGCCAGGCTATTCTAAATTCTCTATGAATACTGTCATGGAATTGTCGTCCAATCAGGTAGGGACTACTACTATTCTTGTTTTACTGATGAGGAAACCAAGGCAAAGAAAGGTAAAGTAATTTGCCCAAGTGGTGCATCCAGGATCTAACCCGGGCAGTCTAGTTCCTGGTCTGTGCTGTGGTCCACTATACACATTGCTTCTCTGTACTGATGAGTATACCGATCTATTACTATTATTGTCATTATCACCATTGTCATATATTGTTTCCCCCTCTTTCTTTCCCCCACCCTGAAATAAACCTAGGTTGTGGTAAGAGCTCAGGAGAGGAGTAGGGAAACGTGGGGAGTGTGCTAGTTAGTTACAGACTCTAAGAGCTCTGCCTTGGACACCTTCATCCTCTGCTTTCAACCTTTGCCAACTGCATTGGTGTCAATGTGCTCACCTCTACATGTACTCCATACTTCTCAAAGTTCTTTTAGATGCCCCATATTGTCTCAAGAACCATGGGAAGTAGGCAGGGAAGGGACACCGCTCCCATTTGACTATTGTTCAGCAGAGACTTTAGTGATTTGCCCAAGGTTGGGGAGCTGATTGTTAGTGTCTGAGCCAGCCGTGTAACTCCTATGATGTGTCCAATATATTATACCACTTCCTTCTGCTTCAGGATGGTGACTGAGTGAGCATTGCTGTAATATTAATACAAGCAGCCTGAGTATATGTCACACACAAAAAATTCTGACAACCTAGAGGGGAAAAATTATTTGCACTAGTGGTTAGAAGTTTGAAAGATAAAACCAACTCTAATTATGAAGATGAATAAAATCAGGTACCCTATATATATGAAATTTGGAGAGATGGGAGCCAGTTGGGCAAGTTATTTAACCTCTCTGTGACTCGTTTTCCACATATATAAAATGAGGATAATAAAGTACTGATTTACAAGGTTATTGTGAGGATTTGATGAATTAAAAATGTCTGAAGTATTTAGAACAGTGCCTGGTCCATCGTAGGTACTCAATAAAATGTTAGTCATTGACGGTTTATAATAAGCAAGGAAACAAAATTTATTCCTAAGGAAATAAAAATCTATACTTAAAGACAATCGTGGCATCTTTGTCTTCCAAAAACAGTTGCTTCTGTATGGTTTGGAGGATCTCAGCAAACTTACCTTGGAAATTGCACAATTTGATTTTATTCATCTTCATAGATAGATTTGGTTTTATATATAAACTTCTAACTCCCAGTTCAAATAAATTTTCCTCTCTGAGTTCCCAGCATTTATTCTTTGTAATATATACTCACATTTCTTGTATTCAGTAGTGCTCACTCTGACAGTAACCTGCTTTTGCCAAGAAGTGCTTTTTAAGTGTCAGATTTTTCCTGTTATTTGGCAAGAAGTGTTGCATTTGTTATCAACAGTGTAAGATTGAGAAATAACAGTTTAACAAAGAAAAAAAATCTCGCTACAGAAGCTTACCATGTTTGTGTAATGACCTCAATAGGTAACTCTGAGTCCCCTTTGGTAAATTTCCTATTAAAATTCTGGCTGGTCTACTTTTTATTTGTTAGAAATAACTTATGCTGGAGGAAATTGGGCAGAAAACCTTGCCAGCCTATTTAACTTCTTGTCCTTTAAGAAATTATACTTTGATTTTAGAGGTTCAACTTTGCTAGATAATGAAATTATCATGGTGGAACAAGCCATAGAAATAATAAATACAGTAATTCTTCTTTGCCTATTGTGTGTTTTTGCTATTCATAAATTTTAGGGCCTTAGATATTAGATACACTTACGTAAGGCCTCACGAACGGTAATTATCTTTTGGCCAAAGAAAAAGCCCAAACGAATGCTAAGCTGCATTATCGCTTGGCTTCTGACATGAGCTGATAATCAGATTTTCTTGCTTAAATCCATGGTGCTCGAACAATGCTACCCACTGTCTGTGCTTCCCGATATTACCCTTAATTAGAAAGAACAGAAACACAAATCTGAATTATTTCAAAATCTGGTTTCCATGGTCAGTGGTTTGAAGGGCTTAACTTTATTATAAATAAACCTGGCTTTATTGGCTAATGAAATCTGAAACGCGAAGCCTGGGATGGAAGGGAGGGTAATACTCTGATGTTTACACATCCAAATATCCAGTGTGGGTAAAGTTATATTGTAATAAATCATTGGATAATTGAATTATGATTCCTTTGTCCAACTATGATCCAAACCCCATCATTACGGAGAACCCGGAAGAAACTTGCATTTGTGTTTTTTTGATAAGCAACATCTTCAGGTTTAATAGTGTATCCATCAATAGCTGTCAAGGAGATATTGACCTATATTATATTTTCTCCAACACTGGCAACTTTTTTTTTCCTTTGACACATTGGGGCACATAGTTAGAAGTGTGTAATGGGCTGGGCCTGTACACATATACATCCTCGATGTATTATTTTCAAATATTCACACTGGTCTCTTTTTTTCAGCATAGAATAATGTGTGGGCTGGTGTCTGAATGAGGCAGATGATGAGATGGGAGATTGGTTGTATTTTTATTTATGATCTTGTGAAAAGAGGGCTAACAATAGGCGAGTATGCCTGACCCCATTTCCAGGACTAATTAATAACTAAGTGGAGACAGTAACTTTGTTCTTCTCCTGGAAAACAACCTCGGGAAGCTGATTCCTGGAAGAACTATCACATATAAGGACCTCAGATGATATTGAGAATTGTGATTTTATCTATATCTTTATCTATATATCTATGTATCTATACATCTCCTGTTTCTCTGTGGATGGTGGGGACCTAAGTGTCTGTGTGTGTGTTAACTGTGGCCCTGACCTTTTTTATTCATGGTTTAATGTTTTTTCTAAGACCTTGTCTTTTATTGCAAGCATTATCTTTTCTCTTTCAACTTTCGTTGATGTTTTCTTCCCACTCATTCGCTCACCACCTGTATGTTAGGCACTTTGCAGTTGCTTTGTCACTTAAACATTCACAACAACAGGAATTACTCATAAATCCTGTTTTCCAGATGACGCTATTGAAGTTTAGGGAGGTGGAGTCATTTTCGTAGGATCACATGTCCAGTCAATGTTGGAGGCAGGATCCCAGCTCAGGTATGACAAATTCCAAATCCCACGGTCTTGAGCACTGTGTCATACCGCCCGGCCAGGTTGTATGTTCACTTCTTTTATATTATTCTTTTTGTCTTCACCACAATTCTGTTTCATTGGCTGGATCAGAATCCCCTCTCTCTCCAGTTACCAGGGGCCAGGCTAAATGTGTCTGGGGTCCAGGCTCTTGAAACTTGAGTGATTCCTCATGGGGCCTGGTATTTGCCTGAGGTGGGGGTGGTGGGATGAGGAGAACTACCTTCTCTACTTCTAGGGAGAACAGTCATAGAGACCAGTTGGTGCCTATGGTGTTCCTGGTAAAAGGGATTAGGAGGATGCCTTTTGAGGCAGCTTGGTGGATCCTCCAGGGCCATGAGACAGATGTCCATAGCGTAGACGAGTGAACAATGAGGGGTGACTGGTTGGACGTGGTAGACTGAACACACTTATTTATCGCTCTCTCCCCAAACTCTCTGAACTTAATGGTGGAACAGAGACTTCCAAATGGTATGCTGCAGCTAGGTTGCAGGTGGGCAGAAATATAAATTTATTTAGCCCTCTTGTTGATCTAGTGGGAGCCGGGACAGTCAGGTCAGGTCAGGCTGGTTGTTCTTGGCCTTGAGTGGCCTCATCCATTTAACTCAGTGCTCCCTACCAGTATTATACATTTTTTAAAACCCAAGGGAATTTGAAAAAAAATGAAAAACAACGCCTTAAAAAAAAAAGCAACCAACCAAAAGGATAAAGACATAGAGTGGAGACTACATCAGGTGAGCAATTCCAACAATTTTTAGAAAGCCGTTAAGTCGGTTAACAAGTGGTAACTGACTTGACAAAATGAAGTGGCTCCCAACACAAGTCTACACAGGAGCCAGAAAAGAGAAATGAGTCAATTCATACCATGGCCCCAAACCTGGCTCCTAAAGGTTCTCCATATCTTCTAAGTCAGGGAGTGGGCACAGGGCTTAGAACAGGGGGCTGGTGATAGGCGGGATACAGAGGTCCATTTCCTTTTGGCCTATCCCGCAGAGTCAGGACAAGGATTTATTCTCTGGCAAAGTTGAGTTAGCGAGGCTCCCGACTCAGGGATGAGGTCGGGGCTCCACATACGGGTTTCTTGGGCACACCTATAGCCAGGAATCACGCATTACAAAGACGATCCATGTAACCTAAAACACTTGTACCCCCTTGATATTTTCAAATAAAAAAAAAATTTGTGCCAGGTGCGATGGCAGAAGCCTGTAGTCCTAGCTACGCAGGAGGCTGACCCTGAAGGATCACCTGAGCCCAGGAGTTCAAGTCCTGCCTGGGCAACATAGCAAGATCTTGTCTCTAAAAAATAAGTAAAAATTACGTAAAATTGATTAATCTAATTTTAATATTTTTTTCTTCCTCTACAACCTAATCTTGAATCCGATCTTCTCAGTAATCACAGAGCAAGAAAAATTTTCATATTCAAAATGATACACTTGAAATGTTGGAAATGTTTAGAATGTCATTTAATTAAATGAACATTATTTGCTTGTTTAATTATATAACATAAAATGAATATTACTTTTGGATATTCAAATAAAAGACATAAAACACTAAAAAAAAACCAAATAGGGGTTTCTTGAAATTTCGTATAGTGGCCTGTGGGACCCTCAGGCCCTTTCTTCCTGCTCTGCTCCTCCCAGAATGCTCTTGGTCTGGTACCACTTGGGCTGGTGTTGGGAGGAAATACCAGAGAAAAGCCCTTCACACTCTGATGACGAGGGGCTGTCGTTGGGAAGGTGAGCTTGCTGCCCCATGCTGCTGTGAAGTCCACTGTCAATAAGCCCTGCCCAAGTGAATCCAAGGCTGCAGTCAGCCTTTTAGTGCCGTTGTTCCCTTAAATACAAATGGGTAGTCAGTCAAGGCTCTCCAGCATCCTCGAGGAGGAAAGCCTTTAACATCAGATGAATGAAAACACACAAAAGGGAGAAGCTCAGCGGATTTCAAAACAATGCAGGGAGCAAACAATGCTAACACAGATGGAATACTACTGAGGGAAACCTAAATCCTAAAATCAAAATACCCAACAAGAAGTAAGGGAAGATAGAGCAACCTTAAAATGACAATAGCATGCTGTATTTTAAGACATGACAATAAGAACAAGGAATTGACACTGGAAATTAAATGTGTGACAATCAACTTTTTTTTTTTAAAGTAACATAAGGGTGAGAAGATAAGGTAAGGAAGGTCTTAAAAAGTAGAAACAAAACATTTAAAAAATGGAAAACGAGAGGGAAGGGAAGAGAACAGAAAGGGGAGAAAATTATTTAAAAAAAAAAGAAAAGAAAAAAATTTTTCTAGAACTGCAAGACAGGATTTTCCAGTTTGATAGGGCTTATTTGGGTGCCCGACATAATGAAAGAAAAGCCATGCTGGACACTTTGTTATGAAATTTATTTCAGTAGTGACAAAGAAATCATAAATGTTTTCAGAGATGTGTGAACAAAGAATAAAAACAAAACAAACATCTCCCCGACAGATCGCAAACAAAGGAACATAAATCAGAATGGTATCAGACTATATGAGCTTTTGATATGAAAAGATACGCAAATTCTCAAAAATGCATAGGCACTGTACAGACAATCTCCTGTCTAACTGGAGACAATATCTGGCCATTTGAAGATGCTCAATGGATGGTAGGTATCATTTTATTTCAAAATGACAAGATACTAGTCTCAGATATTTTAAACTCTGCTAGGAGTGATATTACAGGACAGAAGAAGGGCTACATCCAAATGACATAGGGGATAAATACAGAATTCAGTCATTTGGCTCACAACTTTTGACCTTGTCCATTTGACTGTGAGAATGTAAAGCTTAGTCTGAAAAAATGTACTATCAGGGCTGGCTACATAATTTGTGGAGTCCATCATAAAATGCAGCAGGAAAAAAGCATAATTTATGTTACTAAAATATAAAGTGTTTTCCTTTATAAATATTTTCTTACTTATAATATGTAATGGGGGTTATAATGATACACGAGTAACAATATGACCATAAAATCTGAAGTAATTAATTTTTTGGTGTTATGTGTATATGATTCAATAAATAATACTTTACTAATGCAATGTCTTAATTGACCATAATGCCTTTTTGTTTTCCTGTCTTGCTTTTTGCAAATTCATTTATTAGGTCATTGTAATTTATACTTTTAGCAGTTTCATTTTCAGATTGCAAATAATTTTTGATCATTTTTAATTGTGAGGGGAATCTTTCTGCTGATACAACTGTTACCAAAACTGTTAAGACTATTTTATAGACTCTGACAACAATGGGATAAATTTCTGATAAATTATTCTGAAATATAAATGTTGGTACATCTAGAGCTGATGATTCTTGCGGAATAATTTTTCTAAAAAGATTTAACGCTTCATGCAAGTCAGTTTTGTGTAAATCTGAGTTTAAATTTAAATTTATACAATATCATTTTCATGGTTCCTCTACCATATCCTGTAATTTTTCAAGTCTTATATGAAACTGAAAGTGGCTTCATGATTTGTATATAATTTGAAAATATCTGTTATGCAACTTCTTGTAGGTCTTCCTAATCCAGTGCAAATAGTGAGAGTGATTTCAGCTCCTTAATCCGTGGCTGACTACGTACATTGGCAACAAGATATCTCTTTACTTTAGTTGTAAGGGTTTGTAACAAGTATCATCTCTTTCACTTCTGGAATAGGTAAATTGCCTAGGACTTTTTGGCTTAGTTGTTTGGAGAATGATGCCAACTAAGGCAAAGTGGGCATCATCCTTGTCAGTATCATCTTTATCAGAACCGGTAAGTTTTTCCTGGAATTAAGTACACTTCTATGACACTTCTACACAGACTGCATTTTGAACCCTCATATCAACAGATACAGATCTCTTGGCACCAGGCAGAACAGGCAAGAGAGTGCAGCTCACCCAGCTCAAACCGTCTAACCAGAAAAATAATTCAACACTTGCCTCATGCTGGTAAAATAATAGCTGCAACAGCCCCAAACTCTGACACTCAGACCTCAATCCTGAAAGTCTCAACAAAATCTCATTATACCTTGTTGGTTCTGAACTCCAGTCCCTGCAGCCAACAGAATGTAACGTACTGATGTGCTCAGATCTGGGCATTTGCTTTACTCAAACCATGTGGATCAAGAATTGAAGAAGTGTGGATTTCCAAAGACTTGTTCATGAAAGTAGAATAAAAGTATGTAGGACAGTGAAAGTTGACAAATGCTCTTCCAAGTGGTGGTGGTGGTAGAGGTTGTAGCACTCTCTTTGAAATTAGAATTCTGCTTAGGGTAAGAGAAGTGGCTGAAGCTTTACCCAGAGACCATTTGTGTCTAAACCCTGTTTGCCATCTACATTGGTCAGATCACAGTACTTGGCAGAAGTTTGTTTTTCTCTAATGCTGTATTGCACATGGCTCAGTGGGAAGAGATTAAGAGCTGTGATTAAGAACACACAGGGCAGGATGGCACTACATCAAACAGATAATGTTTCATGTAGAAGAAATCATAGTTTTATTCAATATTTATATTTAGACTCTTGGGTTAGTGTTCTAAGTGGCTATTCACAATCACAACTTGATCTCCCACTTGCTGAAATTCCATTCTTATTTACGTTGTTGTTTAGTTTTTGTTCATGTTTTACTGTTCTGTTAAAGAATGATTTGCAATTTCAGAAAAACCAGTTTAAAAACTTTCTGCCCAATAATAAGGCTGTTGAGGAAATCCACATTTTCATTTTTTGTCTGCAGTGTTGGTACATTTTTATTATCATGTGGGACAACTACTCAGAGGAACTCCCATTTCTTTTCCTGTCTTTCCGTGTTCTCTAATTACAGTTGCTGCTAGGTGTCCTGAAGCTGATGTTTCCCTTACATATTGCCAAGAGAGAAAGAAAATACCCTTTCATTGGCTACTGTACTTAGAATGGCTCCTAAAACCAAGCAAGAAAACCACAGTGTTCTTGGCAAACCAACAATTGAAAAGTACAGGTGCTGGGAGTATGCACAGCCCCAAAATCAACATGACTTGGGAGGAGAAGGGGTTGGATAATAAAGAAAGGTGCTTTTCATTCAGAGAAATTTATTTCTTTTAAATATTTGCAATCTGTGGCCGATAGCACACGAGGCCACTTGGCATTATTTCCCAACAAAGCGGAGGGCCAGTGGCAATGAGCAGATGCTTGAGTGGCCTGTGGCGTGAGGTGCGCCATCCGTCAAGAAGATCAATATTTACTGTTCTTGTATCTTTGTGGTGAACGTTTGCTCTTCTTTAAAAAGAAAAAACAAAAAAAACAGGTGGGGGTTGTTCTTTAATATATAGAACATGAGTTTGACTTCAGGCAGTGAATCAACCGAAAGCAACAAGGTCTTCACAGAGAAGAATCAGTAGCCCCCTCCCTTGCCCAGTGACAAAATGTTCCATGTTTTAAGGAGTAAAATGCACCCGGTTCATGACATGGACAGTCTGTTCTCCATTGTTCTTTTTCATTCCAGTTAAATCATACCCTGATGAAAGGTACAATTTGAATATATTAATAATACTACATTTCAAAATATGTTTTAAACATACATTAATTCCATTCAGTTGGACTCAACATATATCAACAAAGCAGCATATCTCATGTAACAGGGACTGTGCTAGGCACTGGGGTGATCAAGACGAAGAAGATGGGGGTCACTGTCTTAGTTTTTTCGTGCCTCTGTTTCCCTAGTTTGCATACTTAGATCACAGAGGAGAGTGTCTTGTGAGATGGGCAGAAGAGATATTAATAAATAGATGCTGGGTCATGACCAGCATCCTATACCATAGAAAGGATTTTGATTTGATGAAAGCGTGGTCTACATCATTAACATGCATACAAATCGGCTGGGAACCTTGTTAAAATTCCGATCCTGATTCAATAGGTTTAGGCAGAGCCAGGGAATCTCCCTGTCTAGCAAGCACCCAGGTGATAGTGATGCCGGTCTGTGGGCCACACTTTGAGTAAAAGAAGCTGCTTCTTACTTGTATAAATCACCCGAGATGACTGTGCCCAGTGCACGTCCCTGGGATCCCCCAAACCAGACATTTTGCATCAAAATTTGCATTTTAACATGTTCTCCAGGTGATTTTTATGCATAGTAAAGTGTGAGAACCGCTGTTTAAATAATGGGAAACCACTGAACACTATTAAGAAGATGAGTGCCATATTTAGATTTGGGTTTTAGAAAGACAACGCGAAAGAGAGAATTCCATGGAGGTGAACTGCAAGCAGGCACGTGGGTGGAGATGCTAATGGGTAGTGTAGGGTTGTAGAGAAAGCAGAGGGTCTGGAGGACGTTGAGAGGGTGGGGTTGGCAGGATTCAGTCCTGCATAGATCTGGGGGTCCTGGGTGACCTTCTGGGTGCTGATTTGGACATCTAGATTGCTGGTTGTGCCAACATTGAGACATAGAAACATGGTGTAGGGTTAAGGACACATGGGCTTAGGAGTGGCAAAGAGTGGATTTGAGACCTGCTTCCAATACTTATATGGCTTTTGTAAGTCATTTAGTTTTTCATCTGTAAAATGGGGATAACGGTTGTCATGAGATAGCATTAGCCACATTTTGTAAAGGTAGAAACAGAGAGGGTGAGTCCCCCCAGCTCATGGAGAGGAGTGGGGATGATTTGGACATGGGCCTTCATGATTCTACAGCCCCTGCTCTGAACTATTTCCTCCAAGGCTGTCCCAGCAAAGATTATCTCTAGGTGGACAGTGGCACTAACCAAGCCAGGAAAATGATCTTTCTCCCAAGATCTCTCTGAGTATCACTACTGCTCCTGCACTACTCTTCTCCCTTTAAAATTGTAGAAATTCCCTTCCTTTCATTTCTCTTAGCTCATCTGGGATGATTTTTTAAAAAGACTTTACTCAATACCAGGGAATAAAGAAAATGCTGGAAGCAAAAAAGGCTTGTAAGATAGAGGTTTCTGACCGTTTCTCAGTTAACCTCCCATGCTCTGTGACTGTGCAACTGGACTAGGTCACTCTACTCCCCACTCTCTTCCTGTGTCTCAACCTGAGCTTCCATCACTGCCTCCTTGGTCTGTAGTCATGGCAAACAGAGAGTTCCTACTCCAGTGTCCACCTAGGACCCTCGCACTCACCTTAAAGTTTCTTGCTAGAGACACAAGCCTTTTCCTCAGCAAATGGGTAGGGCTGTGTGAGTGATATGGCTGTGTGCAGTGATAGGATTGAAACCTCACCCTTTAGGTAAAATCCCATCTCTCATGCAGGATGGTTTGATTTCTTATAGACCCAGCAAGTTAAGGGTACCCTGAACACAGAATATTCATAATATCCAAACTGTACTATCCACAGTATAAGATCCAATGTCCAAACAATAATATCTATACAATATTCAAATCAATAATATCCAATCATATCCAAACAATAAAAATTATACACAAACACTAATGGACAATTGGTGCTGACCACATGTTTAATGAGTTGTTTTTTAGTTAAAATCAAATCAGATTATCCTTAATTATGACCTTAATTCATATTATTTATCCAGTATCTTTGTAGCTCTTTCCCCTCTTTATTTTCTGTCTTGGTTACGTCAAGGTGACAAAGCCTGACTTAAGAGCCTCCCCTCCTGCGTCTTCTGCCCTTTGCAGGCTGTTTCTTGCACTTGGAGTGACCCTAACCCCAAACATCACAAGGCTACTTCTTTTCTGTTTCTTTTAAAGAAGAAACAAGCAAAACTATTTTAGAAATATCACTCATCTAGGGAGGTGAGAGTGATAGGTGGTGTGGATTATTTCTGGAGCCATAGACCTAATGTTATTTTGTGTATTTTTCTTCTCTACCTTATAGCACAACCCTCGTTGTGAAAGAACCACTTTGCCCTGCTCCAGATTCATTACTCACATGAAGAATTTCTCTGAATCTCTGAAATTTAATAGTCCACGCTGTCTACATTTTCAAGGTAAATTAAGAAAATAATCCCCCAAAAGACCAGAGTTTTCAAAGAAACTCTAAAATATATACAGGTAAGAATCATAAAGACGTCATTTAAGAACATTTGAGCTGTGTTTCCAAATGGCAACAAAAGAAAGGACTCGTTGGCTTATGAAGTTGGTCCATCCAAGCGGTGGACTGGCTTGAGGTATGGCTGGATCCAGGGCTAACCAATATTGTCATGATTTTATTTCTTTTTTGATTAATCTCCATATTGGCTTCATTCTCAAGTTGGGTTTATTTTCAGAAAGGATAGCAATAATGTGCCCTAGCAGCTATAGGCATATCTGCTTCTTACAGCTTGTAATTTCAAAAGTACAGAAGCCTCTTTTGCCATGCATCTGTAACAGTCCCCACTGCTTATCCAGTGACTTCGATTGACCAAACTTGGGTCTCATGTTCACCCCTGGAATCAGGGTATCTGGGAGAATAGGACACATCCGTCAACTTTACTACCCCTGAGGCAAGAGAGATGGGCTACTTGATTGACGGATGCATTTATTTATTTATTTCCCATTTATTTTTTATTTGTACATATTCATAGGGTACAAGTGCAGTTTTGTTACATTGATATATTGCATTGTGGTGAAGTCAAGGCCTTCAGTGCCTACATCACTGAAGCAGCACACATTGTACCCGCCAAGCAACCTCCCATCATCTACTCCCCTCCCCAGACCCCTCTGAATCTCCATTGTCCATCTTCCACACGCCATGTCCATGTATACACATTGTTCAGCTCCCACTTATAAGTGAGAACATGTGATATTTGTCCTTCTGTGTCTGAGTCGTTTCACTTAAGATAACGGCCTTCAGTTCCATCTATGTTGCTGCAAAAGACATTATTTCATTTTTTTTACAGGACATTTGCATTTAAATTACACAAAATGTTTGTGTTTGTTCGTGCATGTTCGTGGGGAGGGAGGGAGAGAGAGATGGTGATATGGAACAAGCAAAAGAATGTCATTTTGTGTCACAACAAAATGATGTGTGGCTGTGTTAGTTACATTCTACGTAACACTGGCACCGTAGACTATCATGGCAACCTGGGACTATGTATAAACTTCATTTTGAGGACTGTTTCATTGACCTGAAAGGGTAAATGAATTTACATGTCCAGTTTACTACCTAAGAGAAAATGAAGTTTTTAGGACAATCGATAAAGCAGGTAACTGCTATGCTTTCATTTGGGCAATGTGTTATTTTAGAATGTGTTTATTTATTTACATATATATTAATAAAGTTTATTGCACATGCATTGATATTAGGGCTGTTAAAAAATTTTCTTGATTTTATGCTTGTTTCAAAGTCCTAGAGAAATGTCATTTTAATGGGATTTTTTTTGAGAATCCCATTGTGTGGTACTCACTCCAACTCTATTTAAAAAGCATTAAAATCTTGGTGGAGGGTAATACGTTTACATGGTTCAAAAACTGAAACTATGAAGAGGTATACAGTGGACAGTCTTATTCCCACCCTCACTTTAACCTGCCTCATTCTCCTTTCTCCCATAGAAAAAGACTTTTAGTTTTTTCTTGGGAATCCTTCAACACTTTCTTCAAGCAAATAAAAGTGTGTGCGTGGGCAAATATGAGCGTGCAGGTGGGCAGCAGTGTTCTGCATCTCACTGTCTTCACTTCACACTGTAGCTGGGAGCTCTTTCCACATGACTGCATCCAGTGCTTCCTCATTCATTTTTCCTACAACTTCAGAGATATGTTTTATGGGTATATCTTAATTTATTTAGCCAGTTTCCTTTGATGAAAACTCATGAAGTCATGAGTTTCAAGGAGAGAGAAAGAATAGTTAGCATCAAATACTAAGGAAGGACATCTAAGAAACATACTAAGAATGCTCATTAACAATTATAATGTCTTGGTAACATTGGCAAGAAATATCTTTGTAGTGTCATGGAGCTCAAACAAGGCTGCCGAGACTTGAGCAGTCAAGAGGAGGTGAGGACATTACCTGGATGACCTTGTGTAAGTTGCTTAACCTCTCTGGGTCAGTCTCCTCTGCTATAAAGCAAGAGAAGGAGGAGACTGGATGATCTAATCTCGATTTAAAAAACATTTTTCATTAACCAGTAATAACCTAAATGGTTGACCAGCAGAATGTTGTAGAAATGATATTTTTTTCAGATAGGAGGGTTGATGACCAGTAGGAAGGTTAATGACCTTCCTACTTTTCATTTTCCTTAGTGCTGCTGCCTTCAGAACCAAACATACACCCATACAGATGTAGATCCAGACAAGATTGTAGGCATATATGTGCACACACGTATGCACACAAATACAAACCGTGCTCTTCAGAGAGCCATCTGACAAGACTGCACATGAGCAGATCCTCCACAGACCACAGATTTAACCAACACTTACTAACAACCTGTCACGTTCTGGGTGCTCTGCTAAGTGTTGTGAGACACTCAGATACATTTGTCGAGGTGATTGGCCCCAAAGAGGGAGATTAGGAGTCTACCTAAAGAACAAGGTAGCTGACTGATAATGAGCTCTATGATATTATACATTTCAAAAATATTTATTATTTTTTTGTTTCATTTTATTTTTGACACATAATAATTGCACATATTTATGGGATATGACATATAGTGTGATGTTTCAGGACATGTATACATTGGGTAATGATCAAATCAGGGCAATTACCTTATCTATCACCTCACACATTTATCATTTCTTTGTGGTGAGAACGTTCAAAATTTTCTGTTCTAGTTATTTTGAAATATACAATACAATATTGTGAACTGCAGTCACCCAACTGTGCAATAGAACACCCGAACTTATTCCTCCTATTTAAGTGTAACTTTGTACCCATTGGCCAATCTAACAAATATTTATTAAATGCCGACTCTGTGCCAAGAACTGTGCTGAGCACAGGGGCAGCCGTAAGAAAAATGTGAATACAGTTTTACAGGGGTGAGAGGAGTGTGAAGCTATTTCTAACAGGGCGGCCTCACGAACTTTCAGCTTTTCTTAAGAACTACATTGATTGATCTCTGAATGTCACCTGGGAGGTCTCCCAGCTGCTGGCCTCAGTTTTTGCAGTAGGACAGGGACTGTAGCTTGGAGAAACTGGGCAGATAGGAGGCAGGAAGGTGAGGGGCAGCTGGGATATTGTCACCTGGGCTAGCCTTGTTTCACTCGGAAGCCACAATTCTCTCTCCAGAACTGAGAGCCATGCCCTTCTCGTGCCCCTAAGTGTGCTCTGGTAAGCTTTCTGTCATTGTTACCAGCACTACCACTCTGTTGGCACTGATAGCAGCCTTGGCCCAACTCACGCTCTGGAAAAGTCTCACCAAGGTTGGAGACTCCTGATATTACAGATCGCAGAGGTCCCATGGAGAAGACTCATTTTTGCTTCTCCCACGTAGAATAAGAAGACATGAAATGGCTTCAGAATGTCTTAGTTTGCTCAGACATACTTCACACTAGTTTTCAGAATCACATTTTAGCTACCGAAAGCGAGTGGAGCCTGATTGGGCCTTGCTCTTTTTTTGGCAAATGCAAAGGCTCCCATTCCTGTCACACTAAAGCTTGTGAGAAAACCCTCAGATGCTGACAGGACTCTGAGACCGTTACCTACCGTCGCGAGGAAACGGTGGTTCCCACTGGAACCTGAATGCTTCTGTGCCATTCTCACCACTTTCTTGCAAAGAGCTTGGGGTGGGATTTGCCATCCCACCCCTTGGTGAAAACCACTTTTCACAGGTTGACAGAAATCTGCGTTTGGAGGTCAGTTTTTAGTTGTTGAGCTTTTGGGGGGAAATGATGCAAATACAAACCCAGGGCTTAGTTCTTGGGAAATTCAGGAAGGACATTTGTCAAAGTGCCTATGCTGCTGGTCCTCACATAAATGCTCTTTCTCCTTTGTTCCTGCTGGACCCTGAAGAATAAAACTCAAGCACAAAGCAGAGAAGTCACTGGCAAGTGAATGCGGCAGTGTTTTCTAATCCATGTGGATCAAAACACCCAAGTTCGGATTCTGTAAAGAATCTTCCTTAGCATGCTGGATTAATCACATGGATTAATAAAACAGTCGCCTTCCTTGGCTGGTGCCTCCTAGCCTTTGTACTTGCCTCCACCCCCTCTTTTTTTTAATTCTATGGAACTGTTTGGGAACAAAAGGAGTGGCATTTTCTATGAGTACCATGGCCGTTGGTCCATGGGTCCAACCCCTCTGGAAGGTGGGCTCCCTGAATTTTTCAGTGTGCAAAACTGTTGTATGGTAACTTATGTGCCTTTGGGAAAGCTCAGGGTATCTTTTGGACTCTATATTTTTAGATTTGCTGCTTGTGAAAAATAGTACACTGCAGTTCTTTACATGCAAACGAGCAAAGGCCAAGCAAAAGGCATTGAGTACATGATGATAAGGGCCTTGGTGAGGAGGGCATATGTTTGTCTTGACTCTGTTTAGCCTGTTTAACTTTCATAAACCTATACCTGCTTGTCTTCTGGCATAAGACCAGTTGTCTAATTAAAGGATGACGACAACATTCCTTGAACTTGACTATGTGCCAGACATGATTTTAACACTTTACCTTAAGTAGCGATTTAGTCCTCACAGAAACCTCACAGGGCAATCATATTATTATCTCCATTTTCTGACAAAATATGTAGTGGAGTTGAGACAACTTAAGTCTGGCACTCTATGAATAGCCTGTGACCTTAACCGTGGCTGCTATTCTTCCTTTCCTGAAGCCTGTTTGTTCAAGCCTTGTGTAATTGTGCCTTCAACAATTAGATTCATGCTTCCAGGCTATGTTTTAATGGTTTTTTTTGGTGCATTGTGCCTTCTTTAAAGAGATAAGATAATATTGCAGACAATTCCCTATTTCAGCCTACAGTTGTTATTATTCATGACTTGGAAAATCCTTATTGAAAACCTCATCAGAAAAAATAGCACAGAGGGACAAATAGATGGAGAACAGGAAGCAGCTAAAAACAGAAGAGAAAAAGCAAAGTCTTGAAATATACCAAATATATGGATACTTTGATTTGTGGTACTTGTTTTAGTGCCATTATGATAGCCTTAAGGTACTTGTTTTTATTTCTTCATAGTCTCCCTCCTGCATGCACCCTGCCCTCTCTCCTTCCCTCCATAGTGAGAATTTTTTTATTTTGGCTTTAGCCTACTTGGCCTCTTCTTCAAATTTATAGGTAAAGAATAATTCTGTCCT
>NW_012148797.1:1957161-1958270 GCF_000956105.1 Propithecus coquereli | reverse complement strand
CCTGGGCTCAAGCGATCCTCCTGCCTCAGCCTCCTGAGTAGCTGGGACTACAGGCATGCGCCACCATGCCCGGCTAACTTTTTCTATGTATTTTTAGTTGTCCAGTTAATTTCTTTCTAATTTTAGTAGAGACGGGGTCTTGCTCCTGCTCAGGCTGGTTTCGAACTTGTGAGCTCAAACAATCCGCCCGCCTCGGCTTCCCAGAGAGCTAGGATTACAGGCGCGAGCCACCGAGCCCAGCCATCACCATTTATTGAATAAATATTCTTTACCTCAGTGTATGTTTTTGTCTGCTTTGTCAAAGATTACATGGCTATGTGAGGATGGTTTTATATCTGGGTTCTCAGTTCTGTTCCATTGGTCTATGTCTCTGTTCTTGTGTCAGTGCCATGCTGTTTTAGTTGTATAGCCTTGTAGTATAGCTTCAAATCTGATAATTTGATGCCTCCCAATTTGTCCTTTTTGCTTAAGATTGCCTTTGCTATATGGGGTCTTCAGTTTGAATGCCAGCTAAGGTTTATTTTATGAAGACCTCTAAGCACATCTAGACAGGAAGGGGCCACAAGTGAGCTCCACTTCTTAGGGGTTATACATCTTAAAATCTCCAGGTTGTGTACATATGTGCTACCTATTTTTTCTTGGTCTGATTTCAGCCCCATCACTAAACTATGTGGGAAATGCCTGTTGTTTTCCTTCAGACATGTATGAGGCAGCAGATATATAATATTTATTCACTTTTTATTCACAATAATATTTGCTGAATGCCTACTCTGTGCAAAACAGTTGTGAACAAGACATGATTCTTGCCCTGGTAGAGCTTATTTTGTAGGGGAGGAAGTGGAAAATAAATAATTAAAATACATAAACAATGCAATTTTGGAGTGTGAAAGGAAGTATAAAGGAAGTAAACTTAGAGCAACTCCTTGCAAAAGTGACAGTTAATCCTGGATCTGAAAACTAAGAAGGACCTACTTCTATGAATTATATATTTTAATAATATTTCCTCACATCTCTCTTTTCAAAAAATAAGGTATTCAGACAAATCAATAGAATTTACCTAATCTGTACAACAGAGAGAAAATAGACTGAAAAAAAGGGGATAGTACTCA
>NW_012148797.1:1933235-1955931 GCF_000956105.1 Propithecus coquereli | reverse complement strand
CTCAAAGAAAAAGCCTTGGCCCTACATAAAAAGTTTGGTCAAAATGCGCATACATATGTTTAAATTAAAATAAAATATTTAAAATATATATGTAAAACATTTTGATTCCTTGCCTAACTAATTCTTTTTGATTGACCATTTATTGTTCATAATCAAATTGTGTAAGAGGGCTTATACTATTCTTGATCTTTAGCATGTTTTTATTCTACAAAACGTAAGTGCTACTAAGCTTACCACATAACCTACTAAACACATGATCCTATATATTAAGATGCATTAGGCCTTAAGAAGTTATTCTGAGTCTGGGCTAGCTCATTACATTAAATCCAAAGCATTTTTTTTTTGATACTAATGCATTACGTTTTAAGAGTATGAATCCATGCTTTACTCAAGAAACGCCAGGTGGTCTTGACTCATCAGGAACATCTACAAAATGGAATGACATTTGCTAGTGAATATCACTTGAGTATTAAAGTTATGTAGCTTCCTCTATAGATATTCACTTGTAAAATAAACCTTTTTTCAGGAATAGTCAATTTTTTTCATTGTGTATGAGAAATAAAGTCTTTCACTCATTTGGGAAGCTATCTGGCTGCTCATTTGGGGAGATTGAATATTGGTTTGTCATGTCATTTGTCACTTCAAATTTTGAATATACTCTGCATCTCCCCTGGATATTAATGATGTTAGAAGAACTCTAAGACCTGTCTTTTTACATGTTATACAATCTAAAACAGATTGTATATAAACTGAGTTTGGAGAGGGATTAGAAAGGACAGAGAGAAGGAAAGGGCTGTGGCTAGTTTAGAAATTATAGTTATTTCTGTCGTTATACAACTCATGGTTTTCTGAGAAATCCTGTGTTCTATAAAATCACACATGAAATGGGAAAAATAAGGTTGGGGCTGATCAGTCATAACATATGCAACTTTGAAATGCTACCAAAACAAATCTGAAAAAAAAAAATGCTGACATTTTTAAAAAGACATGTAAAATTTCTACTAAAGAACTAGTACAGTGCATATAGTTGTCATTGTTTTAAATCTTAAGGTAGCTTAATGTAAAGAAATACTATATGGAAGGGTTCAGGCTGCTAATTTTGGAGGCCAGGGCAAATTTTTAAAGATTTGGGAATTTGTACAATTAGCTTTGGAGGACAGAGCCCTTGGTCAAACTGAGTAGAAAAGAATAGTGTGGTGAATGGGCATTTGCACAACCTTATTCTTCTGTAGCTTGTTGTGTTCAGTTGTATTAGGGCAAGGTGAATTCAGCTGCTCTTACTGGTGATGATTCAAACATTAAGACACTGGGAGAAGTTACATATGAAAAATGTGATTTTCAAACTACTGCATTATATTGACATCATCCCTTAGTTACCAAAGGCAAATGAGCTAATTTGCTTGACAGAACACATAACAGGCAGTACTTAAAATGTTCAAGTAATATTTAAAGGTTTACTGTGATCTATCTGTTCTAGATTATGCTTTTTAGGAAGAAATTAGTTATTCCACAAGGTATTAATAGCAGAATACTGTAAGTTCATTCTTTGGCCAATCTTTCATGTGACTATCTGAGAATTGTTCACATAAAAGAAGTGCCTATAAGCTACATCTGGTAAACTGCAATTTATTCCAATATTGAAAAGATTAATTAGAAACAGCAATAATTGCAGGTACTATTTATTGAACATTAAATAGTGTCATTAATTGTGCTTAGTTCTTTGCATGTGTTATCTAATTTAATCAACATATAACTAGTCCTCTCTAAATGTTAGCAGAGCTAACATTTCAACCCAGAGTTTGACACCAGAACCTCCTTGTAACCAACCATTACACTACTACCTTTAGTATATGATATGGTAGACCACCCCGCATAGCCCGAGAGACACTCACTTTTCAGAGGAGTATGACCAAGAAGTCTTTGTTCAAAATCCGTATTGATTTTATTTCTATGCATGACAAATCTTGCCCACCTGGAGATCAGTGATATATTTATCTATCTTTTCTCCTAAGAGAAGATATTGATCTCTGTACCTTTTCCTTTCACTGTAATGTGGGGGATAATAATAAGGTCATTGTCTTAGAGGCTACCTTTAATATTTCCCAAAATATTCTTCAATCTGTATGTCTGTGATTAGAAAATGTATGAAAAAGTGTATTTTAACTCTTTCCTTTATAAAACAAGGAATTTAATGAACTAGGCTTACTTCCAATGCCACTTAACTTTGCAGTCTTTATGTAATTTAGAATTTGGACATTTTTCAAGTAAAATTTTAAAGACACACATTTAATTGGTATATTTCCTGATCCTTTGCATCTCTTAAGAAAACATTTTTCAATTATTTTTCCGTGTGAATGAAAACTTAACAAGAAGTAAAATTATTTGGTGTTTGTAGATGTTAGTTCATTGTCTTTGGCATTTAAAAGCGCATGAAAAGAACCATGATACCAACCTACTTTTGTACAGAGGTAGATGTTCTTTGTTTTTCTACTTAGATAGTAGAAAAATAAAGTTTTTCTTTATGAAAAAAATATGTTTGGATACACCAATATATGACTCTTTTAAATTAATTGTACTTAAAACACAATGAGTTCTTTTGGTTTGAATTGTCAGGATTTTTTCATCTTGATTTAAAAAATTTTTTTATTTCAAAATATTATAGGGGTACAAACATTTTTGGTTACATGGATCATTTTTGTAATGTTTGGGTCAGGGTTATAAGTGTGTCCATCACCCAGATAGTGTTCATTGTACCTGTTAGGTAGGTTTTTGCCCCTCCTCTCCTGCCCCCTCCCTCCTGCTTGATTTCCACTGAGTTTTACTTCCCTCTGTGCACATGTATACCCATTGGTTAGTTCTAATTTAATACTGAGTACATGCAGTATTTGTTTTTCCATTCTTTAGACACTTCTCTTAGGATAATAGTCTCTAGTTCCATCCAAATTGTTGCAAAAGGCATTAATTCATCCATCTTCATGGCTGAGTAGTATTCCAGAATATACCTCTACCACATTTTATTAATATACTCATGAATTGATGGGCGCTTGGGTTGATTCCACATCTTGGCAACTGTGAATTGTGCCGCATATCTGTATTTTTCTTAAATTATATCTGTGCTTATTGCTTAGATTTCAATTGTTCTCTTTTTATTTTTATCTGGGAACTCCTAAATTCCCTAGATTTAATTTCTGTTATTTGTCCTCATCCTCCCTCCATATTTACTATTCTCTCATGATTTTCATATCTTTGTCCCTTTTTCTTCACTAAGGGTGGTTTTCTCAAGTTTGTCCTGCATATTGGGATTCTGTCAAGTACAGCTAACAGCAGCTGCCATGCCCAGTATAGAGGCCCCTCCCTCAGTCTGGTTTCCCTCAGGTTAGCAAGATGGCTTCACGTTCCAGAAGAGTCTTCTTCCCGTGTGTCACCATCAGTGGGTCTTCTCTTCTCACAAGCTCTTCTCACAAGCCCGCAGCCAACTTCCTCTCAGTTCTCATTGACTTTAACTAAGTCATGTGCTTTCCTCTAAACCAATCACAGTAAGAGAAATGAGATTACCATTAGTAGGGATTTTCTTCTGAGCTGGGAATAGGGCTACTTCCTTGAGGTATGGATACTTGAACAAAAGACTATTTCTGTTTGAACAAAAGAACATGGCTTCTATTTGCATTGACCGTGTCTGCTGCATCCTCCTTACTATAGATTTTTTGTTGTGTTGTGTGTTATAGGTTTTTTGTTGTGTTGGTTATTCCATTTACTCATCCATTTTGTGATTGGACATTTAATTTCCTTGCAATTGTTCCTTATCTCACTCTGCTCTGTTTTGTCTCTGCTTATTGGTCTTTGCTGCTCATCCTGTTGTGTTTAATCATCTAAAGCTCCTATCCTGTCATCTTATCCTGTTCTTTTACAGGTTTCTGTTCCTGTTCAGTAAGACTATGTCTTTTTTGTATACCATTACAGATACCAAACTTTGTTTTTTAAAATTCCCAAAATGATCGATTGCAGGAGGTTTCTCTAAGCCTTCAAAATGATGTATCCTCTCCCTCATTTTGCTATATATAACTACATATTATGTGTATACAAAGCATTACATACATTCATACTTTTTCATCTTTGAGTGAGCATCAGTCTCTCTGATCCTTAGTGTTTTCTATAAGACAACTTGTGCAAGTGTCATTTGCTTCTGTGCATTATCCACTTGGAAGTTATCTGAATCCTTCTTTGGTTGATGAGTACAGGGCCAGCCAGGGTTTAGCCTATACCCATCCAACTCTGCTCTCGTATGATAAGGCGATATCTTCCTCCACTGTCTGGGTTCCTGGTACTCATGGATTATAAGAGGGGTTATAACTCCAGCAAGCATTGCTACTCTGAGTCTTCTCACTGACCTAATGCTTCATATGTAGGGTCTATATCTTCTGGGATTAACTATATCCTCTGGGGTATGTCTTCTGTACAACTGCCATTCTCATCTCTTTCTTATACATTTAGACAGGACTCAAAGGCAGAGATTCGAATAGGACATGACCTGCCTTGAAAATCAGTGTGCATAATATATAAGGGTGGCTATACTTTTTAATATTTATTTTGGGCTACAGAACTTTGTTCTCTGGGGTTGGAGGATGGGTGACTTGTTGGGACAAAATCTTTCCTTCTTGTTTTTTTTTTTTTAGTTATTTGAGGCTCCCTTGTTAATAACCCAAAGTATGGCTACGATACCCACAGTTCTCATTCCAACTCATTCTTTATATAAATGCCTCCTAGAGTCCAGCATATGGTGTGTCTCAGGCTTAAATTTAGAAGTGGGGAGAGGCTGCACCTGGGAATGATGGCCAGAAGTTCACACACTGTTCTTCTAATAATGGATTTCCACTTGGTATTGTTGATTTTAGGGAATTTTTGCCATGTAACCTTGTCTACATTTCATAGCATCTGTAAAAATAGTATAAAAGATGGTGCAGATTGTCGGTGATGCTATAGTGTCAGGTCTGGGAGGGGCTGACCAACAAGCTGTTCCATATTTCTCATCACTTGGTATTAATAAAGTACTTCTTTTTTAACCATGAGCTTATAGCTGCTTTTCTTTACCATTAAGACTTGGAATAAGAGTACACAGATGAGCAAGACTGCATTTTTAATATTATGTAGTTGGAAACTTTTTTCACTCATAAATACTTCATGTACTAGTTAAGCACTAGACAGAGCCTGCGGTTCTGTCAAGATGGTACCTGACTTACTAATAGAATCTTAGCACTAATAGCATGTGAGAATCTGGATACTGGAGGCCTACTGTGGTGAAACCATGTCAATCAATTGCTGAGAAATTCTGCTCAGGATGGCAAAACCATTGGAAACAGATGCATTTGTATAGGAGTGCCTCTTGAAATCACACTGGGGCTTCCAGAGAGAAATGAAAACTCTTCTCTGCTAACCACACCTGCTAGAGGCCCACTTTATTTCAACACTCTCTCACATGGTGCAGACATGATTTAGAAAAAGAGTGTTCCGTTACACATTTAATAGCTTGATTTAGCCATTCCACAATATATGCATATATTGAAACATCGTATTGTACACCATAAATATACACAATTATTACTCATAACTTAAAAAAATAAATTAAAATGATAATAAAGATAATTAAAAAAGAATTCTCTATTATATATGGCTAAGGGCTAGAGTTACTGTGTTAATTCATTCATACATTACAGTTACGTGCTGTAGCGAATCAGGACAGAGTAACCCTCTAGTTATAGCAGCAATAACATAACATATTATTTATTTAAAGATTTAGCCTTTGGCCAATTCTAATTTAATATATAATGGCATGTAATTAAAAATTAAAAAATTCACAGTCACCTGTGAAGGATTGTCATCTGCTTCCTCTATGTGTGGAAACAAAAAGAACCTCTTTTCTATGAGTTTTCTTGTCACTTAACATAGGAGGATTCTAATTAATAAGGACATGGTGCAGTTATTTCTATTATTATGAAAAACTCATTTCAAAAAATGTGGCCACTGGAGTTCAGAAGTACTCTGATCTCCACAACTCAACAAAATTTATCATGGCTTTGAAAACTTGTCTAGATTTTCTCCATGTGCATAGTTACTATCACAGACTTATAATTTTATGTGTGTAATTTTATATTTTCCTTTAACTTACATTACATCTTCTTTCTATATTGCTTCATAGTTCAGTTCACTGTAATAAACCTGTATACATATTCTTGTAATGGCTCAACTATATTATACCCAGTTCACTTACTACCATTGAATTAAGCATTTCTCCCTTGTGGGGCATTAAGGTTGCTTTTTAAAATTTATTTTCCCTTTCATGAATAAGTTTAAAATGCTTGTCTCTATACAATTCAAGAACCGCATTGAAATAAACCATTGTTCTTCCTGCATATTTAACAGGAGTATCAGCAAAATTAGCCCTAATGAAGCATCCAAGATTTACAAAGTTCTGCACAGAGGCAAATGTAATTCCACAATTTTCTGATTAACTGGTTTAATCTGCAGTGGTGGTGATGGTAAAAGTGCTGCCAAGTCCTGGATGGCAGTGGGATAATGATGATGATGATGATGATGATTATGATGATAACAACAACAATAATAGTGATAAAACATTTATTGAGCCTTTACCATGTGCCAGGCTCTCTTCTAAGTGCTTTATGTGTATTAACTCATTTTATCCTCACAGCAACCATATGAGTTAGGTGCTATTATTAACCCCATTTTATAGAAGAGAAAACACACATAGAGAGGTTAATAATCCCAATTATTATAGAGCTAATATTTCTTAGATGCATTATGTCAATGACTGTGCTAGTTGCTTTACATAGATCCTTTCATTTCTCCCTAAATCCCTATGGTGGGTATAATTAATGCTCCAATTTTACGTGTAAAGTATTCGAAACCAAAGAGGGCAAGTCAGGTGACCAAGGTCACAGTGCTTGTAAAGATCAGAGACTCAAACCCAGCTCTACCTGACCCCAGGTAGCTACAGCCTTAGCTACTAAGCTATACTGCCATCATGGAGGCTAAATCAAGTGGACTAAAATGATTTACCCAGAGCTACCTCATGAGCATAGCCATCCTAGACCAGAACCATATTCCTTTTCCCAGTTCAGTGTCCTTTCCAATATGCTGTTGTGACTTCTCTTTTTTGTATCCCCTTTGTCCAAGACACTGCATCTCTCTCTCTCTCTCTCTTTCTCTCTCTCTCTCTCTCTCTCTCTCTCCCTCTCTCTCCCTCTCCATACTCACCTCACTCTTCCCTTTCTACAGACCAGCTTCCTCTGCTCCTCTTGTACATGGGTTATCTTGGGCAGTCCAAAAGTGCCCTTGTCCCTTAGGTCTACCAGACTTTCCAGCCAGCTGGTTTAGCCCCCGTGCCTCAATTTCAGATTCCTGAGAATGAACAGTTTGATTGATCCCATTAGGCCCAGGGTTTACTCAATCACCTGTGCTGAATGTGTGTGTATGTTACATGGTACCAGGCTGTGTGGGTGGGTCAGTTTCTCTAAGAAGGGTATATGGAGAGCAAAACAGGGATTGACAAGTCATTACTGATTGGAATCAGACAAAAAATCCGCAGAGCTATCTAAGTAGGGAAAAGGGCTGTGCGGGTGTTGCCATCCACTAATGCCTTCACTGATCAGCCTGTGCACGGAGTTCTTGTGTATAATTCTGCGTGGAGGGGTTTAATGTCTGGTGGCTACCCCTTCTTGGCCATGGCCATTTCAGCAGTTATCCTCTTTGCACCATGAGAACAAGGCTTTGGGAAGTTTGAAATAGATTAATTTTCATCTTTGCAGATGAGATCAGGAGCACTTCTTTATCTTGATTCAATATATACAGCTGCCCTGTCATCCCTCTTTATTGTATAGAGAAGATGAAAATGGCATAAAATGACTTATTTTTACACAAATGTAGGAGGTCCTTTAGCCTTTTCTTATTGTGATCACATTAGGTGATATTTGGTAACATGGCTGAGCTTGGCTACTGATTCTTGGCTGGATTTGGCGATGAAAAAGATAAACATCTTTCCTTCCAGATCTGTACATTCAGGGCACATGGATACACTAATTGGTAGTGTATTGAATGAATTTGTATCATTAAAACTAATAGCCTTGGAAGAAATCAGTGGACTTTCTCCCCATGTTTCAATTGGGGCATTATTAAAAATTCTGGTGTGTGAAATGCCATTAAAATACACATTAGGAAGTATTCCTTGGCCGACTATATTGCTTCTTTTAAGATCATACATAATGATTCTTATAATATGTAGGTCTTGCCACATAATGACTTATAAATATTCTTTTTGAAATGAAAAACTTTGTCCCCAGTCTAATTAAAGAAAAAAACTTTGATTTCAGCATGTTTTCCCTTTTAAAGCAATTGTTTTAATTTTCCTGCACTGAATTACTTTTATCAGGGTGAAAGAAGTCAATCAAAAGCAATTGATTTGTGGTTTAAAGACCTATACAGAAAAAAAATTAAAGGTATTAAATGTCAATGTCTCCATTTCTTACGGGAAGACATTTGGGGCAGTCATTTTGTGGGGTTCTTGGGTGTAGAAGAGGTTTGTTTTCATTTGTGAACATTAGAATCCTTTGTTCTGTTAAATCACGTTGGCAGCAAACATTGATATTTTGAAGATGGATTATTCTGTTTGCATTTGTACTAAAGTTCTAATACTTGCATATTTTCTTTTTAATTCTTAAATGGTAAAACCTCTCTGACAGGTCCCTAGAATTCTCTGCCTGGTGGATAGAAAGTGTAAGCTGTAAACAGGGTGAGGAACAAAGGGGTCTCAAACAGCAGCACCCTTGAATCTGCCCTAGCACTTTGTCTGGTTATTTTCTTTCTGACATCTGTGAAGAGCAGCATAGACTGCAGTGTCAGGACAATGAGGTTTTCCTATCAATGTCGACCCTCAGAAACCGATGTAACCGCTCCCATTTAATGCAGTCCAGCCGTCTCTGCATTTTGTTGCTTCTATCACAGAGTTTTGCTTGTGGGCTTGTTTTTACAGAAAGATGGGGGAAATGCATACATAATCTTTGAATTTGGGCTTTCTTTCCTTTTTTTTGAACTTAAAAGAGAGAATATGTTTTTTAATTTACAAGCTTTTTGATTAACTTTGCTTAAATTTCTTCCTTAGTCTGTATTATGGGGTAATAATACTACACTCTTGTGGATTTGAGGATTAGATGAGAATTTATATATAGAGCACCTAGTACAGTGCCTGGCATAAGTAGGTGCTCAGTGCATTTTTTTTTTCTCCATTGCCTCTCTTTATTTAAGTGAGTACCTTTTGTAATGGGATCCAATAAGGCATTAATCCCTGTCTAGGTCTCTGTAAGGTAAAATAACACATCAAAGATAAAATGGGATGAGAGATGAAATCTAACAGTCACTTGATATCTTTACAACATTTTGGTTGTTAGAAAATTGGTTTTTCTGTTAAAAGGTTGAGAAACCCATCAAGTATTTTAAAGTATCTGCTGAATCCTTGAGTTTTGTCATGTATCCAGCCCAGAACTCCTCTACCTAGAAGATCTGTGGGAACGTAGATGTGCCTGCGCCCTCAAATTGATAAGCTGGGTGTAGATATTTTATCTATCTATCTATATCTATATCTATATCTATCTATCTTTCTATCTCAGCTGGGATTCTCCAGAGAAACAGAATCATTAGCATACATATAGATATATAAGAGCAGATTTATTATGAGAATTGGCTCACATGATTATAGATGCTGAGAAGTTCTCCTTATCATTGTGATATAACTTTCTTTATCCTTAATAATATTTACTCCTCTGAAATCTACTCAAGCTTTCTTTTGATTAGTGTTAACATGGCCTATCTTTTTCTATGCTTTTAGTCTAGTACTATTTATTTCTTTATATTTAAAATGCATTTATGGTGGGCAACGTACAGTTAGAGCTTGCCTTTTTTAGTCATTTTAACATTTTTTCCTTTTAATTGAGGGTGTTTAACCCACTTACATTGTGAGTATTACTATAGTTAGGTTTAAGGCTCTCATCTTACTTACTTTCATTTGTCCCATTTATTCTTTGTTCCTTTATCTCTCTTTTTCTGTTTTCTTTTGAATTAATTGATTCTCTTATGATTCCATCTTACTGTCTTTGTTGGCTCATTTTCTGTAACTCTTTATTATTTCAGTGGTTGCTTGAGGGTTTATAGTGTACATATTTAACTCCTTTACTCCAATTGCACATGTATTGGACTTCTTGATATTCTTATTAGCATTTTAATATTTCTAAACATTCTTTTTTCTGTCTGGATTTTATTTTGGATAATTTTTATTGCTATGTCTTCAGGTTAACCTAATCTTTTTTTCTGCAATGTCTAATTTGCCATTAACCCCTCCAGTGTACTTTTTTAATGCCAGACATTATAGTTTCCATCTGTAGATCCTCAATTTGAGTCTTTTTTAATGTCTTCATGTCTCTACTTCACATTTTGAACTTATCGAATTGAGTATTAACTGTTTTAATGTCCATGTCTGCTAATTCTAACATCTGTGTCACTTCTAGGTCCATTTTAATTAATGAATTTTTCTCTTTATTATGGGTTATATTTTTCTACATCTTTGTCTCCCTGGTAATATTTAATTGGATGCCAAACATTGCAAATTTTACCATCTTGGGTGCTGGATATTTTTGCCTTCTTAGAAAAATTCTTGTGCTTCATTCTGTGATGCAGTTAAGTTACTTGGTAACATTATGATTCTTTTGGGTCTTGCTTTTAACAGTTTTGTTAGGCAGGACAAGAGCAGCAGTTAGTCTTGGGCTAATTCACCACTACTGAGGCAAGACCCTTCTGAGCACACTACACAGTGCTCCATGAATTAGGATGTTTTCTGGTTTGGCTGGTGAAAACAGGCACTATTCCTGGCCCTTCGTGAATATTGGGTTCTGTTCCCTCTAATATTTTTGGATGGTTCCTTCTCCACCCAGGGTCATTTCCTCACTGCCGTGCACTGATCAATATCATGCTGAGTATTTGAGGGGACCCTCTACAGACTTCCAGAGAACGCATTCTCTTAAGCTCTCCCTCTTAGTACTCTTCCTTGAGAACACCATCTATCTTGCCCTCCTCAGACTCCCGTTCTTTCTCCTCAACTCAGGGAGTCCATGAGGTTCTGTCACAGTTCCTCTCCTTGTGCCACAGCAGAAAACCTCTTTCAAAGGAACAAGCTGGTTGATCTTAGGGATCATCTCATTTTCTCCCATCTCTCTGGGTTCACTATCCTTTTTGATTCACATTCTAAACTTTTTTCTAGCAGCTTTTAAGAAGTCTTTCCTGATTTCTCAGAAACATTGCTAAATGAATTTTATAATATGCCAATTGTTTCTTTTATTAAATTATAAGTGAATTATTTGAATGCTGATGATTTTCTGAATATCACTTGAAGTTCTGAAAAATCATGACCTTGTTAGAGTACCCACAGCACATAAATGAAATATAAATTCAAATGTGTATTTGAATTTACCCGATAATATATATTTCTTAATATTTCATCTGGCCTTAGGGACTCCAGACACAAATAGTATTTACGTCTTGAATTGTTTTCATGAAAGTTAAAAAAAGAAAAGTCTTCTAAATCTAATCTATTTGTAGTTTAAAAATCAGTAAAATGATGAAACATGGGCAATTATTTATGTTAATGTAAATGAATAGTCCAGGTTTTTTTTTTTTTAATAAAAATGTGCTTTTCTGAGTGTCTTTATGACAGGAGTGAGATACACTCATGCCTTGTGGCTAGGTGGCTGTGTTTTAGCAGAAGTGGATTCAGCTAATGAGTCGGTAAAGTGCTGAAATCAGTCAAAATGGCTCCTGCCTTCCTCCTTTCCTGCTCCCACCATGCTGAACTGCTTCCCACTCCAACCGTTTCTGCAGATGCACACGTCACCAGTCTTCGTGACCCGGAGGATCAGCTGGAGAAACCATAGAGCATCTCTCTTATTTGACAAGTGTCAGAGACTCAGGAACTATAAGGCAAAAAGATGAAGCTATGGTCTAAAAATGAAAAAGGGTGAAGGTTGTTGGGAAAAAATAAAAGCACTTTAGAAGGCTCTTACCTTGACAAGGGGCTCTATAAAGAAATGTAATCTGGGGGGAGAGAACTGTAAAGATTAAATGCATTGGAAGAATTGCAAGTGACCAGGAAAACAGTTCTCAGACCTTCTTAGAGGAGCTTGGCTTACAGAAGCCAGACACTGCTCTCAGCCTTCCCAGGATGACGTCAGTTTCAAGTGCATAAGCACAGCAGGAAAATACAAAATCTGAAATGTTGAGCCCAGGTGTTGGTGAGAGAGCTGATTAGAGCTTCAGAAGAAAATCGGAGACCTAGTTCTGTTTCTTAGCCCTATTAGAGAGCTGTGGTCATTCTCTGCACAGAGGCAAAGCTCTGGGAGAAGAGAGGAACAAAAGCAGAAACAGAACTCTGTGTCTGCACCACCACTCAATACGTAGCCACTAGCCACCTGGAGCAATTTAAATATAAATTAATTAAAATCAAGTAAAATTTAAAATCCAGTTCTTTAGTCACAATAGCCACATTCAAGTGTTTATTAGCTATCTCTGGCTAGTGGCTACTATATTGGAAACCTCTTTCCAAAAGTTTGGTGGTAAAGGGAAAGAAATGATAAGATAGTAGTATTAGCACTAAAAGATTTTAGTCATTTGTAGGGATAAAAGGAGAGAGATCAAAATTTCCAACAGAAACACGGACAATTAAAACAATGTGGTCTTGGGAGAAGTGTCAAGGGATGAAATTAAGAGGCCAGGTAGAGACTTGATTGATTCTTAGTGAAGAAAAGAGCACAGCACAGGAGTGGTGGGTGGAGACAGAGAGGTGGATGGAGACAGGAGGTGGGTGGAGACAGCGAGGGGGTCATGCTGGATGGCTGGGTCTTCTCAGTGGTGTAATGGTCAGGATGGGGAAGAGGATGGGTTTGAGGAGAAGGGAGAAGGTTTGTATGGGTACCATACCAGGATGTGTGCAGCTTATTAGAGGATACTCACCTGGAGAGGTATGGTCCAAGTGATTGGTCATGCCTTATATTAAAAGTCCCACCCCAGGTTTTCTGTCTGTTTCTCCTCACAATCTTAGACCCTTGTTGCCAGCCCTTCCCTGGGATTTGTGAACCACCAGATAGGAGCAAACTTTCCAAGTGTGCACAAAGGGGCAGGTAACACTTGAGACCAACTATTTTTGCAGGCAGTTACTTTCTAATTTACAGTTGATTTTACAGTTTTGTTCTGGCTTCTCCTTGAATTAATTTTGACCACAGATCTATCAGAACAGCAGCCCTGCTTTAATAAGTTTCCAACTAACTCAGCACAATTGAATTGTAACTTTGCAAGTTGACATTTTTGGGTATGCAGCAGAAGTATGTCCCTTAAGTGTAATTTCGTTGGTGAAGCCATGCTCCCACCCTCAGCCAATCCTTCCTCCAAGGAGAAGGTACCCAGAACCATGTTTGATGCCCACCAACAAGATGAAGATAGGATGCCAGAGACCTGAGAATTTTTTGTTCATCTAAGTTATTGTTATTCCCATCAGGGAGGGAAGCAAAATAAACTTGTTTCTAATGCATTATTTAAACCACCAAGAGAGGCATTTTGAGCTGTTCAATTTTTCCAGTGATGCATTTTTAGTATTTGCTGAGTTGATGTGTATGGACAAAAAAAAAAAAAAAAAAAAGGTTGCTGTGAGCTAGGATGACGCCACGGCGCTCTAGCCCGGGCAACACAGTGAGTCACTATCAAAAAAAAAAAAAAAAAAAAAAAGGCTTTTCTTAAAATAAGAGGGTAAAGCCATAATCAACTCCCTTCATGTTCCAAGTCAGTGTTTATTAATAGCTCCTTAAATTCCAAAGCTTTTATGGCCCCCAGGACTACGTAGATTTGATGCTTTGAGGATATGTTCATGGATTGCAACTGAAAAATAGGCTCATTTTATAGATGACCTACTATGTGTCAGGTCTCCCGTTAGGCAGTTTGACCAATTTACTTTTTAATCCACAAAATGCTGCAAAGGAGGGAATATTTTCTCCACCTCCTCACCCTTTGAAAACTGAGATGAGCAAACCGAGGCTTGCAAGAGTGAAGAGAGAGCTAGTTAATGGTGAAGCTTGGAGTTAAGCCAGGGATGTGTGATTTCCAAATTATGCCATTGCCCCTAAGTTTTTTAGCTAAAAGTACGTGGAAAAACAGTAGATCAGCTACTTTTTGACCCAAAATGAAACATGTTTTTCCTACAATTACAATTTTAGCACAGAAAGACATAAAGACTGCAATTATAGGCCAGGGGTAGTCAGAGGGACAAAGCTTACTAGATGAAATTGAAGATGTTGCTTGATGCTATGTTCAATACCACCTCACAGTGCCCCCTGGCAAAGATTCTCAAACTTTGATCTACAAAATGCCCATGATTCCTAGGCTGGTCTCTTATAATATTCAAGATTGTTTAAAGTATTTACCCAACAAATACTTGTTGAAAATTTATGCACTGTATTCCTAACACCAAGTTGTGTACCTGAGCTCAGGGTATTAAAGAGAAACTGTGAGCTAAACAGAGGCAATCATATCCTCAGTGAGTTTATAGTCTAGAAAGCCATGCAGGTATTATTCTAATTGAGTACAAGTATAAAAAGAAAATAACAGTTGCCATTGTGTCTGGCGCTAATTCGCATTTTGCTTGTGAGATTTCTCTTGGCTGTCTCATTAAATCAGCACCTCTCTGCTGATTTATTCTGGCGAGGCATTTCTTTTTTAATCACAAATAGGAGGGAGGATCTTTGGGGACTTCTGCCATGGGACAATGGTCTGCAAACTGAAGATATTTAAGAACCACTGACCTATAGCAAGATTCTTTGAGAATTACATTAGAGAACATTTCAATTCCCCGTCTCTTTTTCTCAGGGTCAATATGTCTGCATGCAAAGAATGTGAAGGCCAAGGTCAGAAAGCAGCTTCAAAACTTATGTGGGACAAATCAGTGTTGACTTGTTCCAGAAAATGCAAAAAATGGATGCAAACTTAGGTATTTTTATCTTACATCATATATGTTAAATAAATGTTTATTTTCTAGCCACACAAAGATCTTTCCCTTTTGAGAGAAACTATCTGCTTATTAAGGTTTCTACTCTTGGGATAGTGAACTTGAAATCTGAACTGGGTTCTTAAATCTTCATGCTAAAGCATCCTGTGTATTTTCCACTGGAGTGAGGAGGTAAAGGTTTACTTAAAGGAGCTAAAAGTGTGCATCCTGCTTGAGCACAAGGCACTAATAACATTCACTATAAATTTACGCTCATCTCTTATGCGTCGACAGCAAAAAGCATTGTGTTATCCAACCCTGATGTCCCAATCTTTATATGCTGAATTCACCATTTTGAGAAAAAGGAGATTAGAGCCATTTTATTAAAAGAAAGACATTTGGCTGTGAAAAAGGGCATCTCTCCTTGGATTGCAGCCTCTCACAAAAAAAAAAAAAAAAATACAGTGTGCTCCTAAATGCTATGGATTCCAGACTGTCACCTCCTTGAAAGGGGCCAAAGCAAAGGGGACAGAGCTTGAAGCTGGAAAAGAGAAAAAAAATCCCAACTTTTGTTAATGTATAGGCATTCATCTCCCACTGTTCATTAACACACATATTGCTAACGCTTGGCAATGAAGCAGACATTTTTCTTGAGTGGGGTCGAAAAACTAATTATTCGCCATATGGTGGCTGGCTCAGCAACAATTGCTGGAGCCGTGGAAGCAAAGGGAAGTTGGCCGAGCGATTTCTTTGGGCAGTTTGCACAGCTCTGACTCTCTTGACATATGCCATTCACGTGGCCTCTGGAGAACAGATGGGCCAGGGCTGGGAACGCGGGGGAAATCATGGCTGGGATCTAGTGGCAGCCCTGTCTCTTTATCCTTCAGAATGACTTGGAGTCACATGGTATGTGAAAATAACAAGTAGGGGATTGTACTCGGAGGATTTCCCTGCCTTCTTTTATAAAGCCACAGCGTAATTTTGACTGCCTTTTCGTATTTTGTTTATTAAAGGGATCAGGGTTTTAGATGAAAGAGATTCCTTGGTTGTGGGTAGGGTCTGGCCTATGCCAATGACACTTACTCATTGTTGGCAGGAAAAATGCTGGCAGTTTGATAAGGGAGAAGAAAATAGAGGGGTTTTTAAATTAAAATTTAAATTACTCCTTATTTGTTCTCTTCCTGTTTGTAAATCTCACATAGGCAAGTTAAGATAAGAGCTGGTTTAGATTCAGGATACTTCAACCTCCTGAAATGAGTTCATGTGGCTTATTTTATTTTTTTTTCTTTTCCAGAGGTTCTGATGTAGGAAAGCTGGGAGTAATACGAACATTTGAACCTTGTATAGACACAACTTAGATGCTTTTCGGATTTTACATTGTCTGAAAGAAATAAAATGGAAGAAGGAGGTGAAAGTTGCCAATTAGAGATTAACTCAGCATTTATATGCATAAAAATATACCTTAAGCTAAGATTGTTCACACTCAGCAACTTAAATTTTAATTAAGACGCAGCACTTGATGTGAGGCCACTGAAGGTTATAGCCCCAGGCAGGTACTTAGGCTGCTGTTATAGGCCTGGTTCTTTTTTTAAAAAATTTTTTATTTCAGCATATTGTGAGGGTACAAATGAATGTTTAGGTTACATATTTTTTCTTCGCCCCACCCGAGTCAGAGCTTCAAGCGTGTCCATTCCCCAGACGGTGCACACTGCACCCATTAAGTGTGAATATACCCATCTCCTCCTCCATCCTCCCACCTGCCCGACACCCGATAAATGTTACTACTATATGAGCACATAAGTGTTGATCAGTTAATACCAATTTGATGGTGAGTACATGTGGTACTTGTTTTTCCATTCTTGTGATACTTCACTTAGTAGAATGGGCTCTAGGTCTATCCAGGATAATACAAAAGGTGCTAGATCCAATTGTTTTTCGTGGCTGAGTAGAACTCCATGGTATACATATGCCACATTTTATTAATCCATTCATGTATTGATGGGCACTTGGGTTGTTTCCACATCTTTGCAATCTTACAGTAAATACAAGGCATTATTCTTGGTCTTAAATCTGGAGATTGACTTCCAGTACTAACTCCCCACAGAGAGACAGCATCCTGGTTACAATTACAGTGGCTCACATTTTGTGCAAAACTTTTGAAAGCAAAGTGGCTTGGTGATTAAAAGTTGAAGAATTATAGGCCCTCCCTATTTTTGTGTCTTTTTACGTTTTGAAATGCTATCACTGAAAACTTGGTCCTAGTGCAACCAGATAATATTGAAAGAAGACCCTGGGAATTTTTCAACTAATCTTGGATGTGATGTACTCTGAGTTTTTAGAGAAGTTTACCTGCTATAGCAGAAAAAAGAAAAATGGTTTTGATTCTTCTTTGTTTCTTCCTTGCTTCTGAAATTTGTTTTTAACTTCGGTAAGTCTAGCATAATTTAACCATTTGGAAATGAAGCTATGTTTTCTAAAGAATAAGCTCTGTAGTTCCTTGTTATGTGAATTAAAGTCAGGTAAAATTCTGGTTTCTGACAATAATAATGACTGACATTTATTGTGCATTTACTATATAACAGGCATTCTATAAGAACTTTATTATCTCATGAAATCTTCACAACTACATGTGGACATTGTGGCCCAGAGAGGGTAATGAATTTGCCTGAGGTCACAGAACCAATAAGGAATTCAAACCTGGGTGTGTCTGATTTGAAAGTCCATCATCTCAATCACTATATTATTAATATATTGCTTTTTTCTGAGGAAAAAAATGTGGTGACATTAGAGGTTAGGGTAATGAAATATAGAACCCACTCAGGTTGATATTACAAAAATGTCCATCACTCTGTTCTTGAATTTCTGCTTTTTTTATGGCTTTTTTATGCTTTTTTTTATGGAAACATATTCAGGATTTTACATGTTCATTTATTATTATCTGAAATTCCTCTTTGTGTACCAAGCCTTTGGCTTATATGTTATGCAATTTGAAGTGGCTTCCTAAATGTTTGTTTGATTCTCAAAATAGAAGGGAAGACTTGTTAATCCAAGGTCAGCCAATTTTTTCTGTAAAGGTCAAGATAATAAATATCTTAGGCTTTGCAGGTCATAGTCCATCCAAGTTCCTCCATGGGCTGGATTTGATCCATGGGCTGTACATTCCTTACATCTTAAATATATCTATAAGGACCCCATTTCTCAATAAGTTTACATTCACAGGTACCAGCAGTTGGGACTTTAACATATATTTTGTGGGAATACAATTCAACCCACAGCAAGTGTATAGCCTGGGACAGGCATTACTGAGAATATGGTGGCAGGCAAACGAGGCACAATTCTCCCTTTAAGCAGCCTCCATGGAATGGAGACAGACGAGCACATAGCCAAAATATTTTCAGATAGGGATGAGTGCTGCTTAGAAAATTAAACAAGGTCACAGCATAAACACTCAGGTTTTATGGCTGTGTCAGCAACCTCCCTGTGCTGTTATTAGTCTCACATCTCAAATCCCAAATCCACTTTGCTCTTCACTGTCTAAGGAATTGGCTCCCAAACACCAATTGCAGCACTCTGACTTATTCCTGCCTTTGGGAATGAGTTGGTGTGGTGAGTGGGCTGGAAAGGCTACCACTTACTTCATCATCTTGGAGAAAGTTACGTTAAAAGAAAGCTTCAGTTTTGTTGTGCATGGAATGGGATGATCCTGAGGGTTAAACAAGCTAGTGTTTGTAAAGTGCTAAGCCCAGAGCCCTGCATGTGGGTCCTCAATGAAGGATCACTCCCTAGTGTGAATATGTGTGCATGTTGCTTTTTCTTTCTCTTCTTCTACTTCTCCTTTCTTTATACTTCCTTATGCTCAAACCGCTTTCATTGTCATATTCCTAATTTCTGCTTCTATGTATTTCCTAGAAGTCCCTCCTCCAGATTTCTGTTCATCGAGATCCTCCCCATTTTTCAGAGCCCATCTCCAGTGCTGAGTACTTTTCCCTGTTCTGCCCGCTGCATAGAACCAACTCTTCCTTGATCTAACTCTTCCATAGGCATTCATGCCTGGATCCTACACTACTATAGTGCATCCTCCCCTTGTGGGCAAGGACTATATATGCCCTCCTCAATTCCATGTGTCTAGGCTACGGACACCCTTGCCAATGCCTTGCATGATTCAGCCTTGTTCCCTCCCAGCCTCTCGGGAAGTGTCCTCGAATCATGCTTCCATGCCAAGCTCCCTCACAGTTGTTTATTTTTCAAACTTCCGTCATCTCTCTGGTCTGCAGTCTTTCCAGGTACAGTTTCCTGTGCACTGTGACTCTTGCCTTGTCTTCCCTTTCTTACATTGTGTCAGAGTCTTTCTACCACCCTGTAAACTCAACAAGAGCAGAGCTTTGCACAGTCCCTGCCACACAATGGTCACACAACCATTTGATGTAGGGATGAAGAAATGAATGAATAGTTCCTTGCAGCTGAAGTAGTTGACGATCGGCTCAAGGTTAATCATAAAGTACCATAGATGGTCCCTGATTTACCGATGGCTCTATTTAAGATTTTTCTCCTTCACCGTGGTGTGCAATGGTCGCAACTTCAATGTAATGTACAGTATTCAATAAATTACTTGAGATACTCAACACTGTATTCTAGAATAGGCTTTGTGTTATATGATTTTCCCCAACGGTTAGTCAATGTAAGTGTTCTGAGCACGTTTAAGTTAGGCTAGGCTAAGCTATGATGTTCAGTAAGGCAGGTGTATTAAATGCATTTTTTGACTTAGGATAGTTTCAACTTACAGTGAGTTTGTCAAGACATACCCCATCGTAAGCCAAGGAGAGTCTGTATGTCTTTTATGTAAAGAATTGGTTTGTTTTATTAAGGAAGAGCCATGAGTAGCATGTGTGAGACTTGAATATCATTCTAGCTTCCTTAATTATCTTTGGTTAATACCTTTCTAAGATAAATATATTACTTATTTGATAATGGATTTTCATTCCATTCACTTTATCAGATATTTTCTATGTGTTAGACCTGTGTTTGAAACTGTGGGTTGTATATATTAGTCATTATCTTTCCGTAAGGAATCCATAGGTGATGGCAGTGGTTCTACAGGCCAAATCCAGCCCTCAGATATGCAGAGTTTGCCCTGGAAAGCAATTTACAAAAAACAAACAAACAACAACAAAAAAACACCAGAAAGAAAATGTAACTAGGTGGGTATTAAGGGTTTTTGGTTTTGTTTTTAGAGCAAGCAACTTTAGTGCTTATGTTTGTGTTATCTGCCTGGTCCCATAGATTACAGAGCTTGAAACTTCTGGTCTACAGGTAGGGATGAGATATTTGAACATGAAGCAATATGTGAGAAACAAGAGCAATGTGTTCCAAAGTTTGCAAGGAACTTTCTTTCTCATTGTCATTTGAATCTTATGTCAAGTTCCTGAGATAGATGAGATAGTTATATAGTTAGCCCTGTTTAACAGGTTATGTTGCTAGCGTTCAGAGAGTTTCATTTCAGTTTGCTCTGGTGGATAAGCTCATGTCAATTCCCAGATCTTCTGTCTCCACATTTAGTTGCACCTCTGTAGTCATAAGTGAGATGGTGGCCATTGTTCAGAACACTTTCTGTTCTTAATTGTGGGAAGATTGTACTCTTCTGCTTCATTGACATCAGGCTTGGCCATGTAAATCACTTTGGCCAGTGAAGTCTGAGCAGAGATGCATCACTTCTAAGCAGAAACTGTGAGAATCACCTTCTCTTTTCCCTCTGCTATGAGACCGGCAGTGTCCCACATGGAGACTGCTCCTTCCATATGAGGCCCAGAACGAAGATTATCTGGGGCACAGATGAAGCTGACTTGTTGATGAACATGAACAGTGAAATGAGAATAATTCTATGTTTCGGCTAACTGAGGACGTTTCAGAGTTGTTTGCCGTGGCAGCACAACCTAGCCTTAAACTGATAAATAATTATAGCTTGAAATCAGGTGCTACATGATTTCCCCACCAGTAGTAAGATCTAGAAGAGTGATTCAAAGAATTATAATATCTATATGAACTGGCATAAACTTAAGGCAATAATGGATGATTTCTTTAATTATTTCAAGTTCTCTTCCCTCTAGGATAAACGAGGTTTTGTGATTCTGCAGGGGTGCCATGCTGTAGTAAGAATGCAATGGCTGGAGCCTTCTCTGGCTTTGCCTGACTCTCTTGAGCCATATAAACTTGGGCACCTTAGCTTTTCTGTGTCTCAGTTATCTCATCTGTAAAACGGGAACATTAATGTCAATGACTCTGTGTCACAAGACTGCTGTGAGATGCTCTTCTTCCATGACAGCTTTTGTCACACTGTGTGGTGATTGCCTGTTTACCTATCCTGATCCCTCTAGACTGGAACCTTTAGAAGGTAGAGATTGGGCTTCATTGATTCGTTGCTCTAACATCAGTGTTTAGCACAGTGCCTTGCACAGAGTAGATGTTAACAAGTGAATTGTTTGGTGAGCTTTGCAGGTTTTAATTCTTCTTTGAGAGTGAATGATGCATAGAGCAAAGGCCTTTCCAGGAGTGAGTGGGAATGTCCAGTGTCAGGAAGCTGACTGCACCCTCACTGAAGCACACCCAGATGCTTGTGCCTTGGTGCATTCTGTAGGGTGGGAATAGTGGTGGTTAGCAGGGGTGGGGGACTGTCATGAACCCTGCTATTCATCCAATTGAGAGCAGACACAAGGATCCAGAACTGAATTAAAGCCTCAGTTTTACCAACTAATGGGAAAGCTGGGTGGGAGCATCTGGCAGTTTTGCCTGGTACTTCCAGTATAGGGATACGAGAACAGGCATGTAAGAAAACATGCCACAGAATGCATGCATCCCATTTTCCTGCTTTGGGGTACAGTGATCCCTGTAGCTGATAATCTGGCCAGTCCTGTCTTGGGGAAGGAATAAGCGTGGGGGTAGCAGAGAGGATTGGTGAAACCTTGACGCTGAGTTCCTTCTACTCTTAAGTTTAAACACATGGAAGTGAAATAGATGATGAAGACACAGGGAATCCTTGCAAACAAGGCAGCCAGGCAAGGACATAGACAACCATAATTCATGATGATACAGGTGGTAAGAAATAAAGCCCCATGGAGAGTTAGAACAGAGACAGACACCAGAAAATAATGCCACTGGAAAGCAAGAGGTAAAGATTTAGTAACAGTAGTGGTAGTGAGCAAATGGCCTTCATCATTCCCCATGGGGTCATGCTTGTTATAGCCAGATAGCTGAAATAAATTCAGACCCGTATAATGCCTCTGTGTTCTGAGCCTGAGTAGCCAAGCACTTTGGTTTAAAGGTAAAGGTTACAGATTATCCAGAGTTTGACACCAAGGCATTTGCTGAGACCAATGAGTCTGATCCTTTTAGAACTCTGTGTGTACTCTTGGGAGCAAATTTCTTTACCTTTGGTGGAAACACTTCCTCATTCTTAAATTTACAAAATAAGATAAAACAATATGAAAATTATTAGTGGTATTTAACACAGATATAGTCTCTAAAATGAAGATCCACATCCTCTATACACAGGTTCATCTGGAGTTGGATTGGCTTATTAGATTCTTTTAAATAGAATATTAGAAGTAATGGATATTCATT
>NW_012148797.1:1923197-1932425 GCF_000956105.1 Propithecus coquereli | reverse complement strand
TTGTAAAGAGCAATGGCATCATTTAGTTTAGTCTCTTTGGGATCATTTTAGCAACCACTGAAACAGTAGGGCGACAAATTGGAAGATGTTAAAAATTCTTACACATAAACATATGGCCCCTGCATTATGCAAAGGGTAGAAATAAGAACCCTCTGTGTGCCTCGTGGGTTATGTGACACCTCCTTGTGCTGCCATAGCTCTAAATGCATGTTTGCCTATCTGTATTTGTCACCTCATGTCTCCTCTGCACTTTTTTCTCCCTCACTAGATCAGAATATTCTGAAGCAGGAATCATGCTTTAGTTATCTTTGTATTCCTGGTATTTGGAATAGTATCTGGAACAGAGTAGGTGCTCCATAATTGTTTTTAATTCAGAAATGGTCAAGGAATACAGAGGAGGTCATCTCTCCCTCCTTCCAAGGTACCGAATTGCTACTGTCAGAAGAATCTTGGACTCTTCACCCAGACAGATTCCTGTCCTCAGCATTCTTTCAACAATATGATTTGCATCCTCCTGAAGATGGAAACACACTGCTCTGAGAGGTAACCTCTTCCACCATTGCCCACCTGTTTTGGAAAGGTTATCTTTCTAGAGAATTGAAATGTTTTCTATTTGAGAAATGTTTTCCTTCAATAGAACTGAACTTTGAGGAAGGGACTGCGTTTTGGGGGAGGGAGAGAGATGCATCTTCCTATTGTGAAGGAGGAATTTGCTGAAGAAATGGTGAAGGCACAGAGAAGAAGGATGACTTTAATAAAATCTTGTTAGCCTGTATGATGTTATTTAATACACATCATACATGCTGACATAGATTGTATTTGGATATAGGGCTATCTGCCCAGCATCCAATCTCTCTTTTATCTGATAACATCACCCTCGTCACCCAATCTTAGTCCCTATAACTTGGGTGGGGCTGAGCCTACTCCAATTCCCAGTAATGAGCACATGAGCTAAACAAGTCCCATGAGAGCATTTAATTCTCCTCCCATCGTGATATTTGTTCAGGGGTTGGCATCTGGCCCACGACATGACATGAGATGTTATCCTTGCAGTTTTATTGGAACTATTGGGAAAGAAGAATGTGTTTCCCCTGATGAGATTGTCAACCTGTTGGGATGTTGACCTGGAACACTGGGGACCATTTCATCACCATGAAGGAAGAGACTGCTTGAGAATTAGGCCAGGATAGGCAAAAATAGTGCGGAGAGATTGAGCTGAATCTTGATGACACTACTTCTACACACCTGAATTCAGCAATGCCTGAGTCAAAATCTTCCTGGAACTTTCAGTGCAGAATAAGAAACTCAATGTTTTGCTTAAGCCTGTTTGAGTTCGATTCTGGTTACTTGCAATGAATAGAGTCCCTTCTAATACAGAGGAGGTCTGCCCTTACTCCTTCCAACATACTGAATGCTTAGTGTTGGAAGTGTCTTTGAAGTTGAAATTTCTATCCTCTCCCAGGACAGACTTCCTTTTTCAACGATCATTCAATTTTTTTAAAAGTATGGCTAATATACTCCTGGAGGTGGAAAACCACTGCTGTGAGCGGTAACCCATTCCACCACTGCCCACCTGTATTTATTAGAAACGTTTCTTTCTAGAGAGAACCAAAATGTGGCATCTGATGACTTCAACGTCTGGTCTTAGTTCTGTCTTCTAGAATAACAGAGATTAGAGTTTCTTTTTCTTTATATATTTGAAAATTGCTATAAATAATATCCTTTCCTCAACCAAAATTACTTTCTCCAGACTGACTATCACTTTCTATAATACAGTTTTTCTCTAAGTGTACACCACAGGCAGCATTTTCAGATATAATAGAGGACACCTAGTTTATCCTTCAGATAATTTTTTAGTATAAGCATGTTCCATGTAACGTATTCATGGAACCACCACGGATGCCAGGAGAGCCAAGCCGACAGAACGGTTGCCAACGGCATGCTAAAGCACACACTTTTAGTTATTAAAGTACTCAAAGGACCTTGTTACAAGACAACTTCAGCCTCATATCATGCCCTTCAACCTCAATATTGCAAAACTCAACCAGAATACTGTTGTCCAGAACACTAGCTGTTCTCTTGGCCGTATTTGCTACCTTCTAAATGAAAATTTGCTAAAAGCAGTTTGGATGAAGACGTTGGTGATGAGGATGTGAGAAAGAACCTGCAGTTGAGCAGACACATACACTTTGAGCCACATAATTATTTCTCAGTGGAGACAACTGCAGTGAGATGCCAGATCTGAGCAGCAAGGGGCCAAGGGGCTTGAGGTCTGTAAGCATCCGATGCTTTTAATGCTACTGTTCTTGCTTTGCCATAGGAATGTCGCTCAAAAAAGGAGTCCCTCCCTCTGCCCATGAATAAGGTCTGCCTGCCAACACCAATTCCAGCTGTGAACATGTAATCAGCTCTTCTATGGCCCCAAAAGGGTGGTCCCAGAGGCCTAAATTTAATTTTCATGCATATTTGTCTTCTCTCTCTACTTTATGCAAACACTACTCTGTCACCAACACAGGCGCCAACTGTTTTGTTTGAATAATTGCTTGAAGTCAACCCCAAACTACAGGGAGCTTCCTTTTTCAGAAAAGCACATTTTGGTTAATTTTCAGTTAACCAAATGATATCTTCCTTCACTTCCTTGAAGGTTTCAGCGATGACTTCTGTAAACCTTTTATTCATTTTGAAACAGTTCAACACCAATGCCAAATTTATTATCTTCCACACTGGGTTGGTTGGAATGATCAAAAAAACGGGAGGTCTGCAGCCCCATAGATCATCTTGCCTCTGTGGTTTTTCTTGCAAATAATTCTCTATTCATCTTGCCACAATCAGCTGGTCCTAGAGTGGCTGTAATAACCCAAGTGGAGGTTTGTGGCCGTAGTAGGGATGAGGGGACAGGGAGAAATGAACTCTTGTAAAACAAAGATCTTATTTTTATGGAAATGAATAGAAACTCTGAAGTAAGGATGAGACATACGGAAAAGCACAAACTATGAACAGAACTTTTTAAAATAGAAGGTTCTCAGAAATGCTCCATATGGCCCAGTAGTATTTAAGGTAACAGAAAACAGTTCATGTTGCAGCTGCAAGTGTTCATTCCTGGGGTTCAGGACTCAGTTCACAAAACTATACTTTCTAATTTGTCTTCAAGAATGCTTCCTTTGTCTACCTCTTGGGTCTAATTCTTTTAGGGTTAGTGGGAGAGTTAAATTAATAAGTTATTAATTAACATCTGTAATTTTAATTCACTGTATTCCATTCTTAATGGAGTGATAAATTACTCAAAGGTTATCATCATCTCTCCTTCTACCCTACTGAGTCAATAGTTATAAATACTTAATGTAGTTCTGGAGCCTATTTAGAGTTTGTGGGCTCTGCATATTACAGCATCATAATATTGCAAGTGCTTGTAATTGAAATATAAATCTAAAAATGATCCAGGACATTAAAATGACATCTCCTAAAAGCACAGTTGACATACATATACCTTTAATGCTAATCAACAACTACTTTCTAATGAGTTAAGCAAAAAATTACACATTTTAAAAATGGGTTTCGTGACAGTATTAAAAGGGGTTTGGGAAAATCAGTGTGAGCACCAAATGAATTTTGTTATTCAGAATTGTCTATAGATAAAATGCATCTCAATATACTGTGTGCCTCATAGAAAATGAAGATAAAATATTTAATTCACCAAATATGACACTAAGTCATGTTGAATGATCACATCATAATATGTTATATGCCAGACTTATCAAAGCAGAGTTCTTCTTTTTAATATCCTGCGCTGTGGTGTAACTCAGTTCTTTGGATATTGGCTGTGTTGTTTCTTGATTTCCATCTTAAATTAGAATTCTGAAAATGAAATAGAAATATCAGAAGAAGGAGGGAAACGTATATCCCCACACACATTTAATGAATCTATTTTAGTATATTCAATAGAAGGTCTACTTTTCTAACAGTGAGCATCAAAAGTTTCACTCATATATACTTTAAGTTTGTAAACTCTGCCAGGACTGTAACTGTGCTAGTGTATTGACATTCATTTCTTCGTTTTATTTTGTCTGCACAGTCCTGATCTGCTAATTTCATTATTCCTGTCACTAAATTCTATTTTTTTGTCCTGTGGCTGAATTGACTGGATGTTTGGCTTTATGTAGACATAGCCTCACTGTAAGTTGGCCCCCTAATTCAATAATTCACCATGAAGACTGGTTTTCATCCTCACTGTGTTCAACAGGCATCTAATCAACCATTAATTCCCTTTTTGTTGGATGAACATAATAACTATTTCTGTCTTTCTTCCTGATGGGAAACAGAGGCAGAGAGGATTAGGGGCTGCCCTAAGTCAGAAAGGAGGGTTGTAGAATTTAGCTTCAGGAGTTGGTCCTCGAGCATTTAGCAGTGATGTGGTGGAAAAAGGACAGAATTTTGGGGGATTAAAAAAAGAGCTGGAGGATGCATTAATGGACATGGGCATCTACGGGGTGCTAGACATTGTTCTAGGCACTTTAGGTCATGTCTAGAAGATTGCTTCTACCAGTGAAAAGTTGGGCAACTTGAATAAGTAACATAATTTCTCTAAGCCTATTTCTTCATCATCTGTAGGATGAAACAAATAGAGTGGAACTGAGCAATATTTTATAAATCAGTAGGAAATATGCAATTATGCGTTACTGTTATCTGGGGCCTTACCATTATCACTTTTGTTTTTTGAATTCATTAAGAGATGGTAATAAATTTTACCATATTTCTGAGGATGAAAATTCCCTCACAACTTATCTAAGTATTTTTTCATAAGCACTCTATTTTTTAAAAAGAGAAATAGCAGATTAGTCTAATGCATTCTTATGAATTTAGACATCTGTGGTAGCAAGACCAGTTTAAACTTGTAAAGAAATGTACTTTTAGTTAATGAAATACGATAATAGTGACTAGCTTTATTAAAGTTATTTTGATTAGACATTAGACATCACAAAGGTCAATCTGAACTACACTGGTCAAAAGAAAGATGGCTTATATATCCAAAGTACGTGGAATTTGGGGTGAGGTGGGCCTCAGGGAAGGTCTGAACCAGACCCCTCAGTGCCCCTAGGACCCTCCACCTTGTGCCGCTCATTGTTCCTGCACGTCAGCTTCTTTTCCTCACTGTAGCCTTCAGTGAAGACTGAAAAGGTGATCTCCAATAGCTTCCAGCTCATATTTCACAGCATCTGGCTCCAGAAAGGCACTGAGATGTGGTCTCTTAGGTCATGAGAACAAACATCCATCAAAGGAGTCTGATTGTCCAAGTATGGGTCAGTTGCACAAACCTGGACCAATCAACCCTGGACAGGGAGTGAGGTACCGTCTTGACAGAGAAGGGAAGAATCTAAGAGTAAGGATGATCTCATTCAAACCAATTAGAGTCTTAAGATCATTTTCCTGAAGGAAGTATGAGTGTGTATGTGTGTGTGTGTGTGTGTGTGTGTGTGTGTGTGTCTGAGCAGACAAAATAAAACATAACTACGATACAAATGTAATAAAGCATTGCCAACAAGAGACTTTTTAAAAAACATGCTTAAATACTTAGAATGGTTGTTTTTATATGTCAACGCATTTATTTAACAACTATTTATAGAACATTTACAGAGTGCAACATGCTAGGCACTAGGCTGGATTCAGAAAAGTATAAAGATACATATTTTTCCCTCTTTTACTCCCTCTAGTAATTTACTACTCTTTTTTTTTTTTTTTAACAAAAAACGTCATACTCACCTAAGACATTCATTTGCAATATTTCCAGTGAGGATACAGGAAGAAAGAACTAGAGGCATTCAGAAGCAGGGAGGTTGTTGTAAACATGGGCAGCAGGGGAAGGCTTCACAAAGGGAGCGGTACTTACCCTGGGCCTTAAAGACTAATAGGATGTGGACAGGTAGAGAACGTTCCAGGTGGAGGACACACAAGGTGGAGTAAATGTGCAGAGGCAGAAAGGAAGAGTCAATGCCAAGACAAGCAGGTAAGTATTTGGAAACACCATTATTTTGAGTACCTTTGTCTCTGATATCTATTTACACAATTAATTTGCCTAGAAAATGCCCTTTTCAAAGATAGGTCAAAAGTTGGCTTCTTCCTATCCCTTATCTGATTATACCTTGTACTGAAATAACGGAACATAATTGGTGAGGCTGTATTGTAGTGTCCTCTCTATAGCGCAGTTAAGGTATATTGATTCAGTGCTGAATCCATGCATCACATGCATGAGAATTCTTTTTTTCAATTTAACAGAAACTTACTATAAGTCAAGAGTTGAGAGATACAGACTTGGATCTTGTTTTACATTGAATGCTACTATTTTATGCATAAATGTTTATGGAGCAACTACAATGGTGAAATAGACATCTCCTGTCTCTCTCCCCATGGAGTTTGGAGTAATTTTGAATACAAGATAATTCAATAAGCAATTTTAAATCTTGACTGTTTTGATAAAGCAAATCCAAGGAACTATGAAAACATATAGGGAAAGGAAGGATCCAAACTGTTCAGAGCTTAGAAAAAAGAACTGAAGGAAAAGTAGGAATTGGTTAGAGGAAGGCCTGTGAAAAATATTCCACAAGGAAAGAAAATATCTGCATGTCAAGAGATAGGATGATGTACCCAAGGAACTAAAAGGAAGTCTCCTTCTCTTCCTCCTCTTCCTCTTTTTCCTCTTTTTCCTCCTCCTCCCTGCCTCCCCATCCCCTCTGACAGTAAAACCAGAGTAAGGGAGCTAAGGTACATGCTTATTCACTGGTCTTTCTCTTGCTTATATTTTTTTCAGCTCTCTTAAAGAGAGATAAATTCCAACATTTTAAAAGATGGTGTTTAGTAACCAGAACCTCATATCTCTGAATAACAAACTTTCTTACTTGACAATCTTGATTAGGGATAGTTCTATGTTCAATATTAGAGGTATGGGGTTCTGGTTATTATATTGAACATAGAACTGTCTCTAATCAAGATTGTCAAGAAAGCTTGTTATTTGCTCTTAGGTTTAGTATTAAATGAACATGACATCACTTCTCTCTCCTCAATTCTGTCATCACTCTTCACTTCGTGTAGCCTTTGACCAAAGTGCAGTGTTGTCAATGAATCCAGATCTTTGAATTCTCTTCTAACAGTTGTATTATATCAACACTATACATTTTACTCCTAGAATTTTCATGGACTTGTTGGTCTTTACCATTAAGAAGATCATTCAAGACTTTGAGATGTTAAAATACGTGATTTCTCTTTTCAGTCTGGGAAGTTATGCCTGTTAGAAGGAGATGCCATTTGGCCTAATGATTACATGTTATTAAATTAATATTTTAATTGGGTTGCCTGGTTCTTCTAACCCCCTGTGGCCTTGAGGTATATTCCTTAAACGCCATCTCTCACCATAATGTCTGCTGCTGCTTCAAAGACGTGAAAGGATATTTGTTTAAAGAAGAGATCATCACTCAAGATCATTTGCTTGTTGATGTCAGCTGTCAGCCTAATACATTTATTTGGACAACAGTAGGTTCTGACAGAACTTACAAAGTTCTCTTTCTCGGTTGTGAAATATGATGGATGTGCCATACCGGTGACCTTTACACAAGGCCACATGTTAATATTCAGGACCTCCCTTTTGTTGGCCTTGAACAATGGCTGTCATTAAGAAAGCTTGGTTTGCCAATATGCCCTCTGTTAGGATGCTGGACCACTCCTGATTGGTCACCAGGAAGTATCATGTGCCTTTGATGGAAATGACATGGAAGATGTATGGTCGAAGTGCTGTGCTCAGCACCACTGCTGTGCAGAGGAGAAAACCACTATGACCCAAATAGCCCTGCACTCAAACAATGTCACACCAACCAAAGACAACATATTGGGAAGAAAAATGCTTGTAAACCGCGTGTGTGAGAAGATGTATTGGCCAGACGGCCATAGGGCAATCTTTGAACTATTGAAATCTTTAGAAATATTGTTTGGTTCTGAAACAATACTTACAAACCTAATTAATCAAGCATAGATGGTTTATTTTCAGGCTTTCCACAGTGTGTTGCTTTAATGCAAGAATAGGGTCCATTGGGTTCTTTTTGCTGTTTCACAGAGGGGCGCAAAAACTCAGCATGGGTATTCTTGTTCATACAAGTTGAAGCTCTAAATTTCAAAATAATATCTACATAGATCTCTGGTGATCCCGTCAATAAAGGCCAGGGTTGGGGGGAGCCTGGATTTCTTTTTCGATTGTTTCTGACTCTATGTGTGACTTTTTTTTTCCACCTTGCCGCTTAATTTTATTCATTGGAATTATTTATTCACAGAGTTATTTAAGAAAGATCGTCATTCCTGTTCAGTTCTCTAGCTTGAGAGAAAAGCACTTTGGCTTTTTTCTTAAAGAAAAAAAAATACAATGAAGGCTTGGTTTTCTGAATATGTGCTGTGGAATTATGTAATTTAAAATATTCATATGTACAGCCTTATTTTCCGATCTTAGTATCTCATTTTAAAAGGGCCATTGAGAAACTGTACATTCTCAAGTGGGGAGAGTGAGAAATTTGGAAACAGCTTCATATAAGAAGGCTAAGGTGCTGTCTGGAGTGATAACATAAGCAGGTAGCATAAGCCTTTTGTGTTTCAAGCAAGCTGTGGTTGGCAGAAGTTAATCATTTAGATGAAAGAATCATCCAAGTACTTAATTGCATGCAAAATAGTGCTTGACCAGAGTTTTAGCAAGATGTGAAATATTACACTGGGTCATGGCAGTTGAATTGTGTGAGTACAATCCCCAAAGGTCAACTCCTGGTTATTCATTTAAAGGCAGATGATCCATGTTGTGGGTTCTCCAAGTACTCCCCACTGTGTCCTCCAGGGCTATGTCACTATTCACCAGCTGGTAGAATACACAGGGCAGGAGGAAGGAAAGGGGCTGAAATTCAACCCACAATTATACAGTTTGTAAGCAATTCAGATGCATGATTTAGTGGGAGGAGAGATGTTCAAGTTCATTTGTTATCAGGAAAATACAAATTAAAACCACAATGGAGTACCATTTTATACCCACCAAAATGGCAAAAATTCAAAAAAAAATTCAAGTAATAGCAAGTGTTGGCAAGAATGTGGAAGAATAGAAAACTGTATACATTGCTGGTGGAAATGTAAAGTGCTATAAACACTTTGGAAAACAATGGGTGTTATATAATAAGGTTGAAGACATGCATACCCTATGACTTGGCTGTT
>NW_012148797.1:1908702-1922772 GCF_000956105.1 Propithecus coquereli | reverse complement strand
TAAGATGATGTATCAAAAATATAAATAAAGGTAATTAAAGAAAAAATGTTCAGTGTAGTTTTAAAAACTACTAAGAAACACACAGGCTTATTAGAGAAGATTTTAGAGATCATTTTAATTCTTCTATAGATAAGGAAACTAATGCCTAGAGATATCCACTCAACGAATCAATCAATCCACTAGAACCAAATGCTCTGGCTCTCAGACCAATGTTCTTTAAATTATATCTCATGTTTGAAACATTTTGTAGTCTAGCCCAGAAGTTTAAAAATATATAAAAGATTCCAATATGCACCTGTGTTCCTGGGCTGGAGATTTTCTGTGATTTAAGTGTAGCCGAATAAGGCTGATGGTGTCATGAGGAAGAGACGGTATCGTGAGGGGAGGGTGAACTACATCTCAATGATCTGCAGTTACCTTCTGATGTATGGTGAGAAGCTGACTCCATGCATCTCTTTACTAGGGGAAGAGGGCTGGTTGAGTAATATTGAGAGAACGAACATCCCTCCTGCAGAAGACAGGGACAGGCACCCTCATAGTTAGCAGACTGCCTGAGCTATGACAAATCCCTGCCCTTATAGCCACTTCACTTTCCCACATCGTGGTAGACATCAGCAATTGCCCCGTGAGCTGACACAGCCCTAGAACTCTTCTTTAAATATTGGTGCCACAACCAATTTTGGGGGACTGGTGTTTTGAGACAAAACTTTGACATCCTTGGTAGGGATCAAGTCACCATGACTACAGGAACCAGAATGGGTGATTATGATGAACTGAGTGATGTGGACCAATCGCTGAGGAAAGAGAGGTGAAGTGGTTGTCCCCAGCAATTCTGCAGACCAGTGATGAGACGACGTGGAGAAGGGTGATGCTGTAGTACTGAAGAGCACCCACCTGAGAGGTGAGGGGTCCATTCATTCATTGGTTTTTTCCAAGATAAGTTTCTGGGGCATCTACTATGTGACAGGTGCTTGGGACATGACTTAGAGATGGTGCTTGCCCTCACAGAGCTTACATTCTGCTGAAGGAAAGGGACATGAAACTGACAAACAGTTACATATATGGGATATTATTATATTAACTGAATAGAAATAAAGTGGGGAAAGGAGACACGATAGAGGGCACAGGGGGCTGTGTTGGAATGAAGTGGGGGGTGAGCTTCTTTTAGAAGCAGTTATCTTTTAGATAAATTAAGAATAAGAAAAATAAAAAGCTTTTACTTTATTCCTTCTCTAAGCCTTCCTTTCTTTATGTAGATATCAGTTTATGATCTATATTATTTTTCATCTCCCCAAAGAACTTCTTTTAACATTTCTTGCAGGGCAGGCCTGCTGGCAATTAATTCCTCTTTTTTTTATTGTCTGAAATTGTCTTTATTTACCTTTCAATGTTGAAGGATAATTTTGCTGGATATAGAATTCTGGGATGATGTTTTTTGCCTTTCAATGCTTTAAATATTTTATTCCATTCTCTTCTTGCTTGCATGATTTCTGATGAGAAGTCTGCTGTAATTCTTTTTAAAATTTAATTTAATTTTTAAATTGATAAATAAAGATAGTGTATATATACATATAGTGTATTACATGATGTTTTGAAATATGTGTACATTGTGGAATCAGTTGAGCTAATTAACATATACATTATCTCACATATCATTTTTTGTGGTGAGAAGGAACACAAAAATCTACTCTCTTAGCAATTTTCAAATCCAATACAATGTTATTAACTATACTCACCATGTTGCATAATCAGTGTCTCTCACTTTTTATCCTTGTTCCTCTATAAGGTGTATATTTCCCCCTGCTCTTTAGCTGCTTTCAAATTTTTCTCTTTGTGTTTGGTTTAAATATGAAATACCTATGTTCTCACTTACAAGTGGGAGCTAAGCTATGGGTATGCATGGTCATACAGAGTGGAGTAACAGATATTGGATACTTCAAAGGTGGGAGGGTGGGAGGAGGGTGAGGGGTGAAAAATTACCTAATGGGTATAATGTACACTATTCAGGTGATGGGTACGCTAAAAGTCCAGACTTCAACGCTGTACAATATATCCATGTAACAACACTGCATTTGTACCCATAAATCTATTGAAATAAAAAAAATGAAACAAAGGCAAATGTAAGCATGCTTTCTTAAAAAAATGATATGCCTAAATTTTTGTTTGTTTTTGTTCATTGGGTTTTTGTTTGTTTGTTTATTTTGCCTTTATCCTGCTAGATGTTCTCTGAGGTGTCTATCACCATTTTTAGAAAATTCTCAGGTATAGTTACTTCAAATATTTTTTTCTGTTTCATTCTTTCTCATTTCTTCCTCTGATATTCCAGTTATATGCATGTTATACCTTGTAAAATTGTCCCAAAGTTCTTGTATGTGCTGTGGTGTCCTTTTTTTGGTTTGTTTTAATTCCCTTTCCCTTTATGTTTTAGTTTGGTGGAGTTCCTATTGACCTATCTTCAAGCTTACTGATTTCTCTTTGGCCATGTCCAATCTATTAATGAGCCTATCAAGGGCATTTTTCATTTCTGCTACAGTGTTTTTCTATTTTTTTTTAATTCTTTCTTAGAATTTCCATTTATCTGCTTATCTTACCCATCTGTTCTTTTATGCTGTCTACTTTTTCCAGTAGAGCCCATATTAATCATAGTTATTTTAAATTCCTTTTATGATAATTCCAACCTCTGTGTCTTATCTGAATTTGACGCTTATGCTTGCTTTGTCTCTTCAGTCTGTGTTTTTTCTTGCCTTTGGGTATGCCTCACAATTTTTTACTGAAAGCCAAACATGATGGCTGGATGTGGTGGTTCATGTCTATAATCCCAGCACTCTGGAGGCCAAGGTGGGAAGAATGCTCGAGGCCAGGAGTTTGAGACCAGCCTGGGCGATGTAGCAAAACCCTGTACCTACAAAAAAATTGAAAAAATTTATTAAAAAACTAGCTGGGTATAGTGGCATGCACCTCTAGTCCTAGTTATTCGGGAGGCTGAGGCAGGAGGATCAGGCTGAGGCCCAGGAGTTTGAGGAGGCAGTGAGCCATGATTGTGCCACCATACTCCAGCCTGGGCAACAGATTGAGACCTCCTCTGTGAAAGAAAAAAAAAGAACTGGAATAAACTAATCTTTAGTGTGAGGTTTTATGTTAATCTGGCTAGGTGTTGGGCTGTGTTTAATGTTTGCTGTAGCTATAGGTGCCAGAAGCTTCACATTTTCCCAGTGTTCTTACTTTTTTCTATCCTCTGGACTTCGGGCTTCCCTAACCATTCTTCCTAAGAGAGAGTCTGCATTTTGCACTTCTCTAGTTGTAATCCACTGTTCTTATGCTGAAGCCCTGCTGGTGTGATGGGAAGGTGCAGGGAAGGGAAGCATCCTATAACTTTAGGATTAAATCTCAGTCTTTCAGTGGGTATGTGACCATCACATGTATTGCTTTGATTTTTTTTTTCTCCCTCCTAGGTAAGACAGGAAAGAGAAAAGGGGCTGGAGTGGGAAAAATGCCCTTCCTTCAGGCTGGAATAAGGCTCTGATATGCCTTTGTTATGGAGAATGTTCTGGGAATGTTTTATAATGGTTATTCTTCCCTTCTTCCTGTCACAGCCATGAAGGAATAGTTCTCAGTTCTCAGACTTTCACCTTGAGAAACTGGTGGAGTTCATTGAGGCAAAACCCATTAAAATGTAGGGATTCCCTAACACTGGTCCCCAGGAAGTTTTTATTATCAAGCTAGTCCACACTTAGCCTTTAGCAGCTCATCAAATGTACCATTTAAATGTTCCTATCAATTTATAGTTCCAGAAGATTCTGCTCCAAGGAAACAGATCTTGGTTTGACTCTTTGGATTCACTGTACGAAAGTACCACACACATCCAGGTTGCCATCACCTCTCACCTGGGCGACCACCCACTGCCTTCTAATTGGCTTCCACTCTTGTCTCCTTCTGCCAGTTCCCTTGGGGGCTGATGCAAAGGTCAATGCTGCTGTCCTGACTCATCTAGTAGCTTTAGTAGCTTTCCACAGCATGTTGTGCAACCTCCTGGTGCCTCACCTGCTCCTTCCCTCCCGCCATCAGCAGCTCTCAGTCCCAGGGTCATGTCTCAGTCTTCATCAAGCTGGGATGCTCGTTTTCCCCACACCTGAAGTGACTAAACTCTTTTCAGCCTTCGGGTCAGTTTCAGATTAAATGAAAGCTTCACAGGTCTCCATTCATGCGTCTCTGTCTCAGCCCCTTGTTTTTCCCTTGATATGAGTCACTGAAATTTCTAACCGTTTAGCTCTGGCCTAGTTTTGCCACCTTCCCCAGTACATTGTAAGCTCCATGAGGGCAAAGACTACATTTGCCTTATTCTATTGTATCCCCAGGGTCAACTACAGGGCAAGGCACATAGTAGGCACTCAATAAATATTTTTGAATGAAGGAATGCATACAATGAGGAAATCCCTGGATAGCTGAAAAATATGTTACTTTCTTCTTGAGTCCTTACTACTGAGAGAGGTCATTCAGGAGCAATAGAGGGAGAGAGGAAGGATTATTTTCAGTAATACAATCATAATGATAATAGTAACAGCTAAGACTTGCTGAGTACTTCCCATGTGCCAGGTACTGCTGTAAGCCTTGTCTATTAACTCATTTAATCTGCATTCCAACCCTGTTTGGTAGGTATTATCATTATTCCCATTTTGGGAATGAGGAAACTGAGGCAAAGAGAACTTAAGCAGCTTGGCGTAGGTAACACAGCCAGGAGGGAGTAAAACGTAGATTTCACCTGCGCAATCTGGGCTCAGAGCTTGTGCACTTGGCCTCTAAGCTCTCCCATGTCTCAGGGCTTGGTGCTCCCTGGACTTTTCCCCTGGCCTCAACACCATTAGCTTAAAAATTACTCTCACTCCCCGCTAGGAGAAAAGGTGACTGGGAGGTGGCAGACTTCCTTAAACTCCGTTTTGTGGTCTAAGAATACTTTTAAAAAGTGTAACGTTGGAGTTTCTAGTGTTAACAGAAGACCTATTTAAGGTTTCTGTTTGGTTTTAGATATGCTAGAGATGAAATCAATTCACTTTATGCTCCTATTTGTACCTAGAGTGAAGGGCACAGTGAGCTTTGGGGGATTGATGGTCTCTGTGTTTCATGTCTCCCTTTAGGACAGTTGTCGCCAGTCTCTTCATAACAGGAACATGCTGGAGTTAGGAGCATGAGTGAGAAGAGACGGAGGGGGGACAAACACACAGAAGTCATATTTTGAGGGATAGCTCTAAGAAGTGGGTGTGGAGTCAGCATCACGCTCACTGGCACCTCAGATGGGCTGAATGTACAGGAGTCTTTTTCTATTGAATCTAAAATGAACACATCAACATCTGTCATGGTTTGTCATGAGCTATTTTGCAGCTCAAAGGGAATGAGAACTTGTTTCTGTAAATTGCTTTTTAGTCCTGAGATTTATTTTATTGTACCTTGAAATCTCCTGTCTGCCACAATATTATTTCAAGTAAAATTAGCAACAGATGGAAGACCTGTGCTGCAAAATAAGAAGTGGAGATGCTTACACATTAAAAGAACTTGCAAATCTTGAATATTGGGAAGACTTTTTTAAAAACAAAATGCCAAAAACTCAGTAGTTGGGCAAAGTTGGGCCCTTCAGTAGCTTGAGGTAGCCCGAGGGAGAAGTTAAGAATGTGGGCCTTTTGCAGGCGTACATAGGTGCAAAACCCAATTTGGTTAATTTTATTCATTGGGCCTTAGACAGAGTACTCGACTTTCCTGCCTAAGACGCCATTTCTTCTCCTGTATGTTATAAATAATGCTGATGGCATTTTCTATGGGTCAAGGCTTGGACAGTAGGACAGAGCCTGGCCACTGATCAGTGCTGAGTATTTGTTAGCCGTTATCACCGTGGCGGTTTGCGTCCCTCGCTTCATGAAGCCCAATTCACGGGGGTCAGGTGTATCCTCTGGCACCACTGGCACTGCTGGTTTAGTAGAAAAACAAAACTCTCTCAAGACTTCATGTCCCAAACTCAGCTTCTTCACCGCCTGACTAGTGGTGTGACAAGATGCTTACTCTCTTTGAGGCTTAGTTTCCTCCTAAAATGAGTATCTGGAGAGTTTTTGTCAGGCATAAGTGAAATTACTGGTGTGAAACCAATAAAATATAAAGGAACATGTGAGTTGTAAAGGGGAATATAATGCTGGTTTCTGAAATGAAGACTGTCTATAGAATGATACCTGAGGAAGATGTCACCAATGGTATAGCTCTAGTATGTTTGTGATTGTTTGACTGAATAAAAGTGGTAACAATGCCTTAAACCTCTGATGAGTGACTGAGACCCACCCTGATCACACGTGTTAATCACCGAAGGCCTTATCGTGCACCAATACGTGGGCCCCACCCTCACTGGTTGGTCACAGGTAGGACCAAGTATCTATATTTTCTAAAGTATGTCAGATATTGTGTAACGTGCAGCCAGAGTTGGGAAATATTGAATTAGATGCAAGGGATGTGAAACCTAACAAAAGGCACCAGACTTTAAGTCATGGGCTATGGGTTTTGGCTCCAGTTCTGTCATTATCTGGAATGGTAAATTTGAAAAATGTTTAAAAAAAGAATGAAAGTCATTGGGGAATTGCAAAAGGATTTTCCATTTCCAACAGTTTTTGGTTGCGATTTCTTAATGCAAAAACAACTGGCTTTTCTATCTATTCAGGAAACCTGCTAGTTATATCCTAGAAGAAACCTGAAGTTCATTCAGGGGTATGTGGAACACGAAGGGTCTTGTTTTCTGTGCCGAAGTCCATTTTGCTATAAATCAGCTGATCGATTTAGTCTCAGAATGATCATTTCTACTGGCCTCAGTAATCACTGGGGCAGCACCTACTATATGGTAGAAGCTCAATGAATATTGGTTGAATAACTATTAATAAATAAATAAGCACAATAACCACTTATCCCAACATCATACACAGTGAGTTCAATAATTATTCCCTGTACGTATGTATATACGTTTATGCACACACTCATTTTTATATATATGTGTATATATATAAATATATAAAAGTCCTGTTCTATGCAAATACAAAGTTACTTACTTGCTCTTTGGAGAAGCAGTGAAATCTTTGATGCAGAGGTAGTAAGGTCCAGTTCCCTGGAGGTATTTAAATTAAACAGGGGTGGATGTTGAAGGTGATGGAGGCTCAGTCTCAGATGACCTTTTTTTTTTTTATTTCAGAGTATTATGGGGGTAAAAACATTTTGGTTACATAAATTGCTTTTGTACAGTTTGAGCCAAAGTTATAAGTGTGCCCATCACCCAAATAGTGTGCACTGTACTCGTTAGGTGTGAATTTATTCATCCCTTTCCCCCCCCACCTGCTTGATTTCTGATGAGTTTTATATCCATATGTGCACATAAGTGTTGTTTGATTAGTTCCAATTTAATAGTGACCTTTAAGGTCTCTTTCCACATATAACTTCGGGGATATGCAAGTGTGTAAAGTGTCTCAGGTCTTCCATTCTGTTCTTGATAATTGAACAATGGACAAGGACAGATCAAATGCCGTTGGTTCTAGTGTTGTTTGTTTTCCTTTGGGATCAAGAGATCCAGTGCTACTGTTCTGAAAGATTCTAGATGTTTCTTTGCATTTGTGAAAGCCCGATAAATTTGTCTACTATTTCAAATTATGGGCACTAAGATGAAATGGGGCAACCAATTAAAATGAAAATAAAAGCTCTATCTAAAGTATTGGAGGTAGACCAGATTTCTAGAGCTCTAAGATCTGCTTGTGTACAGGGCTTGCGGATGCATCCCCACTGTTCCAAGCTGAATATTTATAAAATCACGTTCTGCGGCGAAGATGTTATAATAGGAGGTAATCGATAGTGTGGCTTCTACAAGCCTGGCCATAGACCAAAGATGGCCTGTGATGATTCAGGGAACAGTCATGTTTTACATATCCCATACTGCATTTTTCAAAAAATGAATGTTACCAACATTTACAACTCAGAAATTTTCATACATAAAAATATATATATTTCTGCTTCTGCAGAAAATCCGGAAAGACTTTCTGCACTGGACCCACATTGCCTCAAGGCAATGAAAGATATGATCTGAAAGTGTCTTCCCTGCCCCCTTTAATGGGACACATAGCCCCAGGATACCCCTACTTGGTCCTTTCTCTCATTTCTATTATCTGCCTGGCTGCTGGAGGCCTTTGCTTTGGTTTCCCCTCGCAGACAAGGTTATAGCTCAGGAGGACTGTGTCCTGGCACTTAGCATGGACAGCAACCTCTTTGCTATTTGTGCCTTGAACACAGGGAATGCGTGTCTTGTTACAAGTTGTTACACCTTGGCACAGTTTCTTCTGCATAGTAGAGCCCAAGAAATCCATTCCCTTCCTTCTCCCATTTCACACCTGCCGCTTTCTGGTTTTTCCTCTTTTCTATCCCCCAAATCTGGATGCTTTTTTTTTTTTAAGTGAAAAGGGCTGCTATCAATAATTATAGTTGACCCTTGAACAATGCAGAAGTTAGGGGCACTGACACCCATGCAGTTGAAAATCTATGTATAACTTTTGACTCCCCCAAAACTTAACTACTAATAGTCTATTGTTGACCAGAAGTTTACTGATGACATAGTCAATTAACACATATTTTGTATATTATATGTATTATATTCCATTCTTATAATAAAGTAAGCTAGATAAAAGAAAATGTTATTAAGAAAATCATAAGGAAGAGAAAATATATTTACTATTCATTAAGTGGAAATAGCTCATCATAAAGGTCTTCATCCTTGTCATCTTCATGTTGAGTAGGCTGAGGAGGAGGAGGAAGAGGAGGGGTTGGTCTTGCTGACTTGGGTGGCAGAAGTGAAAGAAAATTCACATGTAAGTGGACCCACACAGTTCAAATCCATGTTGTTCAAGGATCAACTGTACTCTGGGACAATGTGTAAATTGAAACTATTTTGGGTATATTAGTTTTCTAGGGCTGCTATAAAAATGTACTATAAACTGAATGGCTTAAAACAACAGAAATTTATTTATTTTTTACAGTTCTGGAGGCCAGAAGTCCAAATCTAGATGTCAGCAGGGTTGGAGGTTCTAAAGCAGAAATTTGTTCAATGCATTTTTTGTGAATTTGGGGGGTTCTGGCAACACTTGGTGCTCCTCGGCTATTAGATGCATCCCTCTAATCCCAGCCTCCTTCATTACATGGCATTCTTTCTGTGTGTCTGTGTCTCTGTTTTCTCTTCTTGGTAGGACCCCAGTCATATTGGATTAAGGACAACCATGATGGTCTCATCTTAACTTGATAGCATTTGCAAATAAGGTTATATTCACAGGTACATGAGGTTAGGACTTCAACATATCTGTTAGAGGACACAATTTAACACATATCAAACTGGGTCATTTGGTCATACTACCACAGGCCCAATGTATTCCTGCAAATTGCCTTTCATTTGTCCAAATGTGTCTGCCCATAACCCACCCAATCAGATCCCTAAGCTCTGAAAATTTCTCCTTCCTCATTCTGCTTCCTCCATGAATGATCTTATTATCTTATTCCACATCACTGCTGGGTAAAAGATATCTGGTTAAATAAATTTACAGTCAGGAATGCTAAACTATATTAACTCTCTAGAGTTTATCTGCATTGTCTAATTAAATGTGCTTTCTGGATTATAAGTAATATATATTCAGTGCATAAGATTTGAACATTACATAAAAATACCCAAAGTTTGAATTATACCACTGAGAAACAACTATTAATTTGGTTCATTTTCTTCCAGTTTTTATTCTTGGTATTTTAAAAATAAAATTGTATAATTTTACATATTTTTATACTTAAGCATTTTTAATATAAACTCTATTTTACTACTAATAATGTTAATATTCAATATTTATTTATTCATATTTCTATATGCCAAGTAGTACTCTAAGGAGTTACAGTGCAGTATGTAATCTATTCCTTATACTATTCCTAGAGGTAGGTACAATTATCCCTAGTTTATGAATGAGAAACTGAGACAGGGTAAACCTAAAGGAATTTTTCCAGGGTATACAGCTAGTAATTTGTGGAATTTGTAGAATTTGTAGAATCAGTATTCAAATCCAGCTCACCAAGCTCCAGAGCTTGCACTCACACCACTGTGAATAATATCTTATCTTAGAAATAAGCCATAATTCATTTTTATTTATATGAAAAAAAAAGAATTTCAAAAAAGGATTGGATTGGGTAATAAGATAAAGGCAAATGAATCTTGTATCTTCTCATCCTCTTCACAGAACCCCTCTCCCCAAAAGAGACCTTAGCACTTTCAAATGCCAATCCTAAATCATCACACACACACACCCGATCCGTACAGTTGTGCTATCTGGAGAATTATTCCTCCCTCTTTCTTTCTGTCTCCTCCACCCATAACTAACCCATTACCAACGGGCTAAGAAGCCAGTTTTGATTCTTTGATATCTCTTTAAATTATCTTCTCTGCACCTCCTCCTCTGTGCCAGGGAAACCTGGCATTGTACCAGCTCTGCTCATTACTGTCTTTGATTGTTGGGGACTCTTTCTCCTGTTTACTTTCTGCTGAGAAGTTAGAAATTTCGATATGAATGTTCCAAGTTGACACAGTAGCTATTAGTTTCTCACTGGAAGTGAATTATGTAGAGGAACCCACTTCAACTGCTGGATAAGAATCAAAGTGGGAGGCATAGCTTTTCTCTGCATGTTTTATAATACTCTAGAGCAGTTTTAAGCAACTGAGATTGCTTTTCCCCTTCTGACAGTGCATCAAGGGGAGTGTCTTGAGCAGTCAGGATTGGGATGTGGGGTTGAAAGATCTAGATTCAAGTTCCATCTCTGCTGAGTAATAACTTTTTTTCTTGTAAGGACACCAGTCAAATTAGATTAGGACCCACCCTAATACAGCATAACTTTATCTCAACTTGGTTATATCTCAAAAGGCTCTGTTTCCAAATAAGTTCACATGCACAAGTACTGAGGGTTAGGACTTTAACATATCTTTTGGGGGCCACACAATTCAACGTATAAGCCCAACCTAGCTTTCTGACCTGTAAAATGGAGATAATAATACTATCTGCTAGACACGGTTCTTGTAAAGATTAAATGACAAACATGTCCAGGGCCTCACACCGTGACTAAAACACAGCTTGAACTCGACACAAGCTTTCCTAGTCTTCTTCCTCCCTTTCCAGAACTTTCCCTTCTCTTCTTCTCCTGCTCAGCTACTCTGGTCCCTGTCTTCTTTGTCATTTCTCTTTGCTCAGGGTAGAAACATGAAATAAGCAACCAAAAGTCCATATGCCACCTGAGTTCATCCTTCCTGCCAGTAATTTAGTAGGTGAGATTAAAGTATATATTTTCAAACTATTGTGTTTTCCTTTTATATTTCTAGAAAGGACTCAGAGTCCAATGGCATATAAAAGACTGCTTTGCACTCACCAGTACATAATCCCCAGGTCTTCTGTAAGCACAGTTGCTTTTGAAGAAGAAAGCTACAGAGAATCCTGTTCTTCCCCAGCACCATCCAGTGAAACAGATGAGGCCCCACTGATCTTTGGTGTTGGGGAAGAGATTAAGAATGGAGCCAAAGGAGCACCGAAGCAGGCCTGGAACAGTCCATTTGTGTGGCAGCCAATGGCACAAAAGCCCATCCAGCCATTCTCGGTAAATCCTGTTCACCTGGAGGCTGCAGGCATGCACATCAATAGACACAGGAGACTTCACAACCAGCCCTTGACCGACTCCAAGGGAAATTCTGGTAGGTATCACATTGTGGTTCCTAACTCTTTTCTTGTTTCGACTGGTCATGTTTTGTTTTTAACTTCAATGTAAACAAAAATTATTGACTCAATGGCAGGTCCTATTCTAGAAGGTATGATAAGAACTGTATTAGTCAACCCTTAATGAACATATGCCCCCTGCCAAGCATCGTATTGAAGGAGAAAACAGGTGTGAGTTGATGACAGGTAATTTGGTGCTTCAGGTATTGCACCTGAGAATGACAGCTGTTAATTACTGTTATCATCATTCCAGCCCCATTTATCAAACTCTTACCATGTTCCAGACACTATGCTAAGAATTTTTTATTATTTTATGAAATCCTCATATAACACTCAGGCAGATAATATCATTATCCCCATTTTACTGATAAGGAAGCCATGAATTTATAGCACAGGATAATGTATATAATAATGAAATGTCTCAAACTCACACATCGTAATAAAATGAATGATTATAAGTAAGGAGATGTCCCAGAATGAATGAGCTTTGGAACCCGGAAGACCTGGGCTCAAATATCAGCTTTCTCCCATTTCAGCTGTGTAGTCACGATCACATCCTATACGTGTTCTTTGAGCTCAGGTTTTTCATCTGTAAACTAATGACAATTACTACTTTGCAAAGATGTTGTAATTAAAGGATTGACATAAATAAAGTTTCCTGAACATAGTAAGGATTGAGTGGTGCTGGTGATGGTGGTGGTGATGTTTATGGTGCTAGTGTTCAGATTGGAGGAGAGAAAATGTAAGGAAAAACTGCCTGTCTCCAAAGATTCTATGAACCATTATGTGTGACAGAAGAAGGATTAGACTGATGTTATGTAGCCTTTTTTTTTTTTTAGGAAAATTTTGAGGTAGATTTTGCTCCAAATGTTTTGTACAATTCACTGGAATTGATCAAAAGAAGGAAGAGATAGATTTTGATTCAATACAAACGAGAACTTTCTTTGACCTAGAGAATGTACTGCTTGGGGTGGAAGAACTCAAGAAGGGGGCTGGGAGATCTTCTTCCCAAGAGGCTGAGTCAGAGATTCCATTTCTGGGAGGGTGGGGCTGAGGATGAGAAGCAGATGATGCTGGTTGGTTAACGTTTTTGGAGTCTTACTGTGTACAAGACAATGTGCTAAAATATGAACATATATTTTCAATTTTGATTCATATGGCCCTCCTCTGAGTTAGGAACTGTTATTTCCCACGTTTTAGATGTGAACTCTGGGGCCCATAGATGTTTGTAACTTTAGGGCTGGAGCCAGAATTCAAGCTTTCCATTCCGACTCTAGGTCACAGCATTCCTATATTAAGGTTCAAAATATGGCAGTAATAGCTGTTGGGTATTGAGCACTTACTATGTACTTTACACCCAACATTTTATCATGTTCTTCCCTCTGATACTTAGCTAGTTTTCTTTTTCACTTCAAGTCTTTACTGAAATGTTACCTACTTGGGTCTCTTCTAACTTCCTTTCTTGCTTTATTTTTCTCCATAGGATTGATTAACGGCTCACATTTATAATTTTTTCATTTGCTTACTTATTGGTCTGCTTTTCCTCCCTTCTTCCTCCCCCATGAGTAAAATGTAAGCTTTCTGAGAGCAGGGATATTGCCTGTCTGATGCCCTTCTGTATCCCAGTGTCTAGAATACTACCAGGCACAACGTAGGCACTCCAATATTAGTGAATGAATAAGTGAATAAACAAACAATCTCACTAGCAACCCTCTAAAGTAGGTAATGCAACCCTTATGCTTCAGATAAGGACAAAGAGACACAGGACAGGTGACGGCCAGGATTTGAATCTATGATGGCCTGACTCCAAAGCTTTGTTTATTTCACTATACTACACTGCCTCCCTTAAACAGTTTGTTGCAAAATGCGTCACTACCGAATTGCTTTCAAGGAAGGAATTTCTATTCTTTGGCTCAAGACAGAGGACAACATATTCTGTCTAGGTCATGTCCTGTTGTTCCAAAACCCAGAGCCACATCCATGTTCTCTGGTCGATGCTTCTCGCATGAAATATTGACACAATATTGCCAAGAGTAGAAATCCAATGCCAATCATCTGCCAAGAGTAGAAATCCAAATCAACAGCTATTAAGCATCTAGTTTTTGCAAAGCAATGAGTTTGAAAGCTTTCATTTACCTGGAGCTATTACAATGCCATTCCACCTTTATTACCAGGAAACCATCCTCATTGGAGAAATCAAATTCACTAAAAATTTTTCTCTGTGACTTGGGTATATTGAGTGTGCAGTGGAAGGTGACCAATACATGCCAGGCATAGAACC
>NW_012148797.1:1906125-1908047 GCF_000956105.1 Propithecus coquereli | reverse complement strand
AATTCTTCTGTTTCCCTCTCCTTAAAAGTTTTGAACTGTTTTCCTGGAAATAAAATGTTTTATAAGGATTCTGCAAAAAAACATTTTGAGGGAGGGAGGGAAGTGCTTTCAAAGAACAGGAACGGCACAGAGAGCATTTTTACTATCTTAAAGAAATGCGAGGAAGTACATGAGGATAATGTCAGGGGACAGTTTTTTCCCCTTCTGCGGACATTACAAATGTTGATTTCTCAGTTGTCGCGAGAGGTTTATTTTTAAAGTGTGGGCGGGTGCCGTGTGGTCCCTGCACACTTGAGCGCCATGCTCGCCTTGCTTTGCCTTCCAGGTCCCGGCAGGAGACCCTCCACCGCCATCAGCCTCTGCAGCCTTCCAGGTCCCGCCGCCAGACGACCCTCCACTGCCATTGGCCTCTGCAGGAGGAGCCAGACCCCCGTGTCCCCGCAGGGTTCCCGGCAGAGCTCCTTGGAACCCGAGCTGGAGGAGAGGACAGCCGCCACAGTGGGCGCTCGGGCACCCCGCGACTCGCAAAGCGGGCTCCGGGGCGCGTCCGGAAATGCAGTCGGAAGAGGCGCGGTTGCCATGGCACCGGAGATGCTCCCCAAGCATCCCCAGCCCCCGGGGGAAAGGAGGCCTGGGGCAGACCCCTCCCTCCACGGCGATCTGGCAGGAGAGCCCCTTCCTCTGCTGGCCGGTGCTTCCACGCATTTCCCCTCCAAGAGGTTAATAAAGGTTTGCTCCTCGGCGCCCCCCCGCCCACCCCGGCGTTTCCATACGGTTTGTTCACAGGCCCTTCCGAGGCCGGTGGTGAATGCTCACTTACATTGACCGCTGCGAGGGAATTGTTCCGCGAGTGCTGCCCATCTTCAAATCAATGCCTGCTCGGAACAACAGAAAGGGCCTCAGATGGACTGGTTTCCACAGGACCATTGTTAGGCTTTTGTGAAGCATTTTTGAACCTAATAAATAATGTCAAAAGTCTCTAGCGCAGCCAAAAATGTTCCTTTTGAAGCATTTCTAATAGTATTTTTGTTCTGCGGTGTCTCCCAGTGTTACAAAGAATTTGTGCCTCACAATAGGGATGGGGTACATCGCGTGCCACTTTGCAATGTGCCTCCTGGGATGGGGACGACCCCTCTTTGTTTTGCTTTCGCAGGTAAACGGTTTCACTTGCCAACCTCGCCTTTGGTTTAAGGATGTTTTCTAAGGGGCTTTAGAATTTCCAAGCAGAGGTTTGGAAAACATAATTGAATGTCTGTAATTTAATAGTTAACATGAAATTTGATTACTCCCGAAGTGCCCAGGGGAATTCTTCAGGCTATATTGAGATTTTATGTCAGAAACCTGAAGCTGGATCCCAGTTTGAGGCCCTGAAACACTTGGAGCAAAGTTTAATGTAAAAGACATGCTGAATTTGCTGATTTGCAATAGAGAATATTGGAGCAGCTTAGGGAATGTTTTATCAGACTGATCATCTTAGACAATATCTTTGATTTTGGTTAACTTAACAGCTTAACCTAGCATATTTTCATCCTGATGCAATGTTTACACCAATTCTATCAAATGATTTTATGAGTTTAGCTTTTCTCTTTTTAATGTACTGTTTTTAACTTTCAGAGAGAAACAAAAATCAATGTCACACACACACACACACACACACACACACGCACATAGTTTTTCATTTAAGTTTCTTGCAATTTTACCGCAAGCTTGGATTCATAGAATTTGATACATGAGGGTTGTAAAAATCTTACTGCATTTAAATATTTTTTGCTTCAGTTCAAATTAATATATACAGTATGCCTACATTTAAGATATCATCATGTCTCAAGTCCAAATTTAAATCTCAAAGTTTCAACAGGAATGAAATGTTATGAACAATAACTGCCTAACATTTAAGAGTCTGTTTAGTACTTTGAAGACTT
>NW_012148797.1:1893106-1893750 GCF_000956105.1 Propithecus coquereli | reverse complement strand
TTTCCTCTTCACCTTTGTCATGGTGAACCAGATCTACATAGCTTTTTCTGCTATTGTATAAATGTGGGAAAATTTTTGTCTGACAAATTAGAGGACTTCTCTTCAGGAATTAAAACTAGAGGCTGCCAAATATATGATGGAACAGGACTACCTGTTTCATATCTAAAGGGTTATGGGATTAGAAACTTCACACTGTCCAAATTGTTTCTCTGGATGATCTTTTGTGTATTGCTAATAAATGTGATTGTTGCCCAATGTCTTGTTCCTAGTATGACTAAAAAGAACAGGCTGAACCAGGATAGGAGGGAATTGTTTATAAAATAAAAATTTCCCTGCTCCTTGTAGTGAATGATTTTACTTTTTTGTTTAAATTTATATTATTCCTTATTACTAAGAAAAATCTAGAATCTGAAGAAGAATGAACTAACAAAGAGGGAGTTTAGCATTTGGGGTTTTTTGCTAATGTAAGAAATAGCTAAAGGAGACTTTGTAATGTTTACTTATCTATCTTTCAGAATCTTCTAAAGACACTCTGACTTATAAATAAAGTATCTTACCATATAAGCAGCATCAGAGGAAGTTAATGAAGAGAAAGATCATTTACAAGTCTGACACAATGGGATCTGGTTTACAGAGCATCTGAA
>NW_012148797.1:1889794-1893056 GCF_000956105.1 Propithecus coquereli | reverse complement strand
GAAGGCGGTTTTGAGGTTGGTGAAAGACAGCAGTGCTTTTTAAGATTATTGGGGCTGACCAACATCTGACTTGAGATTTTGGGATGATGGGATTTTGTAGTGAGAGCATTAAGGAACGAGCTAAGGGGCTGGGCCTGACATGGATCTGAAGAGCCAAGGATGTGTTCCTGCAAATGTGACCTCAACTTAGTGTCACCCCCACCATTTAACCAGAATTTCTTTACTGTTACATTGGTATGACATGTTTTGTTTACTGCAAAGGATAATTTGGGGATCAAGTTTGCTATCAAATCAAAGCATTTTGAAAAGTAAGAGTAGTATACAAATGCAAGTCATTATTTTATGGCTAATATCAACAGTAATTAGTACATCTATTATCATTGGTTGTGCAGGGCTAATTCAAGGCCTTATAGATCCAACTGCCTGCTTCTGACATTGAGCACTATTTCTGGTGACGGTGTCATCATGTTCCTCTCTGAGAATTTTCTATATACTATATTCTTTACCTCCAGCACCATACTGTGAGGTCAGTACTATTATCCCATTTACCAGTGTGGAAACTGAAACACCGATAATCGAAGTGATTTGGCCAGTGATTGCCTCTATCAGCCATGCTCACAAACACTGTACCACAAGATCTTCCACAAAGCAAATTCTGTATTAAAAAACAATGTATGAAATTGATAACAAACTATTCCATTTATTAATGCAAGCTCCAGTTTGGAAAATTTCAGTTGAGAGTACAGAGTGCCAGCTTGCAAATGTGATCTTCTAGTCCAGCTCTCTTTATAGAAGACTCTGAAACTACTCAGACAAGGGGAGGAATAAGGCAATGTTTCTGTAACTTCTAATGTGAACTTGAGGATTTGAAGTCATGCAGGGACCCAGAAAGAGGCTGTTTTTTAGGGAAGACTTGATATTAGGAAAATTGCCCCAGAATTCTTAAGGTGTGTGGGGTCCCTCTAGCATAGTTCGAGGTCTTTGTGAAATACGATTCCCTGTGTCAATTTTTTTCCACTTGTTTTTTGCCATGTTTAGGCTCCCAGCTCCTACTGCTTCCTTTATACTCCTGCACCCTATGTTTTCCCTCCTCTGTGGGAATCAATCTGATTTTGTAAGTCAGTGATATTGAGGTCATTGTGAAGTGTTTATGGGTCCTCACTGTTCCAGGCAGTCATTGTGAGAGATTTGAGGAGTGTGATGCACTTAGCTAGCATTTAGTGCACTCACCAGCTGCCAGGCACTGTCCTTGGTGCTAGGTATGTCCACTAAAAAGGACACAGTCCTCTTCCCTGATGAGCTCAACCTAGCGTAAGACTTAGTTCTTCTATTTATCTATTCTGAAAATTTACTGAACATCCAGTATGTGCTGGATATTTTTTACTGGCAGTGAAGAGCCATTTTGATCAAGTAAAACCTAGATGGGGAAACAAAACAATGGTGCAATAATATCCAAGTCTATAATCCTTTAGCCAAAATTCTGAAATCCAAAATCATTGAAATACTTCTGTGATGTACTGTTTTTATCCCCTTTTACACCGCTGGAAACTGAGAATAAAGAAAGTAAGTTACTTATCCAAAGTCACATGACCTATACAAGGCAGATTCGGGCCATAAACCTAGGCAGGCTGATGGGAACTCACCATGCAGCTTCTCTCAGATGGACTTTTAAGCTTTCTTTATTCAAGATATCTAAGAAATTGCACTAAAGTAATAACTAGTGTTAAAATATACTCACCCACCCCCCAGCCATTTACCAATCATCTGGCTAAATACTAGGCATATTTGTTGAAGTACATCCAGAAAATATAATTCTTAAATATGTAACAGCCTGCATTGAATTTAGCACTGCTTACATATTTCACGTAATTTTTTTAAAAAATCACATTTTCTCACTTTGCCCTAAATTACACTTATCTTTCTATACAGTGTGGGTGCACATTTGGAAGGACAAAGACCATCCCTAAACTGTCTATTAATCCTTTGGGGGTAGGTCCCCTTCCCCCTTAATTCTTTTTTGGGATCAAATCAGAAGTCAGTATTGTGTGTTAGTTCCTTCCTTCCCACACCTCCTCTAGGTTAAAGTTGAATTCTTTGAGATCAAATTTTTTTGTGTGTGACTTTAACAATGTTCTCTTCACATGTCCTTGCATAGGCCCAACAATTGCTTGTTGACCCATTTTAACCTCTTTTGAGCATCATCTTCAAAGTGTAACTGTCCTTGACAATGAAAGAGACCTTCCTATTGTCTGGTCCTTCCAGGCAATCTTTAGCATGGAGCTCAATGGCTTTCAGATGGAGGAGTTGGCTAGAGGAAGGAGACAAAGTGAGCTGTTGTTCCTGAGTGACTTTGCTAAAGTTTCTCTTTTCTCTCTTAGAATGGTGCACTTCTATAGAAGATGACAGACGTTTTGACAGGTGCAATATGCTTTGAACTGTTGTGTCCAATAATTCTTTTGTCTTGGGTTTTCCCAGCAGAGTGGTACATCTCAGGACGCTGATATGCATATTGTCTGCTTTTCGTTTAGTGTGATGAAGGCTTCCTTCTTGCTTCCCCTCCGCCTCTCTCTTTAGGTCCTCTGCGTGCATGTCACTAACCCAGATGGGAAGGCAGGCATTAGTGCAGGAGTCTTCCCTCCTCTTCCCCTTCTTTTCCCCCCTCAAAATAGAAATCACTTCTTTCAAAACTTTGTCATTATTGTTTAAAAAAAGAAAGGAAAAAAAAGAAATTGCCAAAAAGTATTAAGAAAAAACAGAAATTATTCATAGCCTAATAACCCATGACAACCACTGTATACATTTTGGAGCATATCCTTTCATGCATTTTTCTTAGCATATTCATATATAGAATAATTTGTGCAAACAATGAGCTCATAGTACACACATTGTTCTATAAGCTGATTTTTCCTTATCACAATGAACTGCTGACATCTTTGCAATATCAACAAATAGTGATCTTCATTATCATTTTAAACAACTACAGAGACTTTTGTTGTACCATGGTATCATAATTTAATTAACTAATTCACTATTTTGGAACATCTCAGGTATTTGCAAATTTCACTATAGTAAATATTTTTATGATGAGTATGATAAATATACTTTACATATCAGTGTTATACATTCTTCTAATTATTTTTATAATGTGAATTCCTAAAAGTGGGATTGCTGGTCAAAATGCATGCAAGGTTTAACTTTTAACATCTTTTCTGTTCAGAAAGATTCCTAAGCATTTTATCTGACATGCTCTTTGACTTGCAGA
>NW_012148797.1:1886399-1888789 GCF_000956105.1 Propithecus coquereli | reverse complement strand
TCAGAGACACCCCACGGTTTGAACTGAATCCTCGATACGAAAAATCAACGTAGGTTGAGAATTCTGCTAGGTTACAAAATCCCTCACGCTTTAGTTTAAGCAGCAGGACACTGGAGTGTGGAGTGCCGTGGGCCATGTGATCTGTTGACCTCTATCTGGGTTCTGTGACTCTGCCTAGTAACAATTGATTAATGGTGTAGGGTGACTTTGAGAGAAGATCTCATCAGTTCCCCTGAGTTTGAAGACTTCCTCATTATCTTAGCCTTTCACTGCTGCCCTTAGGAAATTTTACTCACAAATTAGGTTGAACAAAGTCTTCTCAAAGAAAATTATTTTCGCTGTTTGGTCATCAGGGAGCAGAAGGCTTGATGGTCATTTACTGCATCGAAAAAGGGTACGGGAGGCCAGTGGCGATCGGAGAGCTGGGATACCGCTCAGGCTTCTGTCCTCTTTGCTCCAGGGCTGGGTTTTCAGGAGAAGCAATGTAACAAAAACTATCACTCAAGTGACAAGTTGGTCTCAAACTTTTTTTCCCCAGGGGCGGGGGGATGTTTAGAATTTCCAATTTTTGTACTGAGATAGATGTTACAAGCACATTTATGTATTGAGCTTTAGCATCCAAAGCCACCTGAGTTCATGACAGGTGCTGCTGGTTGTCTATCTAATATCTACTCTCCCCTTCTTACTAAGAGAATCCAAGTTTCATTTAGAGTAATAATGTGCCAGGTTTAAAAATATTCTCATCTCTATACTTTCTTATAGCAATATTAGCTTGTTAACCTGTTTTGGTCAACTGGATGTGAACAGGGCTCTCCTGGAAGAGCTATCATTTTCCTGATAAAAAGGAATGAATTCAGCTGGTAAATCTGTTATCCCTTGCTTTTGATCTTCTTCTTGCCTGAATGACAGCTGCAATGGCTGGAGGGGGAGCAGCCATCTTCTGATCATGAGGTTGGTGCAACTGGAAGCTACAAGGAAGCTGAGTTTTTGATGATTACTTGAGCTGATACAGCCCTCATTTCTCGACACTTGGATTTCTTGTTATGTAAGAAAAATAATTAAACCCATATTTGGTTAAGCCATTTAAGTCTTCTTTCTATTATGTACAGTTGAATGCAGCCCTGATTGACCCTGTTACACTGGGTGATACTTTCTTCATCATTTCCACTTGGGCAACACTCTCTGAACCTTGGTTTCCTCATCTACCAAGTGAGGTTGACAATCACTGTCCCTACCTCAAGGAGTAGTTAGGAGTATTAAGTGTAATAAACAATGCATATTGAGGTCTTTGTATAGTATCTGACACACGGAAGTTCTCAATATATATTAATAGTATTATTTTTAGATTTTTACCTCTGGCTACTATTGCCTCTGATGTGCTGCTATGTCTCATCCTTCTCTAATATTCAAGTTAGTCTCATTTTTTTAGGATCCAAAATATGATCTTATATTTATGTATTTATTGGGGAAGCATTTAATACACCACTTATTTCCCATCTATTTCATGTGTACCCAGTCCATGGACAAATTGCTAAATCAAAGACACAAAGCCAAATCTAAACTGTAAAATATCATTGGATTATGATCTGAGTAATTGTTGCTATTTCCATGGGGAAAAAGAAACTGGATTTTTTCAAGTGCCCACAAGCCATGATTCGAGCCCAGATCACATACCTGAGTATTAAATTAGAGATTGTTCTTTGTCATCAGGGCTGGGGAATCAAGCGTTCAGCTTGTGACTGAGCTCACACTATAGACTTTTGAAGGCTTCTGTAAGCAATATATATTTATTGGGGTTTTGTGCCATTAACTAATTGAAGAAACTGGAATTCTTTGTTGTTAACACCCAGAAAACTTTTATTTCTTAACTCTTTTTATATCAGAATGCAAGGGTAAAAATATAGCAGAACAGCAATTGGTACCACAAATAATTTGAGGCCATTTTAGATATTTCATCCTCTATTATTCGTACTGTGTAGTTTTGTAACAAGATTAAAAAAATATGGCATGGGTGTTAGGAGACCCGAGTTCTAACTGAAGTTCTGTATTATTATGAATAAGTGATTGAACTTCTCTGGGCCCTCATTTTCTCATTTAGATAATGAGAAGGACTTCCAGAGCTGATCTGTGATTCTGTGCTTTCTCTAGCTTTACCAGCCTTTCTCTACTGCATTTCTGTTTCGTCTACTTCCACTTATTCATGACCCTCATTCGTTTTTGCTATTCCCCAGCATACTTCAACTTATTCAAGTTAACTTCCATATTCTATGATCTACTTCTTTTTGATTTTTATGTCAGACCTCGGAAAAGAAGGACAAACAGATCCAGAAATTGAAATATGTCTTAACTGTAAGAAGAAACCACGTATGTTTTGCCTCTCTATTGCAAAA
>NW_012148797.1:1869961-1871274 GCF_000956105.1 Propithecus coquereli | reverse complement strand
TGTTATTTGCCCCTGATAATAGAGAAGTTTCTATGGAATAATTTGAAAAATACTGTCTAGAGGTGTGACCACCCTCCCTACCCTGGGTGGTTCTTGTCTTTTGATAAACGAATCTTGAAAAATCCAAAGCTGTTCAAAACTCAAAATACTTCTTTAATGGGAGAATACCAAAAATTGGGACAGGGGGCTTGGTGGTGCCACTCAAACTACATTTCATTGGCAGGTGTTCACCTTAAAGACAAATTAAAGCTTATCTCCTGCTTCACATACTTTAGGAGTTTCATTTTCTTTCTTTGGATAAATAACCATGATAACAGTATACAGTCATGTGTTAACAACGGGGATATGTCCTGAGAAATGCGTTGTTAGGTGATTTCATCTTTGTGTGAACACAATAGAGTGTACTTACACAAACCTAGATGGTATAGCCTACTACACACCTAGGCTATATGAGTTAGCCTATTGCTCCCAGGCTACAAACCTGCACAGCATGTTACTATAGTGAATACTGTAGGCAGATGTAATACAATGGTAAGTATTTCTGGATCTAAACATGTCAAAATATAGAAAAGGTACAATCAAAATACAGAATTATCATCTTATGGAACCACCCTCATGTATGCAGTCCATCATCAACCAAACATTGCTATGTGGCATGTGACTGTGTTCACAGTATTTCTATTTTTATCTCCTCTCACATCTTACTTTTTATGACAAGGTCTTTATTACTTTGTTCTGTTATTTAGATTTGTTCTGATTTGGGGACTTTCTTTAAAGTTAATGGTTAATGCATGTACCAATTGAATTTGATCAATTTACAGAATCACAGAATCCTTAATGGTCATTGCATTATTTAGGATTCTTGGTTTTAAGTGACCAGAAGTGAAACTCTAATTAATGTAAGCACAGAAGAAAATTTATTGGTTCATATAACTGAAAAATATGGGATAGTCGAGGTATGGCTAAATCCAAGAGCTCAAGACATGAAATTTCAGGATCTCTGTCTCCCTCTCTCTCTCAGTCTCTCTCTCTCCCTCGCTTCATAGTCTAGTGGAAAAGTTAACTTTTAAAAAATTATGCTAATATGGGAGGAAAACAAACACATCTGCATGGTATAGAAATAGCAAAGAAAATAAAAATTATATAATTCCCATGTTTCTGTATTTTATTTAGGAAGACAAGGAGTGTAAGCGCTGGGTAGGTGGAAAGTCATTTGAAGTCTTTGTCTTACCTCTTTCAGACCCAGATATGAGCTAGATTCTCTTCCCAAACATTAAGATTCTTGCAATTCTGGGTAAAGTATATTATAAATA
>NW_012148797.1:1866200-1868261 GCF_000956105.1 Propithecus coquereli | reverse complement strand
AGCTTTATTGAGGTATAATTGTTATATAAAAAATTGCACATTTTTAACATATTCAATTTGATGGGTTTGAACACATGCATACATCCTTTAAACTATTACCACAACCAATGTAATAAACATCCATCACCTCCTAAAGTCTCCTCCTGCCCATTTGGTTTGCGTGTCTGTGTGTTTGTGTGTGTGTGTGTATGTATGTATGCATGTGTTGAGAACATTTAACTTGAGATCTATCCTCTTAACAAAGTTTTACAGTATTGTTACAGTATTGTTAACTGTATGCACCATGCTGTATAGCAGATCTCTAGAATTTATTCATCTTGCATCACTGAAACTTTATACCCATTGACAATGGAATATTATTCAGCCTTAAAAAAGAAGGAAATCCTGCCATTTGCAACAACATGGATGAGCCTGGAGGACATTATGCTAAGTGAAATAAGCCTGACACAGAAAGAAAAATACTGCATGATCCCCCTTAAAGGAGATATATAAAGTAGTCACACTCAGGAAGCAGGGAGTAGAATAGTGGTTACCAGGAGCATGTAGGAGAGGAAAATGGAGGGTCTTTATGTGACCATTTTTCAAAGCTTGGCTATCAGGTGCATTCATGGTGGTAGAGCTGAGAGAAGGCATCGGATTTTCTTAGAGGAATAGCCAGTAGGTTCTTTTAAAGGACAAAGCTTAAGTGGGGAAACTCACTTGATGTTTCTAAAAAATTAAAACAATAAAGCAAAAGTATAATGCCTGCTGTAGTTTTTGGCATGTAGCTTGTTATCATGTTATAGAACTTCTATTTGTAGTTTTAATTATTTTTACAAATACATTACGTTGGCATTAAATTGCATCAAAAGATTTCCTCCCTATGTCTACTAAGGTGACTGTGTAATTTTTCTTCTTTAATATTACCATGAATTAAATGGAATATTTTTGGAGACAGGATCTTGCTCTGTCACCCAGACTAGAGTGCAGCGGTGTCATCATATCTCACTGCAGCCTCAAACTCCTGGGCTCAAGCGATCCTCAGCCTCCTGAGTAGCTGGGACTGTAGGTGTGTGCTGCCATGCCCAGCTACTTTTTCTATTTTTTGTAGAGACAGGGTCTTTCTCTTCCTCAGGCTGGTCTTGAACTTCTGGCCAGAAGCAATCCTCCTGCCTCAGCCTCTCAAAGTGCTAGGATTACAAGTATGAGCCACTGTGCTCACCCTAAATGGATTTCTAAAAAATGTGTCTTTATCGTGCTTTTCTGGGTTACAAAAAGCCTACTTGATCATGACATATTTTTAAATATTCTATTGGATTCAGCCAGCTAATATTTTATTTAAGATTTGTGCATCTATTAAATGAAATTGACCTATAAGTTTTCTCTTCTTATATGTCCTTGCCTAGTTTTTGATATAAAATGATAGCTTCATAAGGTGAAGTAGGCTGCTTTCCTTATTTTTATGTGTTTTGGGACAATTTATCTAAGATCAGGATTATTGGTCCCTTTAAAGTTTAGCATAAAACTATCTGAGCCTAGGACTGTATTTTGGTGGAGGGAAGGATCTTATGTATTCAATTTTAATGTATTTATATGTTGGTGCACTTAAGTTTTCTGTTTCTTCTTGCGTCAATATTGGCTTTTTACATTTTTCTCCAAAATTAATGTGTTTAATATAGGTTTAAAATGATCGGTGCATGGTTGTTCATGACACTCTTTTATAGTTTTAAAAACATCTGTTATATTCTTTTATCCTAATTCCAACAACCTATTTTCTTTCCTTTTTGACATATTTTTCACCAAAATTACTATCCTTGAAGCTTGAAGATTAATTGCTCATAGAAACAAGGTTCTCCTTTGTGGGTTATCAGCCTCCAGTTGGTTGTAGGAGGTGCCAATAAAAATATAAAGTTGGTATTTAAGGATTGAAATTCAACTGAACTTAGGCAAGGCATTTACTATAAATCTTTTAAATAAAATGCAGATGGAAAAAAGAGCTGTGATTTTTTTTTTCTCTAGAAATCATCTCTTTTCTCATGAAAGAAACTCTAAAATTGCTAAATGTGGATAGAACCAAGCAGT
>NW_012148797.1:1864246-1866150 GCF_000956105.1 Propithecus coquereli | reverse complement strand
AAAAGTTTCTGTTCATTTCCTTTGCCCATTTATTGATGGGGTTGTTTGATTTTTTCTTGTTGATTTTATTTTAAGGGTGGCAGGCCCAGCCTTAGAGAAGGCCAAGTGATTGGTCTAAACCGGTCATAATTTCATTCCTCTCAGCCACTGATCGGACTAAGGTTGGTTTTGTGACTTGTTACTCACCAGTGGAGCATAAAAGAAAGTCTGTTGGGTTTCTCAGGAAAGAACTGTTCCTGTCAAAAGAGAGGTGCCTGAGAAGTCTCTGGTTAGATCAGCAGCAGCCATTTTCCCACAATGAAGGGCAGGTCAAGAGGATTCCAGAGATGCTGGATCGGATCCTTGTTACTGCTAAACTACAAAATGGACAGCCCACTCGGACCTCTTGTTAACAGAAAAATAAATGTTGCATGATTGAAGCCACCACTAGTGAGGTTTCTGTCCCTTGTAAGCAAAAGCATTCCAACTGATCTAAATGATTATGGACTAGGCACTATGCTAAACTCGTCATAGTCGCTATCTCATTTAATCTCAAAGCCATTAACATTTCCTAGAAATTTCTATCATTTCCCTAATTTTTTGCAGATGAGGAAAGAGGTTTAGAGAGCTCTGTACTCTATCCAAATCGCAGCGTGTTAGTGACTCTTTGATGGTGACTTGTCTTCCCTCCCCGGCCCTGAGCTACCCGTGGGCAGGGAATGTCAGTCATTCATCCTGTGTCTCTAAGCGACTGGTTCCCCGTAAAGTTGGTGGAACGATTATTAAATGATCACTCTGTGTTCCATTTCCAGTTCATTCTACGCCCTTTTTACCATTTTGTCTCAGATCAATACAAGGATTATCATCAAGGGATGCAACTTGTTAACAAAACATTCTGTTTCTCTGTGCTTCCAAATGGAAACAATGTACTACAAAGTAAAAACTCCAGGTAGTTATTTATATCTATAGCAGTTTTGAAATTTCAGAAACATAAGAAGACCTTGTCATTTCATTTAATGTTCTTGGGGACGGCTCTGATTAGGGGCACCTGGGTGTCAAGATTAAGGAGAGATTTATAATATAATAAATTGTATCACAAGTCCTTCATGACATTCTTTCTCATCCCCCAAGTTACCTAAACGGTGTTTTAAGTGAAGTTTTCACAAAGCTTTCTTGCTATTTTCTCTCTTCCTGGTAATTAGAATGACCTTTTAACAAAATGTGTTGCATTTGCTGAGAAAATTGTTTCAAGTTACTTATTTTTTCTTATTCACATTAATTTCAGGACCTGAAAAGAGACAAGGTATTCACTAGCTCATTCTTCCATTCAATCCTTTACAAAACATTCATTGAACAGCTACTACGTGTCAAGGAAGGTGTCAGGCACCAGGAACAGACTGGTGCACAAAGAAGACATCATCTTTCTCCGAAGGAGCTTAATACCAGTGGGTGGGAGATACACGACGCTCTCAGAAAGCACAATAGGAGAAAATGGACTTACTCAGAGGGCCCAAAGGAAAATAAGGGGAAGGGGAAGAATATTTCAGGTATGAGCACTGGCTAGTCCAAGACCCTGGAGAGGACACAAACTGGCATTCTGGAAGCCAGTGTTTCTGGAGCACAGAGAATGAGGGGGTTGTGGTCAGAGATGAGGTTGGACAAATTAGTGGAGGCCAGAGATTTTCTCCTGATAGCAATGAAAAGCTTGTGAAGGGTTTTAAGTAGCGAGTTGTGCTCTCAATACAAAGCAGGAAGTAGATTAGAGTGGAAGCAGGCAATAGGCTTAGAGGCCACTCTCTGTGGTCCAGAGAAACAATGATGGCAACTTGTACTAAGACAGCAGTTGTAGAAACGGACAGATAGACAGATCGCTGTCACCAGCCACTGACTTTGGTGTTCTCCGTCCGCACCTTGCTCTGTGCCCA
>NW_012148797.1:1854138-1856541 GCF_000956105.1 Propithecus coquereli | reverse complement strand
AAACTAATTTAATTATCCTATGATCATGCCACCTTCTTATTCTCATCTCTTATGCTTTTAGGCAAAACATCTTGTATATTAATAAACTTGACAGATTTTCAGTCATGGAATTAGGAATGCAAGAGTTAGACCTTTCATTTCACAGATGAGAAAATATGTCAGGACAGTTAAATGATGGCTCAAGGTTGCAGGGGTGGTGACAGAGTTAAAATTACATAGTTAGGACGTGTCCTCTAGCAGTTAGAAGGGTGCACTCTCTATGACAGTAGAATATGGCCAATGTACAACGCTGTGCTTATTTTTAAAATAATTATTAAAAGCAATCATTATGTCCATTAAAATTTTATTTATAGTTTTAATTATATAGTGTATTATGTACATTCAAGGCATTCTTATTATTTTGTTATTACCTTTTTTTTAACCTAGTGACCCTAAGCGGACAAAGAGGGTCATACTCCTTCCTTATCAAACTGAATCTGGGCAAAGGCTTCCCAGTGGTCGCCTAATGGGTCACTGGTGGATCTAGTCTGGAAATATGGAATCTGGCTCGCAGATGGTCCTACTCTGAGTCACACCAGCATAGAAAGGATGACTAATGTCCTAACAGCTAAATGTCATCAGGTGTTAAAGATGTGGGAGGAAAACAACGTGTGCTAAAAATGTTGTTCTACTTCGTGTCTAATGGGGAACACACAGGTAGCACAAAAATAAAACTGGAACAATTGAGCAAACTAGTCTTCGTGTGCGAATAAAATGAACTTGAGATTTATTGCAAGCGGAGAGCCTGGCAAGATACTGAGAAGAACGCACACTTGGGTGACAGTCAGGAGACAGAAAGGCAGATCACACGCTACTCAGGTGGCCTCAGCTTTCCTTCTCGCAGTGGCCTCTAACTTAGCTGCGTGTCCTACGACCCTACGTTACCTGCCCACTTTTGTACTGTATACCCCAATGACTCAAAGTCTAAAATTCTGTCTGGCCGTGATCTCTCACTGTTTTCTCTGAGTCTATTTTCTCTGAAACAGAAATGCACTACTATTTCTGTATCAGGCATCAGAGGTAGTGCATTAGAAAATAAGGGTGTTTTTCTTGGAAATATACTAAATGAAATCAAGTTTTTCAAAACAGTTTCTCATGAGGGCAGCTCAACCTAATGGTTACGTGCCCAGGCCAGGCAGGCAGATGCCCAGTGTCGTTGTAAACCGTGTGATCTTCTCAAGGTGTGAAATTGCTTTGTGAGCTCAGTGGGGCTGTTGTGAGGATTAAATGATTTCGCATGATGCTTGGCAAATAGGAAGCACTAAGAGTTCCCATCATTCCCTTTCTTGGTCTAAACGTGTTCAGCTGAGCAGATTGCTTGAGCGTCTCCTTAGAAGTCAACAGTTATGGTGCTAGAGACCTAGAAATAACATTGCCACGATCAATGTTTTGCCCTGGTAGAGTGTGTTCCTCTTCCTCCCTGTGTTTAATTCCACCACACTATCTACAGTAATGTTGAAAGTAATTTGGTTATCCTACTGCCATACTATCTCCTTATTTTCACCTCCTAGATCCTTAGACACAGCACCCTGTATGTTAATAAACTTGATAGTTGGCCAATCATGAAATTGAGGAGTCCAGATCTTTCATTTCACAGATGAGAAAATATGCCAAAGAGTTAAATAATGTGCCCATGATTACAGAGTTGGTAATGGAAATAAAATCACACTGTTAGGATGTGTTCCCTAGCAGTTAGGGTGATACACTCTCCATTATAGAAGAGTGAGATCAATATTCAGTGCTGTGTTTGTTTTTGAAATAATTATTAAAAACCATCAGTATGGTGGAAACCAATCAAATCATTTAAAGGCATATCTTGGAAATGAGCTGTGGTTGCAGCATTTGAGTGGGGATCGCAGGGAGCCTGGATGACTACATCCTGGAATGGCTTGTGTCCTTGGTCTTATTCTTCATGGGCATAGTTTCTAGGCTTGCTGTCATTCTTGCTTCCATTTACTTCATACTTCTTTTTTAAAATTTCAGAATATTACGAGGGTACGAACATTTTGGTTACATAAATTCCTTTGGTACTGTTTGAGCCAAAGTTGTAAGTGTGCCCATCACCCAGATAGTGTGCATTTGTATCCATTAGGTGTGGATTTAGCCATCCTCTCCTCCCCACTACCACCTGCTTGATTTCTGATAAATGTTATTTCCACATGTGCACATAAGTATTGATCAATTAGTTCCAATTTAATGGTGAGTACATGTGGTGCTTATTTTTCCATTCTTGTGATACTTCACTTAGAAGAATGGGCTCCTGTTCTATCCAGGTAATACAAGAGGTATTAGTTCACCATTTTTTTTTTTTTTTTTTTGAGACAGAGTCTCACTCTTTTGCCTGGGCTAGAGTGAGTGCCGTGG
>NW_012148797.1:1847542-1851057 GCF_000956105.1 Propithecus coquereli | reverse complement strand
CCTGTTGATGTGGTGGATCTGGAAAGAGCACTTCCCCTGAGTCAAGTGCAGGTGCTCCCACAAACGAAGCTGCAGCCACACTTCACCTTGGCTTTCTGTCATTTGTCTACTTGGGTCATTTGTTTGCTTCCACTGACCAGCTCTCTCTCAACTCTGATTTTTTTATTTGACCTCAGCAGGTGTAACACGATATTTTGAAGTTGTGCATGATTGTTTTAAACCAGTACTTCATTTTGCAGGTTACAAAACAAAGAGAGGCCCTTAAAATACCACGAAGATAATGAAAACAAAAAGTAAACACCTCTAAAGTTGTAGTCAGAAGTCATTTCCCCCCTCGTTTCTGGTTACTCTCCCTCTTAATTCCTGGCAGCTCTGCATTCGTAGAGCTCTGGCCGCCAGCACCAAATGGTAATTTATCATCTTTCTTGGCAGGCTTCCTGCTTCATCCTGCACCTGCCTTCTTGAAAGAAAACAAGACATCAGATACTTATTCAAATAATGGAATAGCTGATCAACTGGGTCTCTGCACAAAAGAGAGTTATCCATGATAAAAGAACAACTTTTTCATGCATTATATGTGACATATGCATCCTTTCTCTTAAGATTTATGAACCCGTGACTATAAGTATTGTTAATATAATCAAACCTTTTACAGCTTCACTCTGAAGCTTAAACTTATTATCAATTGGCTGCCAGTGGAGAGTCAATCAATTTCATAAATGCTTACACACCTGCACCCTTTCTGAATTGGGGGAAAAAATCAATACCGAGTCCTCATTTTTTTCCCAAATATAATGCAACCAAATCTTGCTTTCAAGTTCAGGAGGACTTGTACTTCAATAGCCACACTAGCCACACTTAAAGATACCGTGAGCTTGATCCTGAGTGGTGGTACTTTTTTTTTTAAATTACTCTTCCTTTTTTATTTCTTAATCCTTATGAAAGGACAGGCCACTAAGGAAAAAATAATGAAACAGGCTCTGCTAACACTGTTCAGGATTAAGTCCTCTGTTTGTGGCGTGTGTGTATGTGTGTGTTTTGCAACAAACACTAATCGTGTACCTATTAACCAGGCATGGTGCCAGTCCCTGAATATACAAAGGTGGCTGTGACAGGATTTCTGCCTTCAGGATGCTCACAATCTATTAATGGAGGAAGAAGAAACAACTTTCTCTAATTGTCATATAAAACAGAATAATTTAATCACTGAGTATGGGGAAAAAGAAGAGGCAACAGAGGAAAGGAAAGGAATGAAAAATAAAATTAAAAAGGACAGCTTATTACATGCTTTTTGCTGCCAGCCAGGCTAGAGCTTCCAATTCTACAGTCACATATAATTTTTGCCATATGTTGTGAAAATATGGGAGGTGTAAGCATTCTCAAAGTGCTATTAATTCCTTTTGTTGTTGTTGTATATTTTTCTTCTTTGTTCTTTCAGCGAGATTTTGAAAAGCAGACTCTAGTAGAGGAAGAACTACTTATTCATCACAAAGACTTAACTAAAAGTTCACCTTTTGCCTTTTCTGCTTCAGATTTTGTTTAAATAAACGAGCTGGAATACCACAGCTAAATTTGAGGTCACCTTTGCTCTCCTTTCCCATTCCACTCTACTTCCTCTCTCCCTCTCTAGATGTAACCCCTTTTCTGAATTTGGTCTTTATCCTTTCAGTTCATGTGTTTGTACTTTTACCCCACTTGCTTACTCCTTTGCTTTGTCATCTATAAAATACCTTCGCTGAAACTAGCTGTCCTTCCTAGCCCACAGGGCTTTTTTGAGCATTAAATAAGATGCTGCTATGAAGTGCTTTATAAGTTGTAAATTACTGTTTAAATGTTTATTATTATGTTATTAACTCTAACTGTATTTGTAAACAAAATTGCAACACTGCTTGTATGCTTATAGTTTACATAAATGCATATACTTATATAATTTATACAAATTCACATATATGTGAATTTGTGTGTGTATACGCGTGTGTTTATATGTGTGTGTATATATATATGCTACACCTGCCTTTTTTCCCCTCCGCGTTGGGCTTTGATGTTCACCTAGATTAATGCATGTTACTAGACCGGTGCCTGGGCTGCACGGAGCGTTCAGTCCATGTTTTTTGGGTGGGTGCCTAGGGTCTCTCTCTTTCCATTAGGGCTTCAGCAACTTGGGGCCAATTCTGTTTTCATTGCTGCTCATCCTTCAGTACCTGGCACATGTTAGTAAACGACTGATGTTGTTGAATTCACTCAAACCAGAGAAAGCCTCCTGGAACTGATGACCTTTTATCTGAGACCAGAAGAGCGTGCAGGATTTCCACAGGTGAGTGAAGAATGAACCGGCCCTGCATGCTGAGGAGTTGGGTGAGTGAAAGCAGGTGATTCTGCCGTTTCTACTCTGCTCTCTGTATTCTTCTTTCTGGATCTGGAAAGTGTGCCTAATTAGCATATATCTTTCTAATAATTGTATTTTCTTTGTAGTCAAGTTGTAAAGCAAAATGGCTGCCAGAGGTTAAGATAATCACTGTCTAGCTTTCCTTGAAATTTTCCACAGACGCCCTAGAAGGTTATTTTCCACTTTTTACACCTGGTGCTGCTTGATAGTGTGACACCTGGTGACTGGAATTTTCTAGCTCCCCACCTGCTCGCAAAATATGTTATTTCTTTAATCTAAAAATATTCTACTTTTTCAAAAAAGTTGTAGAACAGAAAGAAACCAAATTAAAAAGTTTAAATAGTTAAATTAAGCAAGAAATATTCAAGGTTAGCCTGGGCTCCATCTGCCTAGTTTTAGTTTTTGTACAACCTTAGGTCTAGGAAGAAAATGGAAGCAATGGCTCTCACTTTTGCACATGCTTACCTTCACCAAGTTGACACTCCTTTGCTTTGCTTTTTGTTATTTCTTTCAATTTCTTCAGGATTTAAGAACCATAAAAAGATATGAATATAGCTGCTTTAAGTGTAGAGAAAAAAGTCTTGCAAAGGAGGCTGATCAGCTCAGATAATCTACTATCTCCTTCCTGACTTCTCTGGTAACACAGTTCATACACATGTGCCTAAGTGATAGCCATGAGCTGGGGGGTCCATGGCTGGACCATCCACAAGATAAAGATACAGACATAAGTACAACCGATTCTGCAGCTTTTGTTTTATAGGACTTTCTCCTTCTATTCTTAGTGTCAAGTTTTCAGAACATTGGTGGTATCATTTCCAAATATAAGTATATTTTTTTGTTTAATTATTATGATTTGATATTAAAGAGACCTTTCAATAACACACTTGTTTAGTGCTTTTAGAAGCATTTGAAGACACTAATAAAAAGGAAGACACAGTGTCTGTCCTCAAAGAAGATAAACCCTACTTCACATGACATTGGTAAACTCTTCTGGGCAAGGATCATGTTCTCTGCTTGCAAGGCTGCCTAATCCCAGGGGTAGATTACACCATGAGAGGGGTTTTTCCCACCAAATGCTGGTGAGAAGAGTATCTCTTTAAGAAGAACATCAAAGGTGGATTTGATCAAC
>NW_012148797.1:1844233-1846967 GCF_000956105.1 Propithecus coquereli | reverse complement strand
TGCATTGTGAGCACGTAGCACAGTGTCTGGCACAAAGAAGGCTGATCAATACTTGCTGAAGGAAACTAAGTGCTGCAAATAATGTGATTTAGACAGAATGTTTATGTTCTTCCAAAATTCTTATGTTGAAATCCTCATCCTTAATTGTGATAGTATTGGGGGATGAAGATTTTGGGTGGTGATGAGGTCAGGAGGGTGGAGCCCTCATGAATGGGATTAGTGCCCTTACAAAAGGAACCCCAGAGAGCTCTCTAGCACTCTTTTTGCCATGTGAGGTTACAGTGAGAAGTTGGCAGCCTGCGACCTGGAAGAGGGATTTCATTAGAACCCAACCATGCTGGCACCCTGATCTCAGACTTCCAGCCTTCAAAACTGCTAGAAATAGATTTCTGTTGTTTATAAGCCACCCAGTCTATGGTACTTTGTTATAGCAGCCTGAACTGACTCAGACAGAATGAGTGATACTGTTGCTCAGGACCGTTCTCAAAGGTAGCCAGATAAATAAAGGAAAAGAGCAGAAACCAGAAAAGATGAAAATGATCATCTGCACAAATAAAAGCACCATATGATTGGAGTGTGCTCTAGCTTTAGACTTTAATTTTGAAGTTATAAATAAACATAATTATATTTTAGACGTTGTTTCCACCTGTTTTGTATTCTTCTATGGTACAGACCCTACAAATTCTAGTCTTTCAGTGAACCATTCAAACCAAAAGATAAAATAACATGCTAAATTGTGGATTGTTGAATGGGAAATGTCAGGTTGCAGGAATCACAGGCTAAATGAGTTTGGAATGTGTGGAATGTCATTAAAGCCCATTAGTAAGTTGGCTAATAAATATTTGTAGGGGGCCTACTGTGTACCTGGACTGTATAGGGCACTACAATGCCATGGTCCACAGGGCTCTTAGTGTGGCTCATCAGAAATTGTCTCACTTGGTTGGTGGCTCATTTCCTTTCTTAACCCTCCAGGACACAGCAGTCAAATGGGCAGTCCACCATGAATGAAACCTCCTCTTCTAACCACTTCAACAGTGCCTAGGGAGAACACTTATTTCGTTTTACAATACACACTAATGACAGAATTCATTTTATAGCTGCAGTTCTGCAGCACATCTAGGATCTGAAGCCTGGTGAATCTTTTAAGTGGGGATTTACTCTTTTTATTTATTTATTTATTTATTTATTTATTTAAAGGCTGATCAAGTGGAACAGTGGGAGTGGAGAAGGAACAAAGGAATCTGTAACTGGTTGTGATCAATTAGTTGTAAACACCACTGCACTCAGACCAACCTGGGGATTTACTCTTGACAAACATTTTAGAAGCATCATTACTATCTCAGGTTTGATGCAAAACATGCAGGGCATTAAATAAATATATTTCCAAGATAGATTATGTTCTGATGGCACTAACTGCATAGGAATGGAAGGAAGAGGAGGAGGTGGAGGAGAATGTTTTGTGGTTATAGTGAAAAACAGAGAGGAAATGTAACCCTCTTTTCAGACCCAGTGGTAGAGGATGGGAGAGAAAACAACCACTCTCTACTAAGCAATGGACCCAGACATCAGCCAGGTTTCAGTTAAAGAACAAAAGTGAAGGGAATCATCAATGATTGATGATGTAGGATACTGATGATATAGGAGGGTTGATGAAATAGGGTATTTGCTGCTAACCAGGCAACCTTCTCTAGGTTGCAGTGGAAGGGTTTGGGATCATGGAGTGTGAGTGACTGGATCAGTTACGTATGTATACACATAGGCATAAGAGTCCATGGTATATGGGACGACTCGTGATCCCAACTAGGGATGTAGGAACATGGTGGGATCATACTTATGGTCTCAAATGCAGGTTAGGGTGGCAAGGCTGAGCATGTGTGGAGCGGGGTCAGGGGAGCCCCTTGTCAGGAACATGCAGGGCTCTGTCCCACCAGTGGCCAGGCTGCCTGAGGCACTATCTCCTTGGAGCATGTAGGGCTCTGTGAGTTCTCCTCCCCTGTAAAGGCAGTCCAGATAGGAGAGATCACACTATGATAGTCCAGTAGTAAAGAGATCATTGAAAAGTTTAAAACAGAGAGGTTTTATGGCTTCATTCAAATCAGCTTGTTTTCTTGTTGGTGGATGTTTAGCTTGGCCACTTGCTGGTCCTACTTTGAATAGGAGATATTCTTTTTAAGATAATGTTCCTTTTCTCTCCCATTATTATTCATGCATGTATGTTTGTCTTATAAAATTTAGTATGCAAAAACATTAAAGAATAAAAAGAGGAAAGTCAAAAATCACTGGTGCTTGTGCTACTCAGAAATAACTATAGTTTGGTTTATTTTCCTGAGATTAGAATGCACCAGCACACACATCCAATTTCATTTTACAAAACTGAAATTAGACTGTATGCAATGTACCTTTTTAAAACTTAACATTATGCTAAGTACCTTTTGCTACATAATTACACATTCTTGAAACTGCATAGTATTCTACCATATAGGTGTATCATAATTTATGCTTGGACATCTTGATAAAAAGTCTGCAATAAATGGTCTTGTATACAAGTGTTTGTGTGTATTTCTGTTTTTCTAGAATAAATCCCCTCTAGATTTATTAAATCAAAGGGTACAAACAATTTTAAATTTCTTGGCTGTGATTATAAACATTCTCAATACAGATTTATTTCTCTTCTATTAAGGTAGCATTATTATGGTAAGTACTAACTAGTAACCATTTCTACGTATAATACATG
>NW_012148797.1:1841137-1844183 GCF_000956105.1 Propithecus coquereli | reverse complement strand
GTTCCCATATTACAGATGAGCACACTGAAGGTCAAAGATAGTATCATGCTGGAGGCACACAGGTGGTGAGCAGCAGAACCAGATCACAGCTGATAGTCTCACTCTTCCACATTGCACTTCCTGGTCTCTCACCTTCTATCAAAGCCACTGTCCAGGGCTGCATATTTGGAAATGCAGGGTGGACTGTCTCATCTCTATGTGGAAATTGCACCTAAACGTTGTATCTTTCCAAGGACAACTATTTCATAGTGGTTTTTTTGTGAGGTTGTGGTTAAGCTATTGTTGTACTGGAAGTATACAGTAACTGATTACTAACTAAAGAGTGCAGACAACAGGTGGAGGTGCTGAACCTCAAATGCAGAGGAGCCTTCTCAATATTCCCATTTACAGGGGCCACTGTGGCTTGTAAAAAGTCACAAAGCTGTTGCCTGACACATAACAAGGTGCTGTCTTATTTTAGAGCTGTGAAAAAAACCCCAAATAAATAGCTCCAGAATTACTTCTTTGTCCCTGGCAAAGCAAATAATGTAATTCACATTTCTGGGTTCTTGGTTTTGTTCTCCATTTCACACTTCTTTCCTACTTGCTCTGGAAAACCATCAAAATTATTCCACCCTGATATTATCATAACTGAAGAAAGGTATTATATTTTATTTTGAGAAAGTGAGAACTGATTACAACTCCTTTTTTATGAATCTGACTTGTTTTGGATTTTTTTAAAGACTTAAATGTTCCTAAATAATTAAAAACAGAGAATCAATTATCAAAATATATCAAGGTTTTCTTTTTTTTCACAGCTCTGTTGAAGTTTGTTTACAATTTCTTTCCTTCTCTCTTTTTCTCTCTCTGTCTTCCTACCTCCCTCCTCTCCCCCTTCTCCCCACTCCTTTCTTTCTCTCTTTCTCCTCCCATCTAGTAGAAATGAGTAGAAATGATCTCCATTCCCTTTGCACCTGGTAAACTCCTATTGATCCTCTTAAACGAATCTCGAGTGTGGCCTCCCTGGGACGCGTGGCCTCAGCCCTCTCCTTTTCTGGGTTCACACAGCACCTACGTCGTGTTTCCATCACGGCGTCCACTGTGTTGTACTGTACGTGTTCTCTGCCAGGTGCTAGTTATGTACACATGGCTCCCTGCTCAAAATCCTTTAAGGACTGCTCATTAATGTCAGAATAGATTCCAAACTCTTTAGTCTGAAATCCAGAAAGTTTGTGGTATAAACCCTGAGAACTCTTCCAGTTTTAAAGCTTACCACCCCCATCTTCATCCTGAGTTCTAGACACAAAGTCGGAATGTTGTAAAGGGCTCTGTTACTCTCGTCTACATCTCTAGCTCATTCTTTTCCCAATGCCTTGAACACCCACCCCCGACCCTTGGCCATTTCAGATATCACCACTCCCAGGAGCCCTTTCCTGAGCCACCCGGCTCCTCAGGTGCACCTCCCAAGCTCTCCCACGACACCCATTGCATCATTACTATAGCACTGAGCACGCTGCAGTGGGTTTGTCCCTCCCCATGAGACCATGAGTTTGAGGGGAGCTTCTGGGTCCTCTATCTTTACATCCCCCACACCCAGCTGAGTGCCAGGTACGTATTAGATGATCAATAAATCCTCACTGAATTTAATAAATTAAGAACAGCCATTGCCAATGGTGATTCCAATAGAATCATTGCATGAATATTAAACATTGATTTATAAACTTGTAACAGGATAACCGAAATGTTAACCTGTAGGCTGGAGATATTCATGAAACAGACTGATTCCAAAAGCCATTATTATGATCTTTCGTATTGTCATTGTTATTATTTTTATTCTACTGAGTTTTGAGGTATGAAATACGATATGAGCAAAACCCTGTTGATGTGGTGGATCTGGAAAGAGCACTTCCCCTGAGTCAAGTGCAGGTGCTCCCACAAACGAAGCTGCAGCCACACTTCACCTTGGCTTTCTGTCATTTGTCTACTTGGGTCATTTGTTTGCTTCCACTGACCAGCTCTCTCTCAACTCTGATTTTTTTATTTGACCTCAGCAGGTGTAACATGATATTTTGAAGTTGTGCATGATTGTTTTAAACCAGTACTTCATTTTGCAGGTTACAAAACAAAGAGAGGCCCTTAAAATACCACGAAGATAATGAAAACAAAAAGTAAACACCTCTAAAGTTGTAGTCAGAAGTCATTTCCCCCCTCGTTTCTGGTTACTCTCCCTCTTAATTCCTGGCAGCTCTGCATTCGTAGAGCTCTGGCCGCCAGCACCAAATGGTAATTTATCATCTTTCTTGGCAGGCTTCCTGCTTCATCCTGCACCTGCCTTCTTGAAAGAAAACAAGACATCAGATACTTATTCAAATAATGGAATAGCTGATCAACTGGGTCTCTGCACAAAAGAGAGTTATCCATGATAAAAGAACAACTTTTTCATGCATTATATGTGACATATGCATCCTTTCTCTTAAGATTTATGAACCCGTGACTATAAGTATTGTTAATATAATCAAACCTTTTACAGCTTCACTCTGAAGCTTAAACTTATTATCAATTGGCTGCCAGTGGAGAGTCAATCAATTTCATAAATGCTTACACACCTGCACCCTTTCTGAATTGGGGGAAAAAATCAATACCGAGTCCTCATTTTTTTCCCAAATATAATGCAACCAAATCTTGCTTTCAAGTTCAGGAGGACTTGTACTTCAATAGCCACACTAGCCACACTTAAAGATACCGTGAGCTTGATCCTGAGTGGTGGTACTTTTTTTTTTAAATTACTCTTCCTTTTTTATTTCTTAATCCTTATGAAAGGACAGGCCACTAAGGAAAAAATAATGAAACAGGCTCTGCTAACACTGCTCAGGATTAAGTCCTCTGTTTGTGGCGTGTGTGTATGTGTGTGTTTTGCAACAAACACTAATCGTGTACCTATTAACCAGGCATGGTGCCAGTCCCTGAATATACAAAGGTGGCTGTGACAGGATTTCTGCCTTCAGGATGCTCACAATCTATTAATGGAGGAAGAAGAAACAACTTTCTCTAATTGTCATATAAAACA
>NW_012148797.1:1818480-1821227 GCF_000956105.1 Propithecus coquereli | reverse complement strand
CTTGTGAAAATACATATTCTGATAGTTTTTGTTGATATATGAGAACATAATCTTTTTGTGTGTTGATCTTATATTCTGAACTTTTTTGAATCTTTGTTCTAATAGTTTGTATAGTCTCTTGGACTATCATGTCTCAGTTATAACATTATTTTCTTTCTTACTTTTCAATTAGTGTATATATGTATGTGTATATAGGTATTTTTTCCTTGCACTATTGTGTAGGCTTGGAGCACTGGTATAATGTTGGATTGAAGTGGTGATGGAACATCTTTGACTTGTTTGTTACTTTAAGTTGAATGTTTCATCATTAAATATACATTTGCTGTAGATTTTTGCTACATGACATATCTTCCCATTCCAATTACATTTTTTAATTTCTTTTTTATTTCAGCACATTATGGGGGTGCATATATTTAGGTTACGTATATTGCCTTTGCCTCACCAGAGTCAGAGCTTAAAGCATGTCCATCCCCCAGACAGTGCTCACCACACCCATTAGGTGTGAATATACCCATCCCCTCCTCCCCACTCCCATCTGCTTGACACTGGATTAATGTTATTACTATATGTACACTTACGTGTTGATCAGTTAAAACCAATTTGATGGTGAGTACATGTGGTGCTTGTTTTTCCATTCTTGAGATACTTCACTTAGTAGAATGGGTTCCAGCTCTATCCTGGTTAATACAAGAGATGCTATATCACCATTGCTTTTTGTGGCTAAGTAGAACTCCATAGTATACATATAACATATTTTATTAATCCACTCATGTATTGATGTGCACTTAGGTTGTTTCCACATGTTTACGATTGTGAATGGTACTGCTATAAACATTCTAGTGCAGATGTCTTTTTTATAGAATGTCTTTTTTCTTTTGGGTAGATGCCAAGTAATGGGATTGTTGGATCAATTGGTAGTTCTACTTGTAGCTCTTTGAGGTATCTCCATATTGCTTTGCACAGAGGTTATACTAGTTTGCAGTCCCACCAGCAGTGTATGAGTGTTCCTACCTCTCTGCATCCATGCCAACATTTATTGTTTTGGGACTTTTTGATAAAAGCCATTCTCACTGGAGATAAGTGATATCTCATTGTGGTTTTAATTTGCATTTCCCTGATGATTAGAGATGTTGAGCATTTTTTCCTATGTTTCATGGACGTTAGTCTATCTTCTTTTGAAAAGTTTCTGTTCATATCCTTTGCCCACTTTTTGATAGGGTTGTTTGATTTTTTCTTGTTGATTTTCCTGAGTTCTGCATAGATTCTGGTTATCAGTCCTTTATTGGATGTATAACATGTGAATATTTTCTCCCATTCTGCAGGTTGTCTGTTTGCTCTCATGATAGTTTCCTTGGCTGTGCAGAAGTTTTTGAATTTGCTCAGGCCCCATTTACTTATTTTCTTATTGCTGTGATTGCCTTTGGGATCTTCTTCATAAATTCTTTGCCTAGGCTGATGTCTATAAGAGTTTTTCCAACATTCTCTTCTAGAACTCTTATAGTTTCATGCCTTAGGTTTAAGTCCGTTATCCACCATGAGCTGATTTTTGTGGAGGTGAAAAGTACGAATCCTCCTTCAGTGTTCTACATGTGGTTATCCAATTTTCCCAGAACCATTTACTGAATAAGGATTCTTTTCCCCAGTGTTTGTTTTTGTCTGCTTTGTCAAAGATTAGATGGCTATATGAGGATGGTTTTATGTCTGGGTTCTCAGTTCTGTTCCAGTGGTTTATGTCTCTGTTCTTGTGACAGTACCATGCTGTTTTAGTTACTGTAGCCTTGTAGTATAGCTTAAAGTCTGGTACATTGAGGCCTCCTAATTTGTTCTTTTTGCTTAAGATTGCTTTCGCTATATGGGATCTTCTCTGGTTCTATAAAGAGCATAGAATTATTTTTTCTAGATCTGTGAAAAATGATGTTGGTATTTTAATAGGGATTTCATTGAATCTGTAGATCACTTTGGGTAGTGTAGACATTTTAACAATGTTGATTCTGCTGACCCATGAGTATGGTATGGTTTTCTATCTGTTTATTTCCTCTGCTATTTCCTTCCTCAGTGTTTCCTAGTTATCCCTATGGAGCTCTTTTATCTCCTTAGTTAAATGTATTCCTAAGTATTTTATTTTCTTTGTTTCTATTTTGAAGCGTATTGAGACTTTGATTTTGTTCTCAGTTTGAGTGTTGTTGGCATATAGGAACGCTACTGATTTCTGTGCATTGATTTTGTAACCTGAGATTTTGCTGATTTTGTTTATCAATTCCAGTAGTCTCATGGTGGAATCTTTGAGGTTTTCTAGATATAAGATCATATCATCAGCAAAGAGTGATAGTTTGACCTCTTCTGCCCCCATTTGGATGCCCTTGATTTACTTCTCTTGTCTGATTGCTCTGGCTAGGACTTTCAGCACTATGTTGAATAGAAGCAGTGATAGAGGGCAACCTTGTCTGGTTTACATTCTAAGTGGGAATGCTTTCAATTTTTCCCCATTCTGTATGCTGTTGGCTGTGGGTTTGTCATATATGGCTTGTATCATTTTCAGGTAAGTCCCATATATGCCTATTTGTTAAGCATTCTTATCATAAAAGGTTGCTGAATTTTGTTGAATGCTTTTTCTGTATCCATAGAGAGGATCATATGGTCTTTGTTTTTGCTTCTATTTATGTGGTGAATTACATTTATAGACTTGCATATGTGAACCATCCCTGCATCTCTGGAATTAAGCCCACTTGGTCAGGATGGATTATTTT
>NW_012148797.1:1816370-1818430 GCF_000956105.1 Propithecus coquereli | reverse complement strand
CCAGAGTTTAAGACTAAGCCCAAGACTGAACATATGTCTTTATAGTCACTGCCATATTAAGGTGGCAAAACTCACACTTCAGGCTTCTTGAAAATAGTTTCTGAATAAGCTATGCAAAAACAGGTATGAATTTGCATGGTGTACCTAATTGCCAGTTTCATACTTTACCAGGGCTCTGAAGATCCACATTCAGTGAGAACCACATGATATTTAGAAAATTAATCTCCTGGGTGTTTTTATTTGGGCTCTTGTGTTTATTCTTATTATTAATAATTTCTAATTTGCTAGGTCACCTTGTACTCTCTGCTGCTGGTTAGCATATCCTAATTTTCTCAAGAAACACTTGAGTACAAAACTATTACTTAAGACCTAGCCTTAATGCCCATGACTTAGAAGGTTCGCTTGGAAGCCAAAAAGCAGAACTAATATACAAAGCTTGGTGTATCTGGTTGCCTGGGCAAGTCGACTTGCCTTGCATATGTGAAGATATTAAATTCCTATCCAGTTAATTAAAAAGAGCTTCTTCATGTGTCAACGCAAGACCTAGTCCATAAACGGGGCATTAGGAGTTTACTCTTGTTTCAGGAAACAGCATTCTCTCCAAGTTTCTCACACTTTTTAAATTTGTTTTTTTAGAAGGACCTTCTGGTCATCTGTGCACTTCTTGTTAGCAAACTAAAATTTTTATGAGAAATAAAGCCAATTTAATTCTATAAAGATGTTTTGGGAGATATAACTGGTTGGTTTTAACTCAGATGGTACAATTTTTTCTTTATTCTTATTTTAAAGCTGAAAATGTGACAGTCCAATTTCAAAATATTGTCAGGGTAATGACAATATTTTATGGTGAGACACTGTGAGGTTATTTAGAGCTCAGCCACTGCTATTCAACAGACACAGTTATAAGACCTAGCTCTAGTCCTTACTATCTAATTGACCTTGACCTTGGGAAAGTTATTTAACTGCTCTAAACCTCAATTTGCCAAACATAAAATGAGGTTGATAATAGCACCTGCCTCTAAGATTGTTTCAGGAATGAACTCCTACAATTCCATGTACTGTAAAGTGTTTACTACAGTGTCTGGATCACGGTAAAGGCTCCAACAGCTATTATTATTATTACTTTTGGCCATGAGGTAGAGGGACCTGTGAAAATTTTTGAGTGCTTTTTCTGAACATTATTCATTTTATCCTTAAATGAAAAAAGGGTTGAAGTTGCTCAAAATGAACCATGGACAAAACACAACCCTGCAGCTGACGTTTCCTGCCTGCTATGCCAAAGTTTTTCCACTCTATCTTAATGGATAAAGCCTGTATAAAAGCTGAATATCCTGAAATTGAAAGTTATTTTATATATATAAGGTAAGACAATGAATTAACTCCAGGAGAATAGCTCATGTTACAATTTAATTTCAGTTCAGAGTCTTAGAATAGTGAAATTCGAGTCCTGACAAATACTGGATTCCAGACTCTAAAACAAAATCAACTAAAATAATTATGGCTCAGGGTTCAAATTTTCAGTTATGTTTTTCTGTTTCTGGGTTCTCTGTCCTTTTCAACTGGTCAGTCTACATGCCTATCCCTGTACCAAAACTACCCTGTTTTAATTGCTACAACTTTCTAATGAGTCTTGATGTCTTATAGGGTGAGAACACCACTTTGTTTTAAAAAAATTGCTTGATCATTTGATCTCTCATGTGAATTTTAGGATCAGCTTGTTGGTAGGGTTCAAATAGAAATTATGTCAAATTTATGGATTAATTTGTACAGAACTGATATCTTTATGATGTTTAATCTTTTCATTAATGAACATAGTATAACTCTTCATTTATTTCAATCCCCTTTTGTGTCTTTGAATAAAGTTTTATGATTTTTCCCCTCACTTAAAGTCTTGCACAACTTTGCGTATATTTGTTCCTAGGTATCATATAGGTTTTGATGCCATTTTCAAAGGTACCTTGTGTTGGGTGGATTAATAAAATGTGGTATATGTATACCATGGAGTACTATTCAGCTTTAAGAAACAATGGTGATATAGCACCTCTTGTATACTCCTGGAT
>NW_012148797.1:1801901-1804235 GCF_000956105.1 Propithecus coquereli | reverse complement strand
TTGGTTTTTTTCTTCAGCAACTCCTAGTATCTGTATCTTAGATTTTCTTTGCCCATTTTTGTACTTGTCACTTTCTCTTGAAAGCTTTTTATCTCTTTATTTCTTTTTGATTTTAAATAATGCTGCTTTCCACCTTCTATTTTGCTTAGCTATCTGTTTTTCCACATTGTATACAGTTAAGTCTTCCTTTTTGAAAGGATATGTTCTTTTATTTCTAATTGCTTCCTTTCTATAATTTCAATTCTTAGCTTCAAAAATTCTGATTTATGCTGTTTCTTTATGTCATATAATTTTCTCAATGTCTTTTAGTTGATTTTGCAATAGCAAGCACATTTTGGTTTGTTTTGTGAGCATACTTTTCTGTGTACTTTCTTCATCTATGGAAATGCTAGTGTGCTCCTTACTATCTCATTTCTTATTATAATTTTGTATAGAATTTTATCTTGATACTTCTCTGCTGCTCATTTTTATGTGAAATTAGTCTGAAGTTTTAGAATAAAACAGGATTTAAAAGACTTTTCTAATATTTCAAAATTCCATCTTCTGTTATTTTGATGTAATGTTTAGACTATAGCCACTGTTTCCTGAGATTTCTTGATTGTCTTCCTCACTTCACTTTTACTTGAATTTTCTTTCTTTCTTTTTTTTTTTTTTTGGTCTCTGTTTTCTGTAACTTGCTCAATTTTGATCCTCTTAAGAGTTCTAGCAGTTTCTCCACAGTATGTTTCTTCTGTTGGAAGGGAGCCCATTTCAGTTTCGAGAGTTTGCAAGGGTTAAACTGCTCCAACCCTTTTAGCCCTTACTTTGTGTTCCTTGAACCCACCTGGGATTAAAGTGGGAAATCCGTTTTCAGTTTCATAGGGTGTTCTCGAATTGGACCACTGTGCTTCCTGATAAATAACTGTTGCCTCTTACGGGGAGGTCTGTTCACTTTTAAACATGGCACCCTTTGCTTTCCTCTGCTTTCTCCTGCACAGATGTCGACACCATGTGTGTCTTGTGGCTGTTGGTGGTTTGTTTCTGTTTGCTTGCGTTAGGGCATACCTTGTTGCCTGGTTTTCTTGAAAACACTGTCCATGGATTTTTAGTTTTGGTATTTAATTGCTCTTTCTGATTTTATGTGGAGATTCAAAAACATTGAGAATTATGCTGTCACTGTTAACACCATCCTCCCAGAATCTCTAGATTGGATTTAAAAAGAAAAAACTATAATGACCACAATGCAGTCAGTTATATAATCTATATAACAAATATACCAAAGGCATATTTGTGTAGAAATTTTTGAAGTAAAGGGATATAAACATATACTATGCAATTATAAGTCAAAATATAGCTAGTTTGACAATAGTAACTTTGAACTAAATAGTCTTTAAGGCAAAAGATGATTAGAAAAATAAAAAGAATAAGAAAGAAAAAGAAAGAGTATCATTATATAGAAAACAAATCACCAGGAGTATATAATCATGAACCTGTATTCCCCTAAGAAAATAGCCTTCAAAAACAGATAGAGGAAAAACTGAATAATTTCAAGGAGAATGAGCAATTCTGTAATTTAAATGGAAGATTTTAACATACCACTCTCATTTAGTTTTATATAAATATATTATGATAAAAATTAGTATGAGAACAGAAAGCTTGACAAAACAATGATCAAAGTGGATATAATGAATTAATACATATAATCTTGCATAAAACACTTATAGAATACATATTTTTATAGCATACATGAAAGATTTATAAAATTTGAGTCTGTGGAAGGCCACAAATAAATACTCAATAAACATCAGAGTTGGTATCACACAAACCACATTCTCTGACCACAAAGCAAAACAACTAGACAGAAAGATTGTGTCTCACTTCTCAAATCCATGTTTGGAAATTTAACAAATACCCATAATATTTTGTGAAACAAAGAGGAAATAAAATGAAAGTTAAAACTACTTAGAACTTGTCAAAGAAAATACTGATAGAGAAACTTGTGGGACACAGCTAAAGCTATAATCTTAAACACATATATCGAAAAGAAAGGTTTAAAATAAATGAGCTATGTGTTTGACTTAAGAAGTTAAAAACAGAACCACAAAATGAACTCAAGGAGGAACAAGAGAATGACACTTTGAAAATAATGCAAATTAATAAAATAGACAAACAGTAAATTTTTTTTAAAGAATAAAAGGAGATTTACCAAGTGAAGAAAAATCTGCCAAGACTATCACTCTTGTAGGGCTCACACAACCCTGATGTACCTTTTAAAGACAGAGGATCCCTCCCTCTCTGGATCTAGTTTACAACAATGTAGAAAAAGTCATGGCACTTCTTTGAAAACCTTTGATG
>NW_012148797.1:1800980-1801851 GCF_000956105.1 Propithecus coquereli | reverse complement strand
ATATTGGCTTCATAAAACATGTTGGGGAGGATTACTTCCTTCTTGATGTTGTGGAATAATTTCTGTCGGATAGGCACCAGTTCTTTGTAGGTCTGGTAAAATTTGGGTGTGAAACTATCTGGTCTGACACTTTTCTTTTTAGGAAGGTTTTTTTATTGCTGCTTCAATTTTTGTACTTGATATTGGTCTTTGCAGGAATTCTACTTCTTTCTGATTGAGCCTAGAGAGGCTATGTGTTTCTAAGAATTTCTCCATTTCCTCCACATTTTCCAGTTTATGTTCATAGAGGTTTTTATAATATTCATAGATGATATTTTGTATTTCCATGGCATCAATTGTAATTTCTCCTTTTTCATTCCTGATGGAGCATATTAGAGTCCTTTCTTTTCTGCTTCTTGTTAATCTAGGAAGAGGAGTGTCAATTTTGTTTATCTTTTCAAAGAACCAACCTTTTATTTTATTAATCTTCTGTATAGTTTTTTTGTTATCAATTTCATTTAGTTCTGCTCTGACCTTTGTTATTTCTTTTCTTCTCCTATGTTTGGGATCAGTTTGCTCATCCTTTTCCAGTTCTTAGACGATTCATTAGATTGTTTATTTGTGATCTTCTGTCTTTTGGATATAGGCATTTATGGATATAAATTTTCTTCTCAGGACTGCTTTAGCTGTGTTATAGAGATTTTGATAACTTGTGCCTCCTTTATCATTTAGTTCAAAGAATCTTTTGAACTTGATTTCCTCCTTAATGCAATAATTGTTCAGCAGAAGTTTGTTTTGTTTCCATGACTTTGTGTAGAGATGAGAGTTTCTGTTGATTTCCAATTTTATTCCACTGTGGTCTGATCACATGTATAGTATAATTTCTATTTTT
>NW_012148797.1:1797724-1799515 GCF_000956105.1 Propithecus coquereli | reverse complement strand
GAGTTTGAGGTTGCTGTGAGCTAGGATGACGCCATGGCACTCTAGCCTGGGCAACACAGTGAGACTCTGTCTCAAAAAAAAAAAAAAAAAAAAAATTATTCAGAAAAAAGCACAGAGGAAGGGAGGGGCAAGATGGTAGACAAGAAAAACCACCAGCCAGAGTATCTCAGAAAAAAAGATAAATTTTAGAAGAAAGTGAAAAAAAATATACAGGCAGACAAACATAGATCAGATGAGGGTCAGAAGAAAGGGTGCTGAAACTATAGGAGACTTCACGGGAAGAAGTTGCAGAGGAGAACTGGAAGGAGAAAGGCCCCTGAGAGACTTGGAGACCAACAAAAAGGGTAGGTGGAGCAGTAAAATTTCCCTTGCCTTGCATTTCGGACTGCTGGTGGGCTCCTGAGTGACTAGAGAGACCTACTAACACCAGCCCAGAGACGGCCGCTGCCAGTGAGTGGTGAGTCTCTTGCGGACAGGGCACCCGGCTCCCAGCTCCCTCAGGGAACCTCCCGGCCCATAGACCCGAGCCAATCGGCAGGCACCGTGTTGCTTCATTCTCTCCTTCCCCTTCCCTACCCGTGGCTACTGAGAGAGACAATTTAGCCACCACCCAGAGGCATCTTCAGGGAATGGGACCTTTCCTTTTTGGGCCCCACAGTTGACTGAGGGGTACTCAGACTGTAAGCTCCCTACCTGCCAGCACTCCCAGGTGCTGCTTGCCTGGTGACTCCAGGAGAGTGGGGCAGATCCCGAGGTGGAGAGACATTGAGCCAGCTTGGGTGCCCCATGGGTGACTTAAGACCAGCACTCTTCTGCCTGGTAGGGTCAAGGATTGATCTCCGGGGCACAGGGGACAGGCCTGCTGACTAGATTCCATACACCCAGGTCTGGATCGCAATGCCTGGGGGCACAGAAGGGATATTTGTGAAGGAGCCTACTGAGCTGCATGTGCCTTCAGGGGCAGATCAGTTTGAGGGGCAACCCTCCTCCCATGCGAGGGCCTCACTCCCAGCTCAACCTGCATCCTGGGCAGGGAACTTTCTGGCCCGCATCACAGCCAGGAGAGATCCACTGGCTTGAGGTCCTGCCTGCTGGCAGAGGCCCGGGAGAAACCGTGGAATAGGGGAGGGTAGAAAGGAGTGAAGCCTGCTCCAGACTGCAGGTCTCAGACAGCCCCACCCCACACACAGCCTTTTCGGCTGAGTGGGGCCATTTCAGCTCCTCCCTGACAGCTTTGCCCAGAAGTAGAGAACAGACCTCTGACCCCTCCTAACAGCATTTGTGGAGCTTGAGGGCAGGCTCACCCAACCCAGCCCCGCCCAGCCTCTAATTACATTTTTAAAAGCAGTTTAGAATATCTACATGATGAGAACATTCATCTATTGTATACTATACTCTCTAAGCATTTATTTAGTCTTAGTCCCCTATTTATTTTGATTGTTTAAAATGTATTCTCTATTAAAGTCCTCAGGAAGGGCTCATTGGAATAATATTTCATAAGTTATTGCATGTTGGTAATAGTTTATCTGTGTGTTATATTCTCCAAAGTCACACTTTCTTGTCTTAAATATCTTAGTGATGCTACTCTATTTTCTTCAGAAAATTCTGCTGTTCAAAGTCTCATAGAAACCTAATTTTATTTTCTTCTTAAGTCACATGACTTTTTTTCCCAGATGACTATACGATTTTTTTTTTTTTCCTTTAATGTTCATTAATTTTACTAGAGTTTTTCTTGATCTTGGTCATTCTGGGTCAATAGTCTCAGGTACTGAGTATGTTGTTTCAATATGT